>NW_026595981.1:1302185-1311028 GCF_907164565.1 Psammomys obesus
TATCTATCTATCTATCTATCTATCTATCTATCTATCTATCTATCTATCTATCTATTTACAAAGAACAAACCCTCCTAGCATTCAGGAGGCAAAAGGAGTAGATTCTCTGAGTTCGAGACCAGTCAGGTCTACAGACTGAGTTCCATGGCAGCCAGGGCTCCACAGAGAAACCCTGTTCCAAAAAGCAAACAAACGAACGAACAAAAAAGAACAAACCCAATAATGAGTCCTGAGGACACACACCTGTAATCCTAGCCCTTGGGAGGCTAAGATAGGAGGATGAGGAGTTCAAGGCTAGCCTCAAGTGTGTGATGCATTCAAGACAAGGCTGGGCTACAGAAAAACAGAGAAGAGGGAAGGGAGAGAGAGAGAGAGAGAGAGAGAATTATTAGTGAGGATAACTGGAAAAATGAAACTCAAGGGGAAAAAAAACCCCTCAAATTTGCCTAAGTGGGTATGAGAAGAGTTGAGAGTGGGGAGACTCCAAAGTGGAGGAGCAAGAGACTGACGACAAAGATCGATCAGTTCAGAGAAATTACCTCTAAAATGGCGTTTCCACATCAGGATGTTTAGGTTTGAAAGTCAGCCAGAACAACTCAGCGACTTGATTTCTGCACTTTTCAAGATGGCAGTCTGTGTTCAGGGCTGCGTCCTGTCAGCTCTCCTCTACAGACGTGACCGCCACTGAAGCCGGCGTAGTTGAGCAGTACCTGCCTCGGAGCTGGGATATCACCACACACCTTCTGGAGGACTCTCAGCCTCAGAGACTTCTTTCTGCAGAGAGAAGGGTACAAGCCATGTGTGTTTAGAGTACAGCGTACACCTGTACGTAACCCTGGAAAGTGCTCTCTGTCCACCACCAAAACCACAAACCTTGGGATAACAGCTGAGATTCCAGGGAATAGATCTGTGTATTTCTTATGTAGCCCTGACTGTCCTGGAATGCACAGTGGCTTCAAATCAGAGATCCATTTGCCTCTGCCTCCCAAGAGCCAGGATTCAAGGTGTGCACTCCACACTAGGCTCAAGATTTATTTAGCTTTCTTTTGTATGTACGGCTGTTAGCCGCATGTTCATGTGCGCACCATGTACAGGCCTGGTTGCCTGGTGCCGAAGAGACCAGAAGAGGGTGTTGCTTGGTGCCCTGGAAATGAAGTCACAAACAACTGCAAGCTGTCCAGTGTGGGTGCCGGGAATGAAACCAGTTCGTCTCGAGAGCAGCGTGTGTCTTAACTGTGGAGCCGTGCCTCCAGCTGCAGATCTCTCAGTGTTTTCCCTCTCAGTCAGGCCCACCTGCTCACGCCCTCGAGAGAACTTCATCTCCTTGACCTTCACTAGCCAACTGTACCAGTCCTTGTGGCTGAGAGACCTGCAGGTCCCACGTCTGGGTGGTTTGAGAGGAAACAGTAAGCTGGAGTGCCATGAACTCACCTGTTCCCTTTAGCCAGTTGGCTGAACGTGCTTTGCCTCCACCTCCTGCCCTTCCTTCCCCTAAAGCTAAGTCTTTGCCCCCTCAACATGTGCAATCCAAGTGTCACTGGGGCCCTAGAGAGAAGGGGGAGAACAATGGGCTAGCTTAAGACAGCTACAGCACTGTTCCTTTGCTGTAGATCGGATCTTAAAAATTCATATGAACATCTGGGCGCCATGGCACACGCCTGTAATCCCAGCACCTGGGGAGGCAGAGGCGGATCTCTGTCAGTTCAAGCCCAGCCTGGTCTACAAAGTGAGTCCAGGACTGCCAAGGCTACACGGAGAAACCCTGTCTTGGAAAAGCAAAAAGAGAAAAAAATTTGTATAAACTTTGCATTCTATTTCTAGTATAGCCCTATCTATTTTAACAGAAAATACTATTTGAAATAATTTAAATATTTTGATACTTGATTTAATTTTTTAAACTTTTTTTTAATCATTTATTATTATTTATA
This sequence comes from Psammomys obesus, assembly GCF_907164565.1. Classification (NCBI taxonomy): domain Eukaryota; kingdom Metazoa; phylum Chordata; class Mammalia; order Rodentia; family Muridae; genus Psammomys; species Psammomys obesus. The sequence goes on from NW_026595981.1 coordinate 1,304,114, forward strand.
CAACATTCTGCCTGAATGTGTGCCGTCACACCAGAAGAGGGCACCAGATCTCATTCTAGATGGTTGTGAGACACCATGTGGGTGCTGGGAATTGAACTCAGGACCTTTGGAAGAGCAGCCAGTGCTCTTAACCTCTGAGCCATCTCTCCAGCCCCTTTACTTAACTTTTTAAATAAATTTAAAAATTTTTAATAAGAAAACATGTTACAAATAAAAACATGCAAACTGAAATTAACCAGACCAAAGGCTGTACAACTCAGTGAATGTGTCCACAGTTACAGTAGCCGTTTGGAACAGAAGCTGTGGAGCTTCACATTGAATTCCGTGCTTTCATTATAGACTATATTTTATGTATTTGTCCATGTCCACTACTGAGAACAAAAACACCCATGGCAGAGTTAGGTTTAGAAACATACTTAGTTTTAATCCTCCCTCCTAACTCCTGTCTAGTCCTTGTATTTAGTCTCACCTTTAGTCCTTTCTTGTTCTCTTTTCTATATGTTATACTGAACCCACATTTACAGCTGTTTATGTAAATGCATGTTATTGTCCAGATTCTGCATATCAGGGAGAACATGCATGTTTTTTTCTAAGATTGTATGACCATGTTTAATATTATACATACTAAGTCCTTCCATTTTCCCACAAATTTTGTGATTTCATTTTTCTTCAGAGATTGTTTTGTCTTTTGAGACAGCCTTGGCTATCTTGGACTCACTTTGAGGACCAGGCTGGTGTCGAACTCATAGAGATCCCCCTGCCTCTGCCTCTCTGAGTGCTGGGATTGCAGGCATGAGCCACCAGGTCCGGCTAGTACTGCATTTTATATAGACACCAATTTTTCATTACCTATTCATCTGTTGAGGAGCAACTCAGTTGGCTCCAAATTTTTTGGTCTAGTAAATAAAGCAGCGATAAGAATAGGGGTGCAGATACCTCCACGGTAGGGTGTATTGTTCTCCGGGTACAGAACCAGGAATGAAATAGTGGAGTAACAGGTAGAGAACCTCCAAACTGATTTCCACCATGGCTGTACTAATTTGCACCCCCACTAACCGTGAATAATGGTCCTGTCTCTCCACATCCTCTCCCACATTAGTTGTCAGATTTGTTGATGTCAGCCGTTCTGACTGGGGTAAGATGGTATCTCAGAGTAGTTTGAATTTGTCTTTCCCTGATGGCTGGGGATATTGAACACTCTTAAAAATAGTTATTGCCTGTTTGTGTTGTTTGTTTTTAAACTGTTTATTCTGTTTATTTGCCCATTTGTTGGTTAGCAGTTTTATTTCCTTGATATTTAATTTGTGCAATTCTTTGCAATTTCTGGCTATGAGCCTCTTGTCTAAGTGTAACTGATAAAGATTTTCTTTTATCCTGCGTGCTGTTTGTTAACTCTGCCAGTTGTTTCCTTTGCAACTTTTTATTTTCACATAGAGCCCTGCCTTCTGCTGCTGGTTAGTTCCTGTGCTGTTGCTGTTCTATGCAAATAGTTCTTGCATACACCAATATCTTGAAGGCTATCCCCTATGTTTTCTTCTGGAACTGTCAGTGTTTCCGGTTTGAAATTAAGGTCTTTGATCCATTTTAAATTGATTTTTAAAATATTTGCAAACTGTCAAGTTTAACTACCAGCACTGGGATCTAAAGAAGCAGTGTCATTATATTTTGTCATTCCAAGTGACTCATTTCATTTTTTCTTTTTTGTTTCTCTCTTAAATATTTATAAAGGACCCACTGTGTCCCAAACGAGCAGGGTGAGGTGTAATAACAGTGAGTAAACAGGCCAGACCCCTGACCTCAGGAGCCAGCAGTCAGCATCTTGTTAAATTGGAGAAGTGGGGACCATTCAGAGGATGGGATGAGAATGATGAATACAGAGGAAGGCGATCCAAAGGACCTGTAGCCTGGGAAGAAAAGCACTCCATACCGAGGTAGGTTTGTTGCATCCTGACATCTGAGGGGGCTGTCAGAACCTCACTCAATACCCCTCTACCCGAGCCTGAATCCTCTCCATTATCTTCCAGGCTGTGCATAGCAACTGCCATATGCTCATTACATAAATAGGAACACAGGCTACCTTCTCTAGCTTTCCGACCCCCGTAGACCCTATACACATGCGCAGTAAATCAAAACATTCACAATGCCTCTCACATCCCCTCCCTCTTTTTCCATCTCTGCTGTCCCATCCTCATTTAAATAACCATTGGCTCTAGCCCAGATGACAAAGACAGCCTTACAGATATTCTGCACACGGTCTGTTAAAAAGCCAGTCTATCATGTCTTTCCCTGCTTGAGACATTCAATGGCCTGTGTGTCCGGAGCAGGAGTCCCAGTGTCTTGTAATATGTTCCACCACTGAGATGTATCCCATCTTCCTCCTGTTCTTTCCTTAAAATTTATTGAATTTGTTGTTTGACACTTTTATTCATGTATAAAGGGCATCTTGTCTAGCTTAGCTCCCTCCTTAAAAGCAAAACTCGTGTTTCTGACAACCTCCCTTTGTCTTTCTTCACGCTTGGTACTGTCTGCTTTACTCTTTGTATAGCTCTTTCCAGTTTATTAACTATCTCGTGTTTCTCTCTCTCTTCCTCCCATTCTTTTCTTGTGACAGGGGTTCACTTTGTATTCATGCTCATCTCAAACCTGAACTAAATCTTTTACCTTAGTCCCCTGAGCTCTTCTCCAGCTCCCCGTGTAGTCCCACCCACTTCCAGCTTCTCCCAGAAAGACTCACATTTGGATGATAATAATAGCTGGGGATTCAGCCTAGTTGTAGAATACTTGTCTAACACACTAATCCCTAGACTCCATCCCTAGCCCTGCATGATTGCACACACCAGGCATGGCGGAGCAGGTGAGCAGCAAGCCCAGCACTTGAGAAATCAGGCAGCAGGATCAAGTCATCCTCACCTCTTGAGTTTGAAGCCAGTTTGGGTTAAAAGAGACCCCATCTCAAAAATAAAAATAAAAATAAAAATTTAAGCCAACCAAGGTACCTAGAGGCAGAGGCAGGCAGATGTCTATTAGGTTAAGGCCAGATGCTCTATAAAGCCAGAGCAGCCAGGGCTACATTGTGACCCTTGACTTAAACAAAGTAAGTCTGGGGCTGGAGAGGTGGCTCACAGGTTAACAGCACTGGCTGCTCTTCCTAAAGGTCCTGAGTTCAATTCCCAGCAACCACATGGTGGCTCACAACCATCTATAATGAGATCTGGTGCCCTCTTCTGGCGTGCAGGTGTACATACAGGCAGAACATTGTATAAACAATAAATAAAAAGTAAATCTTTAAAATAACAAAGTCTGTTTTTTTGCATAATTATAAGTGGAAGCAGTACTTGATTATCCTTGATTGTTTTGTTGAGACAGGAGCCATCCCTTTTCTCTAATGGAAGGTGAATAAATAACTCCTGAAAGTGAAGGCCCAAAAAGTAGCCATGCTTCTTAGTTGGAAAATATTGTAAATGCCATGTGGAAATACATACTAAAAGAACCAGTTAAGTCAATGAACAGCCTTAAAACACGGTCTCACTGTATAGCCCAGGGCATTTTTGAACCCTCCATGCCCGAATTACAGACATGCTATGACACAGGCTGAAATCGGCCTCCTTCTGAGGAGACAGGGCAGACGCTTCCCGCCTTGTCACGAGCTTTATCAAACTTTATAAAGTTTGATAAAGTATTTTTCTCTTTAAAGTTTTTTTTATCATATTTATTTATTTGTTGGGGGGTAACCCATGTCTGTGAGCACCACAGCACATGTGTGTAGAGTTCAGAGGATAAGTCAAGGAGTTGGGTTTTTCTTCCTACTGTGTGGGTCACAGAGGTGGAACTCAGGGTCGGCCAGCTTTGGTAGCAAGGGAGTCATCCTGCCAGCCCAGCTTTCTCTATTTCCTTGTTAGGTCTATCCAACTCCGGAGAGAGGGGACGTTGACAAACCGAAGAAAGGATACTGTTCAAGACTAGCCTGCGCTATCAGGATTGCTTACAAGAGCAAAGGTAACCTTGGACACCTGTGTTTCTAGGAGCTCCGTCCCCAGCATGGATGACTCAGGGAGAAAATGCATCACCAAGGAGTTCCAGCACCCAACCAACAGATGCTTGCCTCCTGGGTGACTTTGGGGGTGGGCGAGCCTTGTGATTTACCCTTAGGATTTTGTGTGAGGCACACAGCTGCTCTGCTTCATGGCCAGAATGGTGAAATCTCACCAGAAGAAACAGCTGCTCTGTAGTGTGCCACTGCACCTGGCTCTATTTTTCTTCCTTTCTTTTTTTCTTTTCGGTTTTTTCCTCTGTGGCGCTGAGGACTGAACCCAGGATGGCAAAGTGAGCTACATTCCCGGACCTATTGCTCTATTTTTTTTTTCTTTCCTTTTAAATTTTATTTTTGTTTATTTATACGTGTTTGTGCGAATGCATGCTGTGTGTGCACAGAAACATGAGGAGGCCAGAGGAGAGTATCTGGGGTGACAGGGGTTGTGAGCTGCCCTGTGGGTGCTCTGTCTTCCAAGCTCTGGGATTAAAGACCTATAGCAGCACCATCGTCCCCACGTTCAGTTCTCACTATCACAAAACAGACAAGGGCCTGCAAGATGGCTCAGCAGGTAACGAAGTTTGCCTCGCAAGCCTGAGGACCTGAGTTCATTTCCTGGAAGCCGTGTAAAGGTGGAGGGAGAGAGCCAACTCTATGGAGTTGTCCTCTGAGCTCCACATGTGTGCCAGGGAATGAATATCCCTTCCATGCACACATTAATAATAAGTGAAATAAAAATTATATTAGTAACTTTTATGTTGAAAGTGATTTTTTAGGACTGGAGAGAAGGCTCAGAGGTTAGGAGCACTGGCTGTTCTTCCTAAAGGTCCTGAGTTCAATTCCCAGCAACCACATGGTGGCTCACAACCATCTATAACGAGATCTGGTGCCCTCTTCTGGCCTCCTGGCTCATATGCAGGCAGAATACTGTATCAATAATAAATAAATCTTTTTGAAAAGAAAGTGATTTTTACGTGTATATGCAACAGTGACACAGAGATAGCAAGGCAAGCAAGCTTTTACATCAATGAATGGCACTGGAGTAAAAATAAACACATGGTCAGTTGATTTTAGACAAAAGTATCAAGGCGTTTCAATATAGAAAGAATGGCCTTTCCTATGAACTGTGCTGAGTGTCTTGGGGTATTTACTCCTGTGAGAAAATGTCATAACCACAGCAGCCTGGGGAAGAAACTGTTAATTTCAGCTTTCACTTGTATAGCACTGTCCATTGCTGACGCAAGGCGGGGTAGACACCCAAACAGGGCTGGATCCTGGAGGCAGGAGCTGATGCAGAGGTCATGGAGCTGCTTACTGGTTTGCACATAGCACCCAGGACCGCTAGTCCAGGGACGGCACTTCCCACAATGAAGAGGGCCCTCCCACATCAACCAGAAAGTAAGAAAACGCACCACAGGCTTGCCTACTGGACAACCTGTTGGGGGTATTTTTATTTCAATTGGGGTTCATGCCTCCAAAAGGGATCTAGCTTGTGTCATGTTGACATAAAAACTAGCCAGCAATAGATCTGGAGAGATGGCTCAGAGCACTGGCTATACTTCCAAAGGTCCTGAGTTCAATTCCCAGCAACCACATGGTGGCTCACAACCGTCTATAATGAGATCTATAACGGTGCCCTGATCTGGTGCACGTGCAGGCAGAATACTGTATTAAAAAAAACAAAAACTAGCCTGCACATTGAGATTATAGGTATTCTCATGAAAAGAAGACATTTAGATTTCTGCATCACACCAGAAATTAACTTGATGTGAATCATAAGAAAGATCTTAGAAGAAATCAGGAATAGAGGTTGGGGTGTAACCCAGTGTGAAAACACTTCCCTGGCCTGCATAAGGCTCGGGGTTCAGTCTCCAGCACCACCAACATGGAAAGAGACAGAGGAGGAGAAGGAGGCCTTCGTGACTGGAGTGTGAATCATTGGCACTACAAAACCATAAGTGATAGAGGAGATCAACAAGTTGGACTTGATCCGAGTTAGAAATGCTGTGTCATTAAAGGGGCTAGATCTGGTGGCACAGGCCTGAAATCCAAGCTACCAGGTAGACTGAGAGAGGGCAACCCACTAGTTCGAGGCCTGCCCGGGCCCCAGAGTTAGAGGGCAGCTTGGAAGGCTTAATGAGACTCTGTAAAAGCCAGTGCAAGGGGAAGCTGGTTCAGTGGTTAAAATACTCCTCTTGCAAGGGACATCTCAATTCCCGGCACCCACATCGGTGCTCACAGCCATCTGTATAGTTTCAGGGTATCCAATGCCCTTTTCTGGTCTCTTGGTACCAGGCACGAACATGGTGCACATCCGTACATACAGGCAAAACATATTCACAAACAGGTAAGTAATAAATGAAAAGGAGGGGAGATATGGCTCAGTGGTTTGACTTCCCGCGTCCACAACCATCTGTAACTCCAGTTACAGGGAGTCCAAGGTTCTGTCTTCTGTAGGCACCAGGCACACATGTGGTGTACATACATACATGTATACATAAAATAAAAGATTTAAAAGAGGAGGCTGGGTCTGTAACTCAGAAGCAGAGTGCTTTCCTAGCATGCACTGCAAGGCCCTGGGTTCAATCCCCACATTAGATCATGACTACAGAAACACAGATCCTCTGAACCAGAGCCTGGGGATGTAACTCAGCTAATACAATGCTTACCTAGCATATACAAAGTTCAGAGTTCGATCCTCAGCACTGGATAAATTAATTATGGTGGCTCACGCCTGTAACACCAGCACTTGGGAAGTAGAGGCAGGAGGATCAAAAGTTCAGTGACATAGAGAATTTGAGGCCAGTCTGGTCTGTATGGGATCCTGTCTCAACAAGTGGAAGGAAGGAAGGAAGGAAGGAAGGAAGGAAGGAAGGAAGGAAGGA
>NW_026595981.1:1311038-1428185 GCF_907164565.1 Psammomys obesus
GGAAGGAAGGAAGGAAGGAAGGAAGGAAGGAAGGAAGGAAGGAAGGAAGGAAGGAAGGAAGGAAGGAAAGAATTCCTATAATTGTCTTTGTCCTTGACCTCTGTTAAGAGATTATGTTCACCAAGTTTCCTTATCAGGAATTACTGGCCATCTTGTGAAAACCCACTAGGAGTTTCTGTTCAAAAGACTCAGGCTCCAGCTATGGCTACCATATTTAGGATTTTTATACCAAAAAAAATAAAGTGACTCAGTCTGCTTAAAAAAAAAAAGAATCACAAACAAACAAACAAATAAAAAGAAAAGAATGAATGAAAGAAAAAGCCTTCACACTAGAGGCAGAGGGAGGCAGATCTCTGAGTTTGAGGCCAGCCTGGTCTACAGAGTAAGTCCAGTCAGCCAGGGCTACACGGAGAAACCCTATCTTGAAAAACAAAACAAAACAACACAGAGCTGGGCACGATGGTATATACTTATAGCACCCAGAAACTGAGACAGATGTTGGACTATGATGTTGGACTACACAGTCTCAACAAACAAGAGCAAGAGATCTGAGTAGACGAGGCTTTAATTTTTTTTTTGTTACCTTATGTGTATGGTTGTTTTGAATACATGTATGTCTGTGGACCACTTGTGTGCTTGAAACCCAAGGAAGCCAGAAGGGGGCATCCAGATACCCTGGAACCATTGCTACAGATGGTTGTGAGCAGTGTCCTAGATCCTCAGCAAAAGCCATCTTTTCACATCCCCTTTAAAAACTCTTGGCAATTCGCCTGCCTCTGTCCCCAATGTTAACAGTACATTAATATTAACAGGTATATGATTTCTTCAAAGAAGATACACATGATAAAACAAGGGTCAACTTTAACTAAGGCATGCTGGGTAAAAGAAGCCAGGCACAACAGACCTCACTGCTCAACAGTATCTGCATGAAATATTGAACATGTGAACTCCAAGACGGAAACATGAGGCCATGGAGAAGTGGGGAGTTCTAATGGCTACAACATTTCTTTGTGGGATGATGAGAATGTTCTAGAACTAAAAAAGTGGTAATAACTCGCTGGGCGCAGTGGCGCACACCTGTAATCCCAGTGCTCTGGAGGCAGAGGCAGGTGGGTCTTTATAGTTCTAAGCCAGCCTGGTTTACAATTCGAGTCCAGGACAGCAAGGGAAACCCTGTCTCAAAAAAACAAAGACAAAAAGATAATAACTCAATTAACATACTAAAACTTGTCTAATTGTACACTTTAAATGAATGAAATGGAAATTGTTTCAGTAATGTGATTTAGAAGATTGTGCAGACATTTTATATATATATATATACACATATATGTATGTGTATATATATGTACATATATACATATGTATATATGTGTGTTAAACATTTCTTGGTATAGCAATAAAAATACAATTTTAAAGTATCAAATTTATACTTAAAATTAATAATAAAAAGGAGAACAATGTAGTGAGTTTCTATACACTCTTCATTTTGTTTGAAAAATTTAACACTTTTGCAGAGTGGTGGTGGCAAACATCTTTGATATGAACTTCTTGGGAGGCAGATCTTTGAGTTCAAGGCCAGTTTGATCTGTATACATAGCAAGTTCTAGGAGAGCCAGGGGTACACAGAGAAATCCTGTCTCAAAACAAAACAAAGTAAAAAAATGTTTAACACTCTTAAAAAGTTGTTTTCATTTTGTGCATATGTATAAGTATCTGGCCTATAGAGGCCAGAAGGGAGTGCTGGATTGCCTGGAGCTGGAGTTACAGGTGGTTATGAAATGCCGTGTAGGTGATGGGAAACAAAGCCAGGTCTCTTACAAGATCAACAAGCGCTGTTAACCATCCTGCCATCTCTTCAACTTCTGAAAACTTCCTATGTATAACCATAGGACGACAAACTAGAATACTGTTGTTCCTGAAATACTATGAATGAAACCACAAACTCTCCTGGAACGTTATCAGAACATGGAGTTTAACACATAGTAACAATTATTGCAAGGACTTCACTATCGTGGCCATGATAACGCTGAAGCTGGACTCGCTACTGTTGCCAGACTTGTCAGCTGGCTGTGTCTACAGAGTTAGTTTTTTCTTCCTGAATTTGATCCTTTCCTTTCCTCCCTCTCTCTGGTTTTGCCCCTCCCCCTTTCTACTTTGCTCTCCTCTCTCTTCTCCTCTCCTCCTTTGGTTTCCTCCTCCTCCCTCTCTTCTAACACAGTCTTGCCCAGATTGGCCTTCAAGTTGCCCTCTTCCTGCCTCAGCTTCCCCGGGTTGGAAAGCGCTCTTTCCACATGTTCATGCTTGGTGTCTGCGGATATAACTTAGTAGTAGAGGGTCCTCTAGTTTGTGTCAAGTCCTGGGTTCAATTCTCAGCATTTCAGAGAGAAGAGTGAACAAAAGAGTTCTATTGTAGCAGTTTTCGACACCTGGAATTACTTTGTTTCCTAAGTCAAATCTCACCCACCCATTTTCATCAATCCATTGTACTGTTCCCTCCTTGCAATTCTTGGGAATGCTCTATTTTGAGCGACATCCCCAGTCCTCCTCCTATATTTTCTTCTAAGAGTTTTTCTTGTAGGCCCATGAGTCACTAATTAATTTTTGTCTATAACATGAGTTAGAGTGATCATTGCCAGATAAAGAGAAATGAAAGAAATAAACTACCAATGCAACCCCCTATGACATTTTAAATTCGTCTAGGCTATCTCCTCCCCTATCCAAGGAAGGATTTTTTTAAATTTTAGTTTAGTTTTTATATAGTCTCTCTGTGCAGCCTTGGCTGTCCTGGAACTTGTATGTTAACTATCCTGCCACCTATTCAACTCCTGAACTTATATATAACCATAGTGTGACAATCAAACTAGAAAACTGATGTTCCTACAATACTAGACTAGGCTGGCTGAGACTGACCTTCAGTTTCTTTAAAAAAAAAAAAAAAAAAAAAAAAAAGTTTCATTTGATGTATATGGGTGTTTGGGTTCATGTATGTGTACCACATATATGCAGAATCCTCAGAGGCCAGAAAAGGGTATCAGACCACCTAGACTCAGAATTATAGACAGTTGTAAGGCACCCTATGAGTGCTGGGAATCGCTCCACGTCCGCTGGAAGAACAGCCAATGCTTCTAATCACTCGCCATCTTTCCAGACTCAGACCTTGTATTTCTGATGCTCCTGCCTCCACCCCGAGAGTGCTGGGATTACAGACATGGCCCCTGGGTTTGTGCAATGCTAGAGATGGAATGAATCAAGGGCCTTCTGCACACTAGGCAGGCACTCTGAGGCACATTCCCCTCCGGATTTTGCATTCTTGTCCACCTTCCTGCTGCCTCGGGATGCCAAGAATTGTTTGACTCCTTGGTACACAGTGGGCACTCTAATGATAATGTACTCAACAGAAGAACAAAGGGCTCATTGAGTTGGAGCTAGTATTATATACCAGCTCGGAACTCATGCGAATAATTACAGGAAAATGTGCAACGCAGCCACATTTATTAAAATGGTTATGACTTTGGCTTTGTCGCCAATTAAACGTCAATTCTATTACAGACCACTTAGGCTGATCCTACTAGCGGAAGCCTACACAGACAGCACAGCTCGCGGTGAAATCCGCCTTTAGTCCCGCCTCCTCAGCGCAGACTGCAACGTCAATTGGGGCTCTTGCTCGTCCGTCAGAAGATCTCGGCGCCTATTGGGTGAGCTTCTGAACTCGGTTGCGCACTTCCTGGAGTTGGGAACGCGGTGCGGACGTCGTCTTTCCGCCATTGCTCTGCGGGCTGAGCGGCTCCCTGAGTGAGGGGCGGCAGGCGGGTGGCGGACGTCCGAGCTGGGCTGCAGGCGGTCGGGTGGGCCGAGCGGCCTGAGGAGCTGCGCCAGGACCCGGCCGCGAGCGCTCAGCCGGGCCGGCGCGGAGGCCAGGGGGCCCCGGACGCGTTCCATCTTCCCCGTGTGGGCCCGGGCCTAGCTGCTTCAGTGTTGGCTTCCCTCTCCTTCCCGGAGTCCCCCGGCATGGCCGGGGTGTTTCCTTACCGAGGGCCGGGTAACCCGGTGCCCGGCCCTCTAGCCCCGCTGCCGGACTACATGTCAGAGGAGAAGCTGCAGGAGAAAGGTGAGCGGCGAGTGGGGACGGCGCGCGCGGGGAGGAACGTGCAGGCGGGTTTCACTGTTGCCTCCGTGGGCGGGTCATCGCGGGCCGCTCCCTCGTTAGCAGAATTTCACTTTTTATTAGTTAGTCAAATCACTGAAAGGTTGGAAGCGCCTCTTCTTTGTAGGAGCTAATAGTGTGTATGTGTGTGTGTGTGAGAGAGAGAGAGAGAGAGAGAGAGAGATATGGCAATGGAGACAAGAGAGAGAGATATGGCAATGGAGACAAAACTTCCAATATAGGGTTTGCATTACTAGGAAGGAATTAGACACACACACCCCTCCCCCCGCAAACATGTATAGTAAAAATGCCAGGTAGTTTGGGGGAGTCAAGTGGCAGGGAGTATTCCTGTTTCCCACAACATTCGCAGGTCAGGGGGACACCCCAAGGGTCAGAGTTGGGGATATTAGGGTAAAGGTGTGCAGCCCTTTATACTGAGGTGCTTTTATAGCTCGAAAATGGCAGCAGTTGCAAGCCAAGCGCTATGCAGAGAAGCGGAAATTTGGGTTTGTGGATGCTCAGAAGGAGGACATGCCCCCAGAACATGTCAGGAAGATCATTCGAGACCATGGTGACATGACCAACAGGAAGTTCCGTCACGACAAAAGGGTCTATTTGGGGTAAGCAACATCCTGGGATAATTACTCTGCCCCTTCATTGACGGTGTTGGATAGAGGAACTATCATTTTGGACTTTTTTGTGTGTGTGGCCCTGGCTGTCCTGGAATTTGCTGTGTAGACCAGGCTGGCTTCAAACCCACAGAGATCCCCATGCCTCTGCCTCCTGAGTGCTGGGATTAAAGGCAGTTACCACCATGCCCAGCATGGAACATGGCTCTTGACCACCTATAGGATATTGTAAGAGCAAGGCAGGGACCGCCGGGATTCCATGACAATTTCCAGATCTTCTACTTAATGCCATTTATTGTTTTGCTTTGCCCTGCTAATGTCATTGTAAAATGTTTATTGTTGTTGAACTGTTTGAGGCTCAGATTGAGACACTAGGCACTCTGGATGCCTTTAATTTTTCAGCCACCAGAATTTGGGGGTTAGGGTGTTTACTTCTCTGTACCATGGTAAATTCTTCAACCCTAAGCTTAACAGAGATTCTCAACATTCCTCTTAGATACAGAAATGTGGTCTGTTAATTACTTGGTATGGGGCAGAGCGTGGCGGCTCACCCATTCAGTCCCAGCACCTGGGAGGCAAAGGCAGATGGATTTCTGTGAGTTGGCCAGCCTAGTCTACAAAGAGATGTCAGGACAGCCCGGGCTGTTATACAGAGAAACCTGGTCTTGAAAAAGAAAACAAAAAAATTAACGGGTATAGGAAGTCTTGGAAGTTTTGTTTCAAAAATAATTCCTTGCTGGGTAGTAGTGGCACTATCCTACCCCTTGGGGCGCAGAGGCAGGTAGATCTCTGAGTTCGAGGCCAGCCTGGTCTATAGAGTTAGTTCCAGGACAGCTAGGGCTACACAGAGAGAACCCGTTTTGAGAAAACAAAACCAAAAATATTTCTTAACCAGCCAGAGTAGTATAGTAGTATTTGCCTGTAATCTCAGCACTTGGGCTACAGAGGCAGGAGGATCACAGGCTTGAGGCCAGCTTGGATTATTCCATGAGATGCACCATAAAAAATAACAAAAGCCAGATATGGTGGCAGAGGCCTTTAGTCCCTGCTCATGGGAGACAGAGACAGGTGAACTTTGTGTTCTACTTAGCGAGTTCCAGACCAGCCATATGGTGAGACCCTGTTTCAAGCAACAACAAACATTATTATTATTGAAACTTGTTCTTGGTCCTCAGGATAGTATCAGTCGACTCCTGTTAGGAGTATACTGTTCAGTGGCAGGAGAGAGACAAATGGTTACAATATAACACAATGCATATGTTGGTATTTCTAGGAAGGGCAGAGGAGGTTGCCTTCAAAGGGACCATTGTTGATTTATGGAGGTTGAGTCCGGTATTGTGAACTATGACATTTAAAAGGGAGGGTGGTATTAGATGAAGGTGGAGATGGGAGCCAGGACTCCTACAGGCCTTGATTCCTAATTTGGAGCTTTGGGCTATAAAGGAATCATTTACTGTGGAATAGAGCAGCACGGTTAGTCGTTTCTAATTGTCCCTCTTCCTGATGTTGCAGAGCCCTCAAGTACATGCCTCATGCGGTTCTCAAGCTCTTAGAGAACATGCCCATGCCTTGGGAGCAGATTCGGGATGTGCCTGTTCTGTACCACATCACTGGAGCCATTTCCTTTGTCAACGAGATTCCCTGGGTTATCGAGCCAGTTTACATTTCCCAGTGGGGGTGAGAAGGGCTGAAGTGTGGTACCGGGGGCTGTGGGTGTTGGCAGTGGCAGCTGAAGATAGAAACTGCTGTGTGGTGGTCTTGCCTTCTAGGTCAATGTGGATCATGATGCGTCGAGAAAAAAGAGACAGGAGGCATTTCAAGAGGATGCGTTTCCCCCCTTTTGACGATGAGGAGCCGCCCCTGGATTATGCCGACAACATCTTGGATGTTGAGCCGCTGGAAGCCATTCAGCTAGAGCTGGACCCTGAGGAGGATGCTCCTGTGCTGGACTGGTTCTATGACCACCAGCCACTGAGGGACAGTAGGAAGTGAGTGGAACTGGTTCCCCGGGTTCTAGAAACAGAAGCTGTGGGAAGGCAGCAGGTAAGCTGACGTGGGCCCTCCGTCTTTTCCCTAGGTATGTTAATGGTTCCACCTACCAACGCTGGCAGTTTACCTTGCCAATGATGTCCACTCTCTACCGATTGGCCAATCAGCTTCTGACTGACTTGGTGGATGACAACTACTTCTATCTGTTTGATCTGAAGGCCTTCTTTACCTCTAAGGCACTCAATATGGCCATTCCTGGGGGACCTAAATTTGAACCTCTTGTTCGAGATATTAACCTACAGTAAGTTGGGGAGAATATCAACTTTAGGCACTTGATGTGTATTAAAAATCTAGTATTTATCCTCAAGATCCTGTCTAACAGTGGAACTACTCAATTTCCTATTCTAGGGATGAAGACTGGAATGAATTCAATGATATTAATAAGATCATCATCCGTCAGCCTATTCGAACTGAGTACAAGATTGCTTTTCCTTACCTGTATAACAACCTTCCGCACCACGTCCACCTGACCTGGTAAGACGCCCGGAACAAAGCAGGTAGAAGGGGAAGGCCAGGTTATAGTTTGGGCCAGAGCAGAACATTGGCTGACTCTTCCTGTCATCGTAGGTACCACACTCCTAACGTTGTGTTCATCAAGACTGAGGATCCTGATTTGCCAGCTTTCTACTTTGATCCTCTGATCAACCCCATCTCCCACAGACACTCAGTCAAGGTAAGATGAATCGCATGCTTTGGGCGGTGGTGGGAGTCCTGAAGATTGAGCTCAGGGTCTGGTACGTGCTAGGCAAGTTTTCTCCCACTCAGCAACCCATGTCCCCCTTTTTTATTTTTGGACATACAGTGCTGGTTGGCACAGATTTACTGTGTGGTTCCAGGTTTGTTTTGCACTCTCTGTCCCTTTGTCTTAGCTCCTCCTAAGTGCTGGGGTCTCAGGCTCCTAAGCTCATTGGAGTTTGGTCGGGAACTGATTGCAGTGGCCCCCTCCTATGCTGTGCTCTGGAGCTTCTGCGGGAGGCTTTTAGTGGAAAGCAAGTGGGTTGGTTTCCTACCTAACTCTGTCTTCCCTGCCCCCTGGCTCCTTGGCTGACCTTGCAGGGCATCTCGTCAGGCATCCCTGTCATCACGGCACATGGAGCTGCTGTGCCTGATCCCAGAGAGTTCTCTGCTTATCTCAGTTCTGCACTCAGTGAGTGGAAAGTGAACCCTTGAGGATTTCTTTTTCAGAGCCAGGAACCACTGCCTGATGATGATGAGGAGTTTGAACTCCCGGAGTTTGTGGAGCCTTTCCTGAAGGACACGCCCCTCTATACAGACAATACGGCCAATGGCATTGCCCTGCTCTGGGCACCACGGCCCTTCAACCTACGCTCTGGTCGTACCCGCCGGGCCCTGGATATACCCCTTGTCAAGAACTGGTAAGGTTTCTACCTAAGGGAGTAGACGCATAGTGTAGGAGAAGAGAATGGCATGTAGCCTTTTAAAGAGTGTCCAGAAGGAGAGGTGAGCAAAGCTCTGATGGGCTTGTTTAACCAGGTATCGGGAGCACTGTCCTGCTGGGCAGCCTGTGAAAGTTCGAGTCTCCTATCAGAAGCTGCTTAAGTACTATGTACTGAATGCCCTGAAGCATCGGCCTCCCAAAGCCCAGAAGAAGCGGTAAGGTGCTGGAGTTCCCTGTTCAGCTTGTTCCAAAAGTATCAGTATGTCGCTTTAACTCTCCTCTTTGTTTTTGCCAGGTACCTATTCCGCTCATTCAAAGCTACCAAGTTCTTTCAGTCCACAAAGCTGGACTGGGTGGAGGTGGGGCTGCAGGTCTGCCGCCAGGGCTACAACATGCTCAACCTCCTCATCCACCGGAAGAACCTCAACTACCTGCACTTGGACTATAACTTCAACCTGAAGCCTGTCAAGACGCTCACCACCAAGGTGCCTACCTCAGGCCTCACGACCTAGGGCTGGATGGCGCTGTGGCATTGCTCCTTTTGTGGTCTGTCTTTAATGTTCTTTCTGTTCTTGACATTTTCAGGAAAGAAAAAAATCTCGTTTTGGCAATGCTTTCCATCTGTGTCGGGAAGTGCTTCGTTTGACTAAGCTGGTTGTGGATAGTCATGTTCAGTATCGCTTGGGCAATGTGGATGCCTTCCAGGTGAGGCCGTGTTGGCCGGACCCCTGCTCAGGTGGGGAAGCAGGCTGAAGCCTGTGCTGGCTGTGGAGCTGGCTCAGACTGTAAGTCTGATGGGTGATTTATTGCAGTTGGCAGATGGGTTGCAGTATATATTCGCTCATGTGGGGCAGTTGACCGGCATGTATCGATACAAATACAAGCTGATGCGGCAGATCCGCATGTGCAAGGACTTGAAGCATCTCATCTATTACCGCTTCAACACGGTGAGACCCTGCTCTTGCTCCAGAAAAGCCCTTTTGCCTTTCCCTTAAGGTAGAGCTCTTTCCCAGGACCTCTTTGGAGAGAGTCTCTTGACTATGTCATTACTATACTCGATGAATCTCAGCATTTCCCCCGACACCACCACTGAATCCATTTAGGAGCCTCGCTTTCTGCCTGGAAGCTCTCTTATGCCTCCCTGTTGTAGACTGGGAAGACCCAAGAGCATTTACTGTCCCCTCAGCAGCCTGGCAGACGATCTCTATCCAGTTTTCTTTCTATAGTTTCCCAAAAGAATAGTTCATTTATGTTCCTGATTTATGCTTGATTATAGGGCCCTGTAGGGAAAGGCCCTGGCTGTGGTTTCTGGGCGGCTGGCTGGCGGGTCTGGCTGTTTTTCATGCGTGGAATTACTCCTTTGCTAGAGCGATGGCTGGGCAACCTCCTGGCCCGGCAGTTTGAAGGTGAGTGATTTTCTTTACCCAAGCTTATCTCATTGTGTCAAGGGTGGATTGTATGTGCTTGTTGCCCCATGCTTTTATTTGCATTTGTCAATGATCTTTGCTTCTAAGTCCATTTCCAATGAGTCTGACCTAGTGTTCTGGTTCTTGAGGCACTCTCTGGAATGGTGGTGACTGTCTGAGGTGGCTTGTCTTTTTACATGTGTGGAGCATGTGGACACTTGTTAGTATTGATTGATTTATTCTCTGGTCTATCCCTTTACTTCTAGGCCGTCACTCAAAGGGAGTGGCAAAGACAGTAACAAAGCAACGAGTGGAGTCTCACTTTGACCTCGAGCTTAGGGCAGCTGTGATGCACGACATTTTAGACATGATGCCTGAAGGCATCAAACAGAACAAGGCCCGAACAATTCTGCAGCACCTCAGTGAAGCCTGGCGCTGCTGGAAGGCCAACATTCCTTGGAAGGTAGCTCTCCATCACCTCCATGGAGGCATAGCCATTCATCCTCCTGAGCTCTCAGAGGGCTGTCCACCTTCTATCACTCCCTAACCTCGTTTCCTGAGGTAGTGTGCTCCTGGCTGACCTGTAAGTCTGTGCAGGCTTGGCTGGTCTCAGATTCAGGAGAATCTGCCTCTGCCTTTATGTTGGTGTACCCATGTGAAACACTGTGCTTGGTTCGTATTACTTTTTTATTTGTTTGTATTTTCAGGTCCCAGGACTGCCAACACCTATAGAGAACATGATTCTTCGGTACGTTAAGGCCAAGGCTGACTGGTGGACCAATACTGCCCACTACAACCGTGAACGGATCCGCCGTGGGGCCACTGTGGACAAGACTGTTTGCAAAAAGAACTTGGGCCGCCTCACCCGCCTGTACCTGAAGGCAGAACAGGAGAGGCAGCACAATTACCTGAAGGTTGGGCCATCTACACTGGGTGTGAGGGCTGGGGCTAAGGTGGACTGCACAGTGGGGCTCAAGCTTTGGCCTGTCTTCCTGTTCCCCCTGCAGGACGGGCCTTACATCACAGCAGAGGAAGCAGTGGCAGTGTACACCACCACTGTGCATTGGTTGGAGAGCCGTAGGTTCTCACCCATCCCATTCCCCCCACTCTCCTACAAACATGACACCAAATTACTCATCTTGGCTCTAGAGCGCCTCAAGGAAGCTTATAGGTGAGGAGTGGCTGGAAGGGTTCCTCTGGGAGCGCAACAGAGAGAAGGGCATGGGGTCAGAGTCCAAAGAAAGGTATAGTCCTTTCTGGTTAATCGTCTTCTTGGGTTTTCTCATTTGCTTTTTCTTTTGCTTTTTAGTGTGAAGTCTAGGTTAAACCAGTCTCAGAGGGAGGAGTTGGGTCTGATCGAGCAAGCCTATGACAACCCCCATGAGGCTTTGTCCCGCATCAAGCGTCACCTCCTCACACAGAGAGCCTTTAAGGAAGTGAGTGAGATGCTTCCTGAGCTTACTTTTGGTCTGTGCTACTTATTCTTGGCATCTAGAGGATGCTAAACTGGCTTAGGTGAATCGATGTGAACCAGGCTCCTTCTCCCACAGGTGGGCATTGAGTTCATGGATCTCTATAGCCACCTGGTGCCAGTGTATGATGTGGAACCACTGGAGAAAATAACTGATGCCTACCTGGACCAATACCTGTGGTATGAGGCAGATAAGCGCCGTCTTTTTCCACCCTGGATCAAGCCTGCTGACACAGAACCACCTCCACTGCTTGTTTACAAGTGGTGCCAAGGTAAGACTGCTGGAATTACCCTCTGCAGAGAAAGGGGATCATCGAGTTCTGTATAAAAATTCATTCCTAGGCTGCATAATCCATCTTTTATTGCATGGTAAGAGTGAGTGAATAGTACTGCTGGGAAGTGCTGGCACATGGCTTTAATCCCAGTACTCAGGAGGCAGAGGCAGGTAGATGTTTTGAGTTCGAGGCCAGCCTGGTCTACAGAGTGAGTTCCAGGACAGCCAGGGTTACACAGGGAACCCTGTGTGTACTCACACCAAAAAAAAAAAGTGAATAGTACTTGAGCAAAGCTGACACTTGTAGCAAACAGGATGGTTGGATGAATAGTAGAGGGTCTTGGAATGTATTGAGAGCTGCTGTGGTTACTAGTCCTGAAAATTTGCTGTAGCATTGTCTTTGTGCTTTTTTAGGCATCAATAACCTGCAGGATGTGTGGGAGACCAGTGAGGGCGAGTGCAATGTCATGTTGGAGTCCCGCTTTGAGAAGATGTATGAAAAGATTGACTTGACCCTGCTCAATAGGCTGCTGCGACTCATTGTGGACCACAACATAGCTGACTACATGACAGCCAAGAACAATGTTGTCATTAACTATAAGGTCTGTCTTGGAGCAAGAAAATGTGTTAAGGGGTTGCTGACCCATTAAGTTAGGATTTGCTGAGGGAGAATGAAGGAGTTTGGACCCTGAAGCTCCTGGGACATAACCAGCCATAGCCATAACTAAGGGTTGTGGTTCTTTTTTTTTTTCCTTCGCTAGGACATGAACCATACAAATTCATATGGGATCATCAGAGGCCTGCAGTTTGCCTCATTCATTGTACAGTACTATGGCTTGGTGATGGATTTGCTTGTATTGGGATTGCACCGGGCCAGTGAGATGGCTGGGCCTCCTCAGATGCCAAATGACTTCCTCAGTTTCCAGGACATAGCCACCGAGGCTGCACACCCAATCCGACTCTTCTGTAGATATATTGATCGCATCCATATTTTCTTCAGGTAATGGACCTGGGCAGA
Organism: Psammomys obesus; assembly: GCF_907164565.1. NCBI lineage: Eukaryota > Metazoa > Chordata > Mammalia > Rodentia > Muridae > Psammomys > Psammomys obesus. The sequence goes on from NW_026595981.1 coordinate 1,323,429, forward strand.
TCCTTTAACTCACAGAACAGGGAGGTATGTCCTGTCTGTAAAGTGGCTCTTACAGCTTAGTGACTAATTGCTGAGTTGGGCTGTAAAGCGAAGTGAAGCCTAGAGTGGCATAGGGTCCCCGCCTATGGACCTGGAGTTCTCAAAGGGTCTGCCTTCCCTTTAGGTTCACAGCAGATGAGGCTCGGGATCTGATCCAGCGTTACCTGACAGAGCATCCAGACCCCAACAATGAAAACATTGTTGGCTACAATAACAAGAAATGCTGGCCCCGAGATGCCCGCATGCGCCTTATGAAGCATGATGTCAACCTGTGAGTCTCAGTTGGGTTTGTGGGCATTGGAGGGACATCAATCCTAGGGACCCAGAGAGCAGTTAGTATTGAGGAGGATGTGTCTTGGGCGGGAGGAATATAGGCTTGCTGGGGAGTCATCTGCCTGGGCTTTGAATGCAGCTGTCTTCAACAGACTGAAATGCCTTTATGTTCTCTGTGGACAGGGGTCGGGCAGTGTTCTGGGACATCAAAAACCGGCTGCCGCGATCAGTGACTACAGTCCAGTGGGAGAATAGCTTTGTGTCTGTGTACAGTAAAGACAACCCCAACCTGCTCTTCAACATGTGCGGCTTTGAGTGCCGCATCTTGCCAAAGTGCCGTACCAGCTATGAAGAGTTCACCCACAAGGACGGGGTCTGGAACCTACAGAATGAGGTACGCACTAGGAAGGACATCATGTTACCCACCCTGTAACTCTGGCATTAGCCATACCTTTTCATTATCGGCCCAGTGAGCCTTGGTGGGTTGAGCTTAGTTACAGTTAATCCTTGCTTGTATAACCAGGGTCTGTCTGTGGAACGCTGGCTGGCCCTGATTGTCTCAGAGATCAGCCTGCCTCTGTCACTATCTCTCAAGTGTTAGGATTAAAGGCATGTGCTCTGTTTGTTTGTTTGTTTGTTTGTTTGTTTGAGACAGGGTTTCATTGTGTAGCTCTGGTTGGCCAGGTTAGCTTTAAATTCATCATGATCCACCCCCACCTCTGCTTTCTTGAGTACTGGGATTAAATGCATGCACTACTACGTCTGGCATTTTGTAATTATTTATGCCATGCACTTGTGTGGCAGTCAGAGGACAACTTGTTGTCACTTCCACTATGTAGTTTCTGGGAATTGAAGTCAGAAAATAAAGCTTGTTATCAGGCACTTTGCCTGCCCTGAGCCATCTCGGCAGCCCCTCTGAGGGCTCTGAAACAAGTTAACACGGACTTTGTGCTTAGGTTACCAAGGAGCGGACAGCTCAATGTTTCTTGCGTGTGGATGACGAGTCAATGCAACGTTTCCATAACCGAGTGCGGCAGATTCTGATGGCCTCTGGCTCCACCACTTTTACCAAGGTATGTAGGGTCCATGTATTTCCCTTTCAATCCTCCCCTGGTTTGAGCTCCTTTCCGAACTTTCCCTAGTATACCAATGTTCATGTGTGATGGGATGGTAACTTAGAATGTTGGATCAATTGGGCTTTATTTCTGAGAATTTCCTACAAGAATTTAACAGCCTGCATCTGTGGGGTTTGATGATTTGTTTGTTTTTTGAGATAGGGTTTCTCTGTGTGGCTTTGACTGTCTTGGACTCACTTTGTACACCAGGCTGGCCTTGAACTCACAACAATCCACCTGTTCTCTGCCTCCTTGAGTGCTGGGATTACAGGCGTGAGCCACCACACCTGGCTGGGTTTGATGATTTTAAACCAAAACGAAATTAGAGCCTATAGTTTGAGCAGAAGCATCTATTTTGTATTTTCCATTAGGCTTATTATCTGCATCAAACAGCTTATATTTTAGTGGGTGGCATAGAATACTATTAAAAGGCAGGATTGTTTGTTTGTTTGTGTTTATTTTTTTTCTGTTTTTGTTTTCTTGTTGTTTTTGGAGCCCAGAGGAAATCTGAAGATTTGTTAGTTGTGAATATTTGCAAGGTCTTGCAAGGTCAAATCTCCCATGATGCAATTTTTAAAATATAGCTCTGAGGAATAAGCTTATTCTTCTAGGTTGATCTCCTCTTTGTGCTGTAGGTGTTTCTTATATCCTAGCTGCTAGCTGCTGGAACACCTTCCCTGTGAGAGATAAGAACATGATCAGAGAACCACTGATATGCTGTGTTGTTGATGGAGCCGTTCGTTGCATTATTTGGGAAGCTGAGAATACTGGCGTTCATGAGTTCTGGTTCTGTCTGAATGTGGAAAAAGAAAGGCTTCTACGAGAAACAGCAGGTGTTTAGCTTTAGCAAAGGTGTGGAGATGTGATTATCATGGTGCTTGCATAGCTATAAGAAGTTTGAGGTGTAATGCAGTAAATTGTGGAGTTGGAGATTTTCTAGACCTTTGAAAAAAGAATTTTCAGCAAATATAAATATGTAAAGCAGTCTGTACTTTTTTTCCCAAGACAAGGTTTTTCCTTATGTAGCCCTGGCTATCCTGGAACTTGATCTGTAGACCAGGATGGTCTCAGACTCACAGAAATCTGCCTCCTTTTGCCTCCTGAGTGCTGGGATTGAAGGTGTGTGCCACTACTGCCAGGCAGTTTTATAATTCTTGGTGTAAAGGTTGAAAGCCCAAGGATGAGGGAGATTGCCAGGAGGAGTGAGAAGAGACAGATTAGGGTGATGGGAAACACTGGGGTGTTCTGACCAGAAACGAGACAGTGCTGGGATGTAGGGAGGACATTAGGGTTGTCAGGGACTGAAGTCCAGAATCGAGCAGGTGTTTAACAGCAACAGTTGCCTAAGAACAGTTTGGTTAGATAAGGACTGACTGGGAGCCAATGGAATTGGCTGTTAAGACGTCATTGGTGACCTTAGAGCTATTTCAGAAATAATTGGGATGGAAGCCAGATGGTGTGGATAAAACTTTATGGGAGGTGAGTGGAGATAGGACTTGAGTTTGCCAGAACTGGAGTAGATGTGTTAGAAGCCTTCTAGAGAGAGCTGCATGTCAAGACAGGGCTCGCTCATTTATTTATTTATTTATTTACTTATTTATTTATTTATTTATTTATTTATTTATCTATCTATCTATCTATCTATCTATCTATCTATCTATTTACTTATTTTGGCTATTTCCTGTTACTCATTTTTTTTTAAAGATTTACTTGTGTACAATGCATTATAACTGTATTAACCTCTTACTACCTCTTTTATTCTCCCATTCCTGATGCCCCCTCCTTTAAAAAGATGTGTGTATGTGTATAAAAGGATAAAAGAGAGACTGGGTGGGGGTGGGGTGTTGTACTGCTCCATCATGTTCTTCCTATTCCTTTGAGGCAGGGTCTCTCCCAGAGCCTGGGGTCAGCTGGAAGCCAGTGAGCTCCAGCAATGTGCCCTGCTCAGAGCCTGATGGAAGCGTGACTGAGGGTTGAGGGAGATGCTTCACAATCATGGTACACAGTCTAGAGTCAGGTTGGATTGTTGGGTCTGTTACAGTAAGGCTCTGGGCGGGTTCTCCACCCTTGCCTTCCACTTACCTATAATGTGAGGATAACCCTAAGCTCCATGCTCACGGGCCTTTTGTGAAAATTCATGAAGTAATGCGTATCATAAGCCAATAAACTGTATTATTTTACAAAGGGATTTTATTAATTAGATCAGAGACAGAAGCATAATGTTGGATTTAACTTGTTTACTTTTTCTCCTTTCCTTTTTGTTTGTTTGTTTGTTTTGTTCATTTGTTTGCTTGCTTGAGAAAAGCTTTATTTATTATCCAGGCTGGGATTTTGACTCTTATCCTCTGGCTCAGCCTCCTAAGTACTGGGATTTAGGCATAAGCTACCTGGCTTTGATTTCAGGCTTCCATATATACATCTTCCCACAAATACATGTATACATACACGTATACTGACAGGTGTATATATCATATACAAATACACCCGAAAACTCCTAATTTTATCCCCCTGAGGTTAGTAGAAGGAAAGTTCACAGTGGACCTTGAAATTCCTCTTCCTTCTTTTTATTTATGTTGCCTTGTGTACTCATACCATAACCTGTGTGTGAAGGTCAGAGGACAACCTGCAGGAGTCAGTTTTCTCCTTCCCTGTGGGGCCCCAGGGGTCAACCTGGAGTCCTCCTGTCGTGGCAGCGAGAACCCTTAACTCCATTCATCTTTGATTAAGGCTTTTCTTTGTTGCCCAGACTGGTCTTGAGCTCTTGGGCTCAGGTGATCCACTAACTTTAACCTCCTCAACAGCTGAGACTCCAGGTGTCATTCACTGTTATGGCTTTCCTGTCCTCAGTTCTCCTCCTCTCGGTTTTGTTAGAGTTACACTGTTGTTACCACCTTGGGTCACCCCTGCTTTAGGTATGTGCACTACACTTAAGTCAAGCATGAATGTGACCCTTCTCTTCAGTCATGGCCCTAATTGAAATACAGTTTGGGCTGTTGAAACACGACCTTGATGAGGTCTAGGAAAATAGAGCAATGCCCCTAGTTAGGTAGTCTGAATGACAGTTTTACTTCGCTTTGTAAGGGCTCTAAGGCTGCCTTTATCAGTTCTTTATCTTCCTGAAATCAGGAATGCGGTTTGCTTCTTTGATCTGATCATCCCCCAAGTTTCTGTTACTCTCAAAGGAATAGTGTATTTAAAATCACTAAAGAGAAGTTTGACAGCTTATTCCAAACATGAGGGAAATGTGCAGTTTTTTTTTCCTTTAGTGTATTAATATTACAGATGAAAAGTTATGTAAAATTTTGTTCACTTTGCTTTCATTGTTAGTAACTAACTAGAAGACCTGTGTTGCTCATACGGAATTTACTCTTTCCCACTAACTTTAGATTGTGAATAAGTGGAATACAGCTCTCATTGGCCTTATGACATATTTTCGAGAGGCTGTGGTGAATACACAGGAACTCCTAGACTTACTGGTAAAGTGTGAGAACAAAATCCAGACCCGGATCAAGATTGGACTGAACTCCAAGATGCCAAGTCGGTTTCCCCCAGTTGTGTTCTACACCCCTAAAGAGCTGGGAGGGCTCGGCATGCTCTCCATGGGCCATGTGCTTATCCCCCAGTCTGACCTCAGGTACGGCTTGATTGACAGCCTGCAGGGTTAGTCTGATTGTATAGACTCTGAGGAAGTGGGTATTTAGTTATTTCTGATTTTTACTTTTATCTCGTCTCAATTTTCTAAAATAGGTGGTCTAAGCAAACAGATGTGGGTATCACACACTTCCGGTCAGGAATGAGTCATGAAGAAGACCAACTGATTCCCAACTTGTACCGCTACATACAACCATGGGAGAGCGAGTTCATTGACTCTCAACGGGTCTGGGCTGAGTATGCACTCAAGAGACAGGAGGCCATTGCTCAGAACAGGTGGGCATGCGGGAGGGTGTGCCAGTTTTAGGGCTGGGGTCGGGTCACAACACTGAGTCTTATGTGGAGGTCACGGGCAGAGTATGTCTTTAAGGAGTTAAGACTGATTCTGCTTTTATCTTTGGCCAAAGAATGTTGAATGTTTCTCTTTTTGTGAGAAGGGATGTTAACTTTATTTTTTTCTGGCAGACGGTTGACTTTAGAAGATTTAGAAGATTCATGGGATCGAGGCATTCCCCGGATCAATACCCTCTTTCAGAAGGACCGGCACACGTTGGCTTATGATAAGGGCTGGCGTGTTCGAACTGACTTTAAGCAGTACCAGGTATGTGGAGCGGGAGGTAGAACAAGTTTCTCCACATCAGGATAGCTTTGTCACTTGGGGTGGCCGGCAGCCAGGCGCTTGCTTCACCATGCTTGCCTCGTGTAGGTTTTGAAGCAGAACCCCTTTTGGTGGACACACCAGCGGCACGATGGCAAGCTCTGGAACCTCAACAACTACCGCACAGACATGATTCAGGCCCTGGGCGGCGTGGAGGGCATTCTGGAGCACACCCTCTTCAAGGGCACATACTTCCCTACCTGGGAAGGTCTGTTCTGGTAAGGACCCTGCCTTCTCTATAGGGATGAGTCACACCTGAGTTTGTCACTTCTGTGCTGTAGTGGCCTGCTGCTTCTCAGTTACCCTGTGAGGGTTAGGCACCTCTGGGAGGTAGACAGGCATGATCTTACTTGGTTCCCCTGCTCCATAGGGAGAAAGCCAGTGGCTTTGAGGAATCCATGAAGTGGAAGAAGCTGACCAATGCTCAGCGATCAGGATTAAACCAGATTCCTAATCGTAGATTCACCCTTTGGTGGTCCCCAACAATCAACAGAGCCAATGTAAGTGTGATTCCTTAACAGAGGAGGCAAAAAAAAAAAAAAAGCTGTTCCTCTTGCCTCCCCTGGTCTCTGGTCTCTAAAGTCATTTCTCTTTCCTGGCAGGTATATGTAGGCTTCCAGGTGCAGCTGGACTTGACAGGAATCTTCATGCATGGCAAGATCCCCACACTGAAGATCTCTCTCATCCAGATATTCCGGGCTCACCTGTGGCAGAAGATCCACGAGAGCATCGTGATGGACTTATGTCAGGTAGGCAGCAGTTGAGGGGTGACAGATCACAGAGTCACATCAGCTTGCTATTTCCTTTATTTTTTAAGATAAAGTCTTTCTATGTGGCCCTGGCCTAGTTCCTTATGTAGACCAGGCTGGCCTTGAACTCACAGAGATCTGCCTACCTCCGCCTCCCAAGGGCTGAGATTAAAAGCATGCACCACCATAAACAGCCAACTTGTTTGTTTGTTTGTTTTTTTGTTTGTTTGAGAGAGGGTTTCTCTGTATCCTTGGCTGTCCTGGACTCACTTTGTAGACCATGCTGGCCTCAAACTCAGAGAGATCTGCCTCCCTGAGTGCTGGGACTACAGGCGTGCCCCATCGCACCTGGCTACCATCTTACTCTTTTGAGTATGGGAAATTTATCCTGGACACATGAAGGATTAGAGTATTGCCTCATCTAAATTCTCTCACTCTCAGTATAAGTGGGTTTCTGTAGTAAGTTACAGCCTTTCATCTTTATCTCCAGGTCTTTGATCAGGAACTGGATGCACTAGAAATTGAGACAGTACAAAAGGAGACAATCCATCCCCGAAAATCCTATAAGATGAACTCTTCTTGTGCAGATATACTACTCTTTGCTTCCTATAAGTGGAATGTCTCCCGGCCATCACTGCTGGCAGACTCCAAGTAAGTGTTTTGTGGCCCAGCTTTAGGTACCAGGAGAGGAACCTTGCTGTTACTATGATAGCCATGTTACTTATAGGATTACCTCTGCCTTATTTGTTTTGTTATTATGGCTTTGGCCTTATAATCCTATTGCCTTGGGCTCCCCTACTTCCCCCCAAAAATAATGCTGTTCAAGAGTGGGCACCGTTCCCAGCTCTTTGCTGACATTCTTTTAAACTTGGAGCCAGTGTTACTCTGTAACAGAGTTACCTGTAAGTCATCAGCAGTCAGATCTGCCCATCGCTTGGGGGTCTTGCTGATCTGTTTGCTTGTTTTTCTTTTTGTTTTGAGACAGGGTTTCTCTATGTAGCGCTGGCAGTCCTGGAACTCATTATATAGATCAGGCCGGCCTTGAACTCAGCGATCTGCCTACCTATGCCTCCTGAGTGCTGGGATTAAAGGGTTGCACCACCATTCCATGGCTCAGGGTTCTGCTGATCTAGAATGAGTAGGGGGCTGGTTTTGAAATTTAGGTGCAGTATTTGGGAGTTCTTAAGATTTCAAGACATTGTTTATGTTGTGGTTTCCTGGAGACTTGAACTTTTCCGCTCTTAGGGATGTGATGGACAGCACCACCACACAGAAGTACTGGATTGACATCCAGTTACGCTGGGGAGACTATGATTCCCATGATATTGAGCGATATGCACGGGCCAAGTTCCTGGACTACACCACTGACAACATGAGTATCTACCCTTCGCCCACGGGCGTGCTCATTGCTATTGACCTGGCCTACAATCTACACAGGTAAGCTAGGGCTCAGAAGCAGGAGTTTACATTAACCCTGTGCGTCCTATGTTTGTTTTGTTTTATTTATTTGAAGCAAGGTCTCACTATGTAGCCCAGGCTGTCCTGGAACTCACTATATAGACCAGGCTGGCCTCCCAACTCACAGAGATCTGCCTGCCTCAGCTTCCCGGGTGCTGGTACTAAAGGTGTGCTACCATGCCCTACATATTAGCCCTTTACTTTACACCACTTTTAGTTTGCCTGGCTAAAGTAAGGTTTTGTCTTCTGGGTCACTGACTGGCTCTTCTCTTTGTATGTATGTCTGTTAGATGAGTACATAAGCCTGACCAATCATCTTTATCTGTTTGTTCCTTTCACCTTTTTCTTGGGGCTTTCTGCCTAAGTTCTTGTGATTCCTTCATCCTCACAGTGCCTATGGAAACTGGTTCCCAGGCAGCAAGCCTCTCATACAGCAGGCCATGGCCAAGATCATGAAGGCAAATCCTGCACTGTATGTGTTACGTGAACGGATCCGCAAAGGATTGCAGTTGTATTCATCTGAGCCCACTGAGCCTTATCTGTCCTCTCAGAATTATGGTGAACTCTTCTCTAACCAGATCATCTGGTTTGTGGATGACACCAACGTCTACAGAGTGACTATCCACAAGGTGAGCGTTGGATGCAATGTGGGCATGCAGCCTTCAGATGCCTGCACATCGAATGACGTCAGGTGATTATGTCTAGGCCATGCTAATATAATTGTTCTTTAGACCTTTGAGGGGAACTTGACAACCAAACCCATCAATGGGGCCATCTTCATCTTTAATCCACGCACGGGGCAGCTGTTCCTCAAGATAATCCACACATCCGTGTGGGCTGGACAGAAGCGTTTGGGTCAGGTAAGTAGCTTAAAATGATAGGAAAATTGTTGTGCCATTTTTGTAGGGGGCAGGGGAGCATGATAAAAAGGACGTATTTCTTTTTTGAAAGCTAGCATTGCTAGGTATGGTGGCATATATCTGAGTATTCAGGAAGAGTATTGCCATAGGGTTGAGGCCAGCCAGGGCTGCACACAGTCAGAAAGGTGGTGGAGACATTGTTTTGTGTGAATCTGCTTGAGTACTTGAGTACTTGAGTACTTGAGCTGAGTGTAGAGCGGGCCAGCTTACTTGCTTCTTGAGTGTTAGAATTACAAGTGGCCCCAGACTCTGGCCCTCACACCTGCCTGGCAAGCACTTGACTCAGTGAAGCAGTCCCCAGCCTCCAGGGAAGCATGTGAAGGCTCCGTTACCTCTGAGCTTGGCTTTTTGCCTTTTAAACTTCTCACGTCTGTCCTCTGTCTTGAAAGAGCCACTAACATCATCTTTCTATGGCTTCCTGGACACTTGAGACCTGGCTGGGCTACCCAGCTATTGAAGTAATTATGCCAAGATCCTGCTCTCCCAAAGTCCCAGGGCTTTTTCTTTTCTTTTCTTTCTGAGACAGGGTTTCTCTGTAGCCATGGCTGTCCTGGACTTGATTTGGAAACCAGGCTGGCCTAGAACTCACAGAGATCCACCTGCTTCTGCCTGCCAAGTGCTGGGTTAAAGGCATGCACCACTACCGCCTTTTATTTTTCTAGAATGAACTCTCTTTTTACTTTGTTCACCACAGTCTTATCCATTAAGACTCTTTATCTGCATGTACACCTGCACACCAGAAGAGGGTACCAGATGACAGTATAAATGGTTGTGAGCCACCATGTGGTTGCTGGGAATTGAACTCAGGACCTCTGGAAGAGCAGACAGTGCTCTTAACCACTGAGCTCTTAACCACTGAGTTTGTCCAGCCCAAGACTAATTTCTTTATGCACTTTTAGTAGTTTAACTTCTATTTATATTTTCCCCCCAAGACAGGGTTTTGCTGTGTATCCCTAGCTGTCCTAGAACTCTTTCTCTCTCTCTCTCTCTCTCTCTCTCTCTCTCTCTCTCTGTAGTCCAGGCTAACCTCCTGAATGCTAGGATTAAAGGCCAGCATCACCACCGCCCTGCTTATTTAGATTTTTTAAAAAATTATCTTATTAGGCTGGTCATGGTGGTACGTACCTTTAATCCAATATTTGGAAGGAAGAGCTAGGTATATCTTTGTGAGTTTAAAGCCAGCCTGGTCTACATACCGAGTCCTAGGCTAGCCAGGACTGCATGGTGAGATCATGTCTCTAAAAAGATCATGTCTTTATTTCAATTGTATGTGGGTGTGTGGTTATTTGAATGTGTTGGGGAGGGCACCTAGAGAGGCCCAGAGGCATCAAATATGGAAGTAGAGTTATAGGCAGTTGTGAGCTGCCTAGTGTGGGTGCTGGAAACCAAACTCAGGTCCTCTGTAAGAGCAATACATGCTCTTAATCTGTGAGTCATTGCTCTGGCCCCTTTTGTATTTTGTTGTTGTTTCTGAACTATAGTTCATTATTAAGTATATAGACACCTTTCTCTAATTACTAACTTCAGCACCCATTTTCATTATAGAAACAATTTATTTCAAAATTAGAATTTTTTTTCCTAACTAATTGAAGAAAGGTAAAGTCAATTTTGTTTTGTTTTTTTTCTTGGTTGTTAGTTGGCCAAGTGGAAGACAGCTGAGGAAGTGGCTGCCTTGATTCGATCTCTGCCTGTGGAGGAACAACCTAAACAGATTATTGTCACCAGGAAGGGCATGCTGGATCCGCTGGAGGTGAGAGGCGGACACAGTAGGAGAAAGTAGACCTGAGCCCTCCTTGCTTTGTTTCTAACTGGTCTTTGCCTTAGGTACACTTACTGGACTTCCCCAATATTGTGATCAAAGGATCGGAGCTCCAGCTACCCTTCCAGGCTTGTCTCAAGGTGGAGAAGTTTGGGGATCTCATCCTTAAAGCCACAGAGCCCCAGATGGTTCTCTTCAACCTCTATGATGACTGGCTCAAGACTATCTCGTCCTACACGGTAATTTGATACCTGAGAAAGAGGATTTCTCTGGGGTAGATTTGGAGCCAGAAGATTCTGTACCTCAGGGTTCTCCACAACTCACTTGATGAGGTCATTTTCAGATTCTTGGCCTATGCATACAAAGAGAAAGAATATTGGTTGGCATTAGGAATTTGGAGACAGTACTTGCTTTCCTTCGAGGCTAGAGTAAAGGAGGGAAATCCTCATTAGGCTGACAGTACCCATGCTCTTCCACACATTTTTCCCCAGGCCTTTTCCCGTCTCATCCTGATTCTGCGCGCTTTGCACGTGAACAATGATAGGGCAAAGGTGATCCTGAAGCCAGATAAAACTACTATTACGGAGCCCCATCACATCTGGCCCACGCTGACTGACGAGGAGTGGATCAAGGTGGAGGTGCAGCTGAAGGACCTGATCTTGGCTGACTATGGCAAGAAAAACAAGTGAGTAGGGCCTGGCCACGGTGTAGAAAGGGTGAGGTAGGCAGCTCAAAATAGGGGTTCTGGGAGTATTTGGTATGTAGCTGTGTTTGGTAATGCATACCTGTAATCCAGCACTTTGCAGGTAGAGGCAAGAGGATCAGAAATTCAGGTTTATCTTCAACTACATGATTTAGAGGTTAATCTGGGCAACCATGAGGTCATCTCTCAAAACAGAAATAAAGTGTCAGAAGTGCTTAGGAAGAAATGAAGTCAGTGTCCAGCCCCACTGTTGGCCACTAATTCTCAGTGAAGGTGCTGATGCCATTTTGAACAGATTATGCCCTCTCTTCTGTTCTTGCTCTTTCAAATTCTCTTTTATTTGAGACAGGGTTTCATTATGTATTCCTGGCTTGTCTTGAACCCCCAACTCTTGCCTTAACCTTCCAACTGCTGGATTATTGATATGTCTTATTGCACCCAATTTGGGGTTTCCATTTTTGAGAGTTGTCCAGTGTCAGGGCAGTTTTTTTTGTGTGAGAAAAGTAAGAGTTACAGATGCCGAGTAGCTAAGAGTACAGGGCATCATTGTCGTGCTGCTTGGGGTACAGTGATTTAGTGTCACAGCATCTCCCCTCCATGCTTTTCTTAGAAGGGTCAAAAAAGGATGGTTCAGGGATAAAGGTGCTTGCAACCAAGAACCTGACTCAGTCCCTAGAACCCACAAGGTGGAGGAGAAACGTCCTGTAAGTTGTCTTTTGTCTTCTCTGCTTGCATTGTGTCCCCTCCTCCAGAGTAAATAAATTTAAAAATGAAAAGAAATGTTACTTGAGGGTTATCTTGGCAAAGTATGCCCTGTTTACCTAGTTCTACTTGCCATCAACACCCAAGTGACAATGGGGAAGGGACCCTGTGTAACTTACAGTGTCCTCACAGTGTGAACGTGGCATCACTGACACAATCGGAAATCCGGGACATCATCCTCGGAATGGAGATCTCGGCCCCATCACAGCAGCGGCAGCAGATAGCCGAAATTGAGAAACAGACTAAGGAACAGTCCCAGCTCACCGCCACACAGACAAGAACAGTTAACAAGCATGGCGATGAGATTATCACCTCCACCACTAGCAACTATGAGACCCAGACCTTCTCGTCAAAGACTGAATGGAGAGTCAGGTATTGTGGAGGGCACGAAGGTGGGGTGGACAGGCCAGTGTTGCTGAGCATGCGTGGGCTGAGAGGCTGACATTCCCTGTCTCTTTTTAGGGCCATCTCCGCTGCCAACCTGCATCTACGGACCAATCACATTTATGTTTCATCTGATGACATTAAGGAAACTGGTTACACTTACATTCTTCCCAAGAATGTACTCAAGAAGTTCATCTGCATTTCTGATCTCCGTGCCCAAGTGAGTAGGCACACATCTGGACCATACCGGGAGCCCACTTTATCTGTTCCTAGATTTATTTCATTTGATAATTTCAGAAACTTTGAAGTGCTGGTTTCAAAGTTTATGGGTGAATGAATAACTTGAAAAGGACAGTACAAACAAGAGGGTATCAAAACATTTCATAAAGCTATGGCAATTAAGAGAAAATATTATGGGGGTAAAATTTATTGGCAGAGAATAACAAATAGATTCAGATACGTATGTAGTTGCTGTGTCCTGTCAAATCTTATATATGTCTTTAAACTTTATGATACCGAGATAAAAATGTATAGGGTCCTTTCTTCACACCACTCAAAAAAGTAAAATCTAAGAGTAAATATAAGTAAAATAGTAAACCAGACTAGAGAGATGGCTCAGTGGTTAAGAGCACTGGCTGTTCTTTCAAAGGACCCAGGTTCAAGTCCCAGCACTCACATGGCCATCTGTAACTCCAATTCCAAGGGATCCAACACCCTCACATAGACATTCATGCAGGCAAAATACCATATAATTAAAAATAAATAAAAAATAAATCTTTTTTTTTTTTTTTAATAGTAAACTAGAGTATTAGAAGAAAATACTGACGACCTTAGGGTTGGGAAAACCTTTAAGTACAACATTAAACACAGCTGGGTGGGCATAGTGGTACACACCTTAATCTCAGCATTTGGATGGCTGAGGCAGGAGGGTTGCTGGGAGTTTAGAGGCAGCTTTCACTTCCGACAGTTGTATCTTGGCTGGATACAGTGGCACAGGCCTTGTGTCCCAGACTCCGAGAAATAGAGGTGGAATGATCAGGAACTCAAAGCCAGCTCCTGAATGTTGAGTTCTAGTCCAGCTGGTACCAGGTAAAACTTTTCTCAAAGAAATACACAAAAATCCATTATATACTTGCATGAAAATAATGCCTGGTGAAAGAGTTCTGTGGGTAGATATCTTCAGAATCTACATGGTAGATGGAGAGAATTGACTCCTGCAAAGTCTTGTGACCTCCATATATCCAGAGTGACACACATGCACATTAACACACACTCTATAAGTACATGTTTGAGTCTCCTTTACCAAGTGCGTTTGAGGCCAACTTCGTCTACATAGTGAGTCCCAGAACAGCCAGGAGGTAAAGCACTTTCACACAAGCCTGACAACCTGAGTTTGATTACTCAGAACCCCTGTAAAAAGAGGAGGGGAGAACCCGTCCCATAGAAGCCTCCTTGACCTTCCCACACACTCAGGGCCACACCCAAGTCCTCTTGTATGCACACACAGAATAACAGCACATTAATATGTTTATATGTGGGTGTTTTGACTGTATGTCTGCATCATATGCATGCAGACCCTGGAGAGGGCAGAAGAGGGTGTCAGGCCCCCTGGAACTGGAGTTACAGACAGTGGTAAGCCACCATGTCCTCTGGAAGAACTACCAATACTCTTAACCACTGAACCCTAGCGATAAAAATTCTAAAACTTCTGGCTTCAAGGCACTTGCCAGCAAACCTGATGACCTAAGTTTGGTTCCCCCAGATCCTGGGGACAGTTTGAGAGGAGTTCCATGTGTAACCTTTTCAACAAGTAACCAAATGATTCTGCCCCAGGGGGATTGACTGTATTTTGAAAACCCACTTTTTTCCCCTGAGGCATGGGAAGAAATTGTAGCATTCTGGGTTGGTACTGAGACTGGTTTCTGACCCCTCATGTCTAGATTGCAGGGTACCTGTACGGGGTGAGCCCTCCAGATAACCCCCAGGTGAAGGAGATCCGCTGCATTGTGATGGTGCCACAGTGGGGCACTCACCAGACGGTGCATCTGCCGAGCCAGCTGCCCCAGCACGAGTACCTCAAGGTCTGTGGGGTGGGCCTCGGGTCGAGTTGCTGTCCTGTGCCCCGCGGTGACCTTTGCCCCGGCCATGGTGACCTCTCATCCCTCTTTGGCAGGAGACGGAGCCCTTAGGCTGGGTCCACACTCAGCCCAATGAGTCTCCCCAGCTGTCGCCCCAAGACGTCACAACTCATGCCAAGATTATGGCTGACAACCCATCCTGGGACGGCGAGAAGACAATCATCATCACCTGCAGGTGGGTGTGGGCCTCCTTCAGTGGAAATGTCCTAGGGTGGGTGCTGCAGGCCAGGACTTGGATCGGTGGTCTGAGCTCTCGGCCTGTCTTCCCCTCTCCCAGCTTCACACCAGGCTCCTGCACTCTGACGGCCTACAAGCTAACCCCTAGTGGCTATGAGTGGGGCCGACAGAACACGGATAAAGGCAACAACCCCAAAGGCTACCTACCCTCGCACTATGAGAGGGTCCAGATGCTCCTGTCGGACCGATTCCTCGGCTTCTTTATGGTCCCTGCCCAGTCCTCCTGGAACTACAACTTTATGGGTATGTGGCTGCGTGTGGCAGCAGCACGGGAAGTTTGGGCAGGGTGGGGCTGGGGACGGGTGAAGCCAGGACACCTGGCTCGCGGGGTCTGGCTGCCTTGGAAATGGACACGGGGCCCAGGCTGGCTGAGGCAGGAAGCCCTTTGTTAACATCTGCTGTTTCCCCTTCCCCAAAGGTGTTCGGCATGATCCCAACATGAAATACGAGCTGCAGCTGGCAAACCCCAAGGAATTCTACCACGAGGTCCACAGGCCTTCCCATTTCCTCAACTTTGCCCTCCTGCAGGAGGGTGAGGTCTACTCCGCAGACAGGGAGGACCTCTATGCCTAGTTACCTCCTTGTTTCCTTTTGCTTCAGATTCCCAAAGGCTGGAGCCTCTTAAACGCCCTCCCCACAGACAGGTTGCTGACATTCAGCGGCCTGGCCCCCTTTGTGTTTGTGCTTGAGTTGTTGATAGATTGTAATCCTGAACAAAATGTTAATAAATTTTGTATAAACAGGAGTGCTTCTGTTTTCGTGCTATTATGAGTTCAAATTCTGGGTGTAGATGAGTTTGGGGGTTGGGGGCTAGCTTGGGCAGTTCGCAGCAAGGGACTAGTCCCTGCCTTCAGGGCTTTGAGGCCCTCTCTCCACTGGGGCTTTGGGACTGTATTCTCAGGAGCAGAGTTGGGGCTGGCTTTCACACTCCTACCTTGACCATATCTGCGGGTTTCTCTGTAAAGTACCTGGAAACCACCTATTTTCGACATCACTTCCAGGACTCTGTGGTCCTTCTGTAGCTGTAGTGGCCAGACTAGTTCACTTGTAAACTGTGTCGTTCCTGGTGGGGTAACATACTTAAGTGGCTGTTCCTGCAGCGGAGCAGAGGCGGCTTGCTGACCTTCAGTCTTTCACCTCAGTGGAGTGCTTGGCAGCCAAGTCCAGGGGTGGAGCCTGGGTCAGGCGCTATGGGAAGGGCTTGACTAAAGTGACCACTTAAAACCCTGGTCCTCAGTTCTTGGATACCTGCCTGGAAATTGGCTGTCCTGTATCCAGTGACCTTGTAGGTGGACCAGAAAGGACTCAACGGGCCCTGGGCCCTCTCCCACCCCAGGGCTCCTAATTTGCTCCTCCCTTGTCGCTTCTACTCCGCCCCTTAATGGCCCTAAACTTCCTGGGCCGGAACTGTTTGGCTTTTTCCTGCCCCAGTTGAAGGTGGGGGTGGCTTTTGGCCTTAAGAGCAAAAATGGAGCCCAGGAGGGTAGCGCCCGGACCACCCAGCCAGGGCTCTGCAGTGGGCGTGGGGTCAGCCGCGGAGCTCGTGTACCATCTAGCAGGGGCTCTGGGCACTGAGCTACAGGAGCTGGCACGCCGTTTCGGACCCGACGCGGCGGCTGGGCTGGTGCCACTAGTAGTGCGGGCGCTAGAGCTCTTGGAAAAGGCCGCCGTGGGGCCGGCTCCGGACTCGGTGAGTCACCGGCTGCTCCTTTTACCCCCCGGCAGCCGGCAGGCCCTAACCCTGAGACCCCTGGTCCCCCAGCTGCAGGTGTCCGCACAGCAGGCCGAACTGGAGCTGCGGTGGCTGCGGGAGGAGAACCAGCGCCTCCGCCGGGAACTAGGCTCGGGGCCGCAGGGTGAGTGCGGGTCCCTCCGGAGCAGAGCGAGCTGGGGGCAGCCGGGGCCCGCGCACCGCAGAGGCCGGTGGTGCTAAGAACACCCCTTCCTCAGAAGAGCGCGCGCTGCTGCGACAGCTCAAGGAGGTGACAGACCGGCAGCGGGACGAGCTTCGGGCACACAGCCGAGATCTGTTGCGCCGGAGCCAGGAGACCGAGGCGGTGAGGGCGGGGGTGGACCGGAGCTTGGGCGGGGCGGGGCCGGGAGGGCCCCAGAGCTCCGCCCACTAGCTCTCTCACTCCACCCCCAGCTTCAGGAGCAGCTGCAGCGCCTCCTGCTGGTCAATTCTGACCTGCGGCACAAGCTGGCCGCGGTGCAGACCCAATTGAGGGCGGCGCAGGACCGGGAGAGGGAGAGCCAACTACCTCGGAATGGCTCCCGCCAGCTGACTGAAGAACGGAGGCTGGAGCCCGAAGCGGCAACCCCGGATGACCCGGTGAGAGCCGAAGCGGAGTCAGGATACATCCCAGAGCTCACAGCATCCAGTCCTTGGTGGGCCCGGCCTGGGTGTGCCAGGCAGTACTGAAGGTCCCCAGGATGTCGGAAGGCCGCAACAGACCTGCTGTAGCAGCGGCCTTGTCCCCTAAGTTTTCCTAGCAGACATGCCCCCTAACTTTACTGTGAGCGCTGGGACTTAGGGGGAGCTAAGGGTGGCTCTCTGACCTTGCCCAGGTGGATGCTCAGAAGCAGCCAGAGCACGCTCCAGAGGCTGTTCAGTGTGGCTTCAGCCGGGAGGAGCTTGAGCAGATCCTACAGGAGCGGAATGAGCTCAAAGCCAACGTATTCTTGCTCAAGGAGGAATTGGCCTACTTCCAGCGGTGAGGGACCAGAAGCCAGGATGCCTGTTCCTGGCTATGGGTCACCCCACCTTATTCTTTGGGTCATTTATAGATCAGCAGTGACATTTGCCAGTGTCCTGCTCAGGCTCTAGGAAGAAGTAAATCCCATAGTCCCTGCCCTTCTGGAACCTCATTCAAACAAGGCAGCACCAAGGGTCACCAAGCCGGACCAGCAGGCCAGAAGTAGGAGGGCCATCTAAGCTCAGTTCAGAGCTGTTGGCAATATAGAGCCTGTTTCCAGGGCAAGCAATGAGCAGAGCTCAGCTACTTGACTGAAGCCTACTGTTGGCATTCCCACTTTGTTCCTCCTCCCACCCTCTTCCTTAGAGAGCTGCTCACAGATCACCGGGTCCCTGGGCTTCTGCTTGAGGCCATGAAGGTGGCAGTCAAAAAACAGCGGAGGAAGATCAAGGCCAAGATGTTAGGGACACCAGAGGAAGCAGAAAGCAGGTAAGATCCTGCCTCCATACCCACTGAACGAACCCTTTGGGCTGCTGCAGTTCTGCTTCGCCTGATGGCCCAGCTTAGCCAGGCCCTGAACTCGCTGGGCTTGCTGTCCAGCTGCTGTCCTGGCCTCTGGAGCCCACTGCTTCCACCTGCCCTGGCTGCTGTGCATCCTGCTGAAGAGAGTGTTAATGCTGCTTCTCCACATCCTTGTTTCCTTCCTTGGCTGGATCCCTTTACTAAAGGATGCTGTGCAGCCTTGTGAGGGGCTGTCTGCCAGGCTATAAAGGGAAAGCCTCACGGTATCCTGTGTCCCTTCAGTGTCTCCCTAGTCTGAGGCCATAGTATCACATATGCCCTGATGTACAGCCCTTACTTTTATCTTAGTGATGATGAGGATGGCTCCTGGCTCCTGCTCTCCAATGACAAGGAAGATGTTCCCCTAAATCCTGAGTCCAGAATCCAGAATTTGTATGTTGGAGGAGGGGCGGACGGAAGGTGAAGGGGGGCCTGCCTGGTACTTCTGCACCCTTTCTGCACCCTTTCAGAGCCCCCTTTTGACCTCTCTCTACCTCCAGCATCCTTGTCATCTCCACCTTCCTGGCTCAATGTGCCTCTCTTTGCTCTCCTTCCAGCTTTGGCTTATGGTATCGGGGTGAAACTGGGGGCCCTGAAGCTGAGACCGGCAACACAGCTCCCAGCAGGATACAGGAAGGAGAAGAGGTCACACAGCAACCCCACCTAGAACCTTTGGGCAGCCTTCCTGCTCCCAGCTCCTGACTAGACCTTCTCAGCTTTCAATGGATGTCTTGGTCAGAGGGCTTCAGCTCTATGAAAGGCCTAACTTTGGGTTCTGGCTGTGTATGGATGTATGACTTCAAACAAAGATGAAGCTCTTCTCTAGACCTTGCCTGCACTGGGCATGATGGGATTTCAGCCTGGCTCCCTTTCTTGACATCTCTGTACCACACTCTGCAGTGTGGTACCAGAGGTAAAGGTATCTCTGAGCTCTGCTTTCCCCATTGTGAGACAGAGGGTTGCTTGCCTGCTTGTGCAGGCGACCAGTGCAATAAATATCCATAGTACCCCTAAAAATGTTGTCTGTCAGTGGTCTGTGTTACCTCTGGGCCTTGCCAGGAGCAGAGGCACGGGGACGGTTCATTACAAGGTCTCCCTGACTCCCCACTGGGGGTGAGGACTGTCTCTTTGTTTTGGGAGTATGGCTCCCACCACTTTGCCTGTCTGCAACACTTAGGGAGCCTGTGGCTCCAATCTTTTGGCCTCCTTCAGACTATGTTCACTTGCTTTTCACTGTCAGTTGTATTTTCCATTTCATTTCTGCACGCCTAGCTGCCTGCCCTCTCAGGGAGGTGCCTCATAGCAGCCCGCCCTCTATCCTGGCTTCCTCAGGAAAAGCCTTGGGAGGAAGCAGGGAGGGGGTGGGGAGCTGTGTGCAAACCAGGCCCTCCTAGTACACTAGCCGCCATGGGATTAGGGCTGCTGTTCCCACTGCTGCTGCTCTGGACCCGGGGAACCCAGGGAGCCACACTAGACCCAACTGGTCAGCACGTCTGTACAGGCAGCAGGTGGGTCCCGTGGGGGCCCGCCTGATAGAGATGGTGGCAGACTCATGTGGAGTTATTCTGGAACATAAAGAAGTGGGTGGGAGCTCATGGGCCTGAAGAAAGGGGGCCTAGCAGATGACAGGTGGCCAGGGCAGGTGGTGGGAAGGCCAGGGAAGGAGAAAAGAGGGGTTGGGGACATGGACACTATGACTCGTGGGCTAGATTTCCAAAGTGGACCTGGGGAAGACTGCCACATCACAGCCAGCATTGGTGACCCACACTATGGGGCCTGCTGTCCCCTTCTGCCCTGCAGCCCCTCTGAGGTCCAGTGCTGTCCAGGCTGGAAGCAGAAAGATCAAGAATGCTCTATCCGTGAGTAGCCGGGACGGTCCCCGAGCCAAGGAAAAGGAAGGATAGGACCCAGTGAGAACCCTTCTTACTCTGTCACCCCCGACCCCGAGTCCACCCTAAGACATGTCACTCCTCTCGGGCACTAAGGATGGCTTTGAAGGGAGCAGAGCGCAGTAAGGGGATGAGAGGGTCAGGGGTGCCCCTTACTTCTTGGTGGCCCAGTCCTTTCTAGCCTGGGTTGTATGTTTTTCAGCCATCTGTGAGGGGCCTGATGCCTGCAGGAAAGATGAGGTGTGCGTGAAGCCAGGTCTCTGTCGATGCAAACCTGGATTCTTCGGAGCCCACTGCAGCTCCCGTGAGTTCCCATGGCCGGGTGAAGTTGCTGGGCAGAGCTGGGTAAGGGGCAGGAAGCGGGCAAAGCTATTAGAGATGTAAATTTGGTAAGGCCAAAATCCCCCAAGCTTCGATGAGGAAAGGGGCTCAGAAATGGGAAGTGACCCTGGAAAATGCCCTGGGTGGTTGGTTTTTACCCACAGCCACAAAGCCTTGCTTATCCGGCACCTTCACTTTAAACTCGGTAAGGACAAATAGAGTGGCAGGGAGGCAGGCCCTGTGAGCTCCGCTCTACCTCACACTTGAGTGACAGGTAGAAGGAGACTGGAACCAGGCTCTCAAGAAGGGGTGAGTGGCAGGGACCCCAAATCCCGATGCCAGTAGTGGGGAGGGACGTGAATGAAATCCCATCCGCCTGTGAGACCCGGCACATCACTGTCAAACCCGAGATCTGTGTTCTGGACTGTGAGATGGGGGATAAGCCAAGGCTGAGGGTTTGTCGTCTGAATCTGGAGCCCGGAAATGAGCTGAGTCCCAGGAGAAGAGGTTCTCAGGGTCTGTCCGTGGCTCCTGAAGATTAGGCCTGTGTCCTTCTCCTTGAGGAAGGGCCAGGGCAAAAACCCGTGTCCAGTCCTGAACCCACTGATCTCCCATTCCTAACCTCACAGGCTGTCCAGGCCAGTACTGGGGGCCCGACTGCCGGGAGATCTGCCCCTGCTATCCACGCGGCCAGTGTGAACCGGCCACCGGAGTGTGCCAATGCCAGCCCAGCTACTGGGGCCGGCTCTGTGAGTTCACCTGCAGCTGTGGCCCCCACGGGCAGTGTGACCCGAAGACGGGCTTGTGCCGCTGCGACCCCGGCTGGTGGTCACCCACGTGCCGTCGCCCGTGCCAGTGCAACCCAGCGGCGCGCTGTGACCAGGCCACGGGAGCCTGCGTCTGCCCGGCCGGCTGGTGGGGCCGCCGCTGCAGCTTCAGCTGCCAGTGCCACGCCTCGCCCTGCGTGCAGGACACCGGCCGATGCACCTGCCTGCCGGGCTGGTGGGGGCCTGACTGCAGCCGCAGCTGCCAGTGTGTGCGAGGTCAGTGCAGCGGCGCTTCCGGCCACTGCTCCTGCCCTCCCGGCTTCCATGGTGCCCGATGCGAGCTGCCCTGCGGCCCTGGCCGCTATGGGGCACAGTGCAGAGAAAGGTAAGCGGAGCTGCAGGCAGAGGTGGGCAAGAAATAAGACGGGTACAAGGCTGGGGTGAAAGAAAAAAAACCACCTTCATACATCTAGGTCTGTTCAAGCCTACTTCTTTCAGCCCATTAATGTTACAAAGTACAAACCAGTGGGCTGGGGAAACAGCTCAGGACTTAAGACTTGGTTGTACTGCTCTGTTAGAGGAGCTGAGTGTTCTCACGTTTGCTGTCCTCTGCAAGCTGGCACGCATATCACCACGTAGATGCATGCCTCTGTGTGTGTGTGTGTGTGTGTGTGTGTGTGTGTGTGTGTGTGTGTGTATGTGTGTGTTAGAGCATGCCTTTAATCCCAGCTCTGATGAGCAGAGGCAGGTGGATCTCTGTGCGTATGAGGCCAGCGTGATTTACATAGTTCCAGGACATCCAGAACAACATAGGGAAACTCTGTCTCTGTCTCTCAGTCTGTCTGTCTGTCTATCTATCTATCTAGATATCTATCTATCTAGATATCTATCTAGATATCTATCTATCTATCTAGATATCCCCTGTAATCCCAGCACTCAGGAGACTGAGGCAAAAGAATTCCCTGTGAGAGAATTCCCTTCATTTCTAGCCTGGTTTACTTAGCAAGTTCAAGCCAGGCTGAACTGCATAAGTGAGACTCTAAAAATAAATGATAGATAGATAGATAGATAGATAGATAGATAGATAGATAGATGATAGATAGATAGACTGACAGATAGATAACCTGCAGCCCGTTGTGGTGGGGTAGGCACTTGGAAGTCAGAGGCAGAAGGGTCACGCATTAGATGTCAGCCTGGGCTACAGACTGAGTTAGCACCGTTCTGTGTAGGATCAGTAGTAACAGAGTGGGCTGAGGGTCACTTTAATATCACCTTTGGCAACACAGCAAGTCTGAGGCTAGCCTGGCCTATGTGAAGACACTGGATGCTTCCCCTCCCCACAAAGTAGCAACAAGTTACATTTAGAACACAGAATGGGTCTGAGGATACAGATTGGCAATAGAGAGCTGGCCTGGCATGCGCTGAGCCCTCGGTTCAGCTCCCAACACCAGCAAGGTCTGAGAGCAAAATGTAGAGCAGACATTATAGTCTATAATACAAGTAGTGAGTGTTTGGAACAGCCTGAGTCAAACGTAACCAGGCAACACAAACTGCAGAATTGTAAGAATGTACTGTTATCTTTTTCTTTATTTCTTTGTTTTTTTCCTTCTTTGAATTGGTTTGGTTTTGGTGTGGGTTCCAATCTCATGTGGATTAGATTGACCTCAAACTCCCGATCCTCCTGTCTCTACTTTCCAAATGCAGGGATTGCTGGCATGTAGCACTGAAGCTAGCTCCTCCACTCCCCTTTTCTTTGGTATTTTTGAGGCAGGTCTGGGACTCACTGTATGACCCCTCTGCTTCCTGAGCACTGAGATTTCAGGTCCAAGCAAGGACTCCCAGATTTTAGTATTTTTTTTTCCTCCCTGAATGCTAGTCAAAATCAGCCAAACTGATTTTTTGTTTTGTTTTTTTAAAGTCAACGTCTTTTTGTGTAGCTCAGGCCAGTGTGCACTTTGCAGAGATCCTCCTGACTCTGCCCCCAGAGGTCTGGGGTTATGAACATGAGCCACCACACCCAGCTCAGCTAAACTGATTTTACTTCCTCTTCTCCCAGATGATTAAGCATCAGGAGAGAGGAATCGAGTTTCTATTAGAATAAATGGAAAACTAAGATGAGTTAATCTCAAAACTATTCTGATGAAATAATTCCTATTTTCTTTATATTTTCATTTATTATTTTTAATAATTTAAAAAGATCTTTATTTTTATTTTATGCATGTGGGTGTTTTGCCAGCATGTGTGTCTGCACTGAATGCCTACAGAGTCCAGAAGAGGACACCAGCTCCCCTAGAACTGGAGTTACATACCCCTGTAAGTCACCATGTGGGTGCTGGAAACTGAACCCCATTCCTCCACAACAGCAGTTCTCAACCATCCAAAAGCTGCACCACAACAGTTCCTCATGCTGTGGTGACCCCCCACCATAAAATTATTTTCATTGTACTTCATAATTATAATTTTGCTACTGAATAGTGATGTAAATATTTGATATGCAGGATATCTGATGTGTGACCCTGTGAAAGGCTCCTTTGATCCCCCAAGAGGGGTCATGACCCACAGGCTGAGATCCACTGCTCTACCATGGCAAGTGTTCTTAACTATTGAGCTGTCTCTCCAGCACCTATGTCTTCCTTCCTTCCTTCCTTCCTTCCTTCCTTCCTTCCTTCCTTCCTTCCTTCTTTCCTTCCTTCCTTCCTTCCTTCCTTCCTTCCTTCCTTTCTTCCTTTCTTGTTTTTTGTTTTTGTTTTTGTTTTTGTTTTGACATGGGGTTTCTCTGTGTAGTCCTGGGTGTCCTAAACTAGCTCTGTAGACCATGCAGATCCGCCTACCTTTGCTGGGGTTAAAGGCGTGCACCACCACTGCCCAGCCCTGAAATTAAAGGCATGTGCCATTACAGCCATTATTATTTATCTTTTAGAAAGGCAGAGTCTTCGGGGCTGGAGAGATGGCTCAGCAGTTAGAAGCACTGGCCGCTCTTGCAGAGGACCCGGGTCAGCTCCCAGCACACACATGATGGCTTGAAATCATCAGTAACCCCAGTTTCAGGAGGGCTGAAGCCTCCTTGGTCACCAGGCACTCAAGATGGACATACATGCACAGACATACATGCATGTAAAAATACCCATACACATTTAAAAAAATTAAAAAGACCAGGTTTCCACTGGCTGCTGCCAAGGCTGTACTGTGTGTGTTCGAGAAGAGTGAGTCTGTAGACTTTCCCGTTATAGTTAAACTAATGTACCTTACAAAAGTAAAAGTGAAAAAGGACAGGGTTTCTATCTGTTGCCCGGGCTAGTCTCAAACTCCTGTGCTCATGTGACTCTTCTCTCACAGCCTCCTAGGCAGTTTCTTATGTGGCCCAGCCCACAGCCACTCAGAGACTGTGTGGTATGGGAAGTGGAACAAAGAGAGGGGAGGAAAAGAGCTGGGGGGAAGGAGGTGAAGGGCGGGAGGGAAGCGGGCTGCTCTGGCTGTGCTGGCAGCTCCTGAACCCAGGGAAGGATGAGTCACAGAGCTGAGAGTCAGGAGTGAGATGGGGGCCTGTGATCCCTCTGAGATCAGAGATCACCTGTCAAACCTTTCCGTGTACAACACAGAGAAACTGAGGATCCGTCCTGAGTGGTCCATCTGGGGCCTGGGTTTGTCCAGTGCTCTGAGTGGACAGTGCGGGCAGTTCACAGTTGGAAGGTATGGTGCTCAGTCTGACCCAGTGCTCCCATGGATGCTTTTTCTTGCCAGCTGTGGCCACTGTGAGCAGAATGCAACGTGCTCTCCAGTCACAGGCAACTGTGAGTCCTGCAGGCCGGGCTGGAATGGGACCCAGTGCAAGCAGCCGTGCCCTCCTGGCACCTTCGGGGAGAGCTGCACCGAGCGGTGCCCCCGCTGCAGGCTTGGAGAGCCCTGTCATGTAGAAAGTGGGTACTGCCAGCGCTGTGACCCCGGGCGGCAGGGACGCAGGTGAGGGGCTTTGCTCAGAGCACAGTTCTCTCCTATACCCCTCCTCTCAGCCGCTTTTTTGGGGAGAGCTTCCACTTTTGCAAAGTGCACATCCACACAGCTCAGGGACTGCTTCCTGGCCAGGGTGAGGGAAAGGGAAGGTTCTGAGGGCTCTTCTTTCCTTCTCCCTTCAGGGACCTGTAGTATGTCATCCACTTGGGTTTGGCTCCAGCTTCAAGGCCATGTAGACCTGAGCTTTGCTGCAGGGGAGCCATGTCTGGGAACATGGGAGAGGTTGTAGGGCCTTCCTGTCCTCCCAACCTGAGTCCTGCTTCCCCTATGTGGCCCCAGGTGTGAGAAACCTTGTCCCCTCGGTACCTTTGGCGAGGGCTGCAGCTCCACCTGCCCGGCCTGTGCTCAGGGGACCTGCGATCCGCTGACAGGAGAATGTGTCTGCAGTGCTGGCTACTGGGGGACCAGGTAAGAACGAGGCCTTGGGGACAGGGGATTGTGGGAGGTGAGGTCAGGCCTCTGTGTGATGTTTCCTAGATTTTTCTCTCTGAGCCTCCCTACTTCCCAGAAACCCTTTCTCCCACCTTCTAACCAAGAAGTTAGTTCTGTGTGGGGTAGCATCTTCTAAGGAAAGTCAGAGGTTAATCTAAAAGGACTAAAAAAAAAAAAAAAAAATGAGATTTTTTTAAAAGAAAAGAAAAAAATACAAATATTAAACATTTTATTTATTTTCGTATTTATGTGCATTGGTGTTTTGCCTGCATGTATATCTGCGTGAGGGTGTCAGATCTTGGAGTTACAGACAGTTGTGAACTGCCATGTGGGTGCTGGAGATTGAACCTGGGTCCTCCTCGGTCTTCTGAAAGAGCAGTCAGTGAGTGCTCTTAACTGTTGAGCCATCCTTCAGCCCCCTAAAATGAATTTTTTTAAGATTTATTATGTATACATTGTTCTGTCTGCATGTACACCTGCACACAGAAGAGGGCACCAGATCTCACTATAGATGGTTGTGAACCACCATGTGGTTGCTGGGAATTGCACTCAGGACCTTTGGAAGAGCAGCCAGTGCTCTTAACCTCTGAGCCATCCATCCAGCCTCCTAAAATGAAATTTTAAAGGGAAAAAAAAAAAACATCAGGATAAAAAGAGGAGGTTGGTGGCTCATTCCTGTGAGGACTCCCCTCAGAAGTGGGACCCAGACCCCGCTGTGTCCCTCTAGTCCTTTGGGTATCAAGCAGTCAACAGCTCCAGCAGGCGCCCACCTAAAGGATAACACAGAGCATGGCGAGGAGAAGACCTGTTTTACAAAGGAGGGGGTGGGCAGAGGACCAGGGAGTTGGGTGCAGGGCAGGTCCTGGATGCAAGGCATCTTGCTTCTGCCGCATTAAGGCTGAGGAATGAGGGTTGTCACCCAAAGTCTCTACAGTGAAGCACTCTCAATACTGCAGGGCCACTTAGAATGTGACTTAGAAGTCACATTCAGAGGGGTCACCTGGCAGGGGCTGGGGACAGCATCCAGAAACCTATTTTACCTTCCCCTCCGTGGTGCCTTCAGTCTGCCTTCCTATTACGTACCCCTAGCTGCAATAGTTCCTGCCCATCTGGCTTCCATGGAAACAACTGCTCTATCCCCTGCCAGTGTCCAGAGGGGCTCTGCCACCCTGTGTCTGGAGCCTGCCAACTAGGTGAGTGGATGGAGGATGGGGGAACATTTGGTGATTTCTGTGAGGTGTAGGGGTCCCAGCTGCGGGGAAAGATGGGCATGCTTGAGGGATGGGGTCCTCAAAGGCTTGCTTATGTGACTGTCTCCTGTGTTCCTAGGCCGTCATGGCAGAAGCACCCTCATTGCGGGCATCCTGGTGCCTGTACTGCTGCTCCTCATGGGGGTCGGCTGCTGCGCCTACTGCTGCTCAACCACCCGACTGGACCCCAAGGACAGGTTAGCACTGGCCACTGCATGTGCTCCTTTGAGGGTAGGAAGGGGTGAACCTGCCACTCTTCGGGTAGAGATGCTTGGCACAGACCAGAACCTGGAACCACTTGTCTTCTTTAGAAGCCTTTGACAAGGAAGTGCCTGGGTCCCGTGAACATGAGCAAGAGGGGCTCGGTAGCAGGGGACTCAAAGTCAAACCTGCAGCAGAAGGCTCAGCTCCTGACTACGCTGCAAGGGTGGGGACTGAGGAGAATCCACACAGCTCAGCAGAGAAGGGACGAGGCCAGATCTCAAAGCGTCAGGAAAGTCTGAGCTGTGGTTTTGCAGAGGGCACGGCCAGAGAGACGCACTATGGAGGAAGGATCAGAGAGGCCCAGGAGAACGTGCCCATCTATTGCGTTTTTCTTCATATCTCCTGGCCCCCTGGACACTCACCACACCACGGAAGTTTGGAACAGGGAATGTGGTGGTCCTGAGGCTCATGGCCTCTCAGCTGCGCCTGGCCCACACAGAGGCCCGCCTGGCGGAGGCTTTGTGCCATGTTCTTCTGCCCCCATCATGCTATGAATCGAGGCCTGCACATGCTGAGCGAGGGTTCTGCTCCTGAGCTACACCCTCAGCCTTGTTTGCTTGTGTTTTGAGAAAATACCTCACTATGTAGCTCAGGCTGTCATGAGCTGGATGTCTTCATGCCTTGGCCACCCAAGTGCTAGGATTCCAGGAATGTGCCGTCATACTGGACCCTGATCCTTGGCTTTGGCTCTGTGTTGTAGGGCCCTCATAGCAGGGGCTGGAGGGGGCAGGGAAGCAGCCCACCCTGCTACCCCCAGAAGAAGATGACAGCTTGTCCAAAGGCGTCAGAGAACTCTGACAAGCTGACAGAGTTTGGGGGCGGAGTAGAGTGGGGACAAAGGCGGGTTTCTGGGATTCAGCTAAGATGTCAGTTGTAACAGCTACATTTTTTGAGAGGCCATTGCAGGTACCTAATACTGGTACCTGGTGCTGGGCCCTGCTAAAAGTTCTGTCAGATTTACAACTGAGGCCAAGAAAAGTGAAATCAGAGCCAACATGGTTACTCAGACCTGACTGGCTCTAGAGCAGTGGCTTTCAACCTTCCATGCTGCAACCCTTTAATACAGTTCCTCATGCTGTGGTGACCCCAACCATAAAATTATTCCTGTTGCTACTTCATAACTAATTATTCTACTGTTTTTGTTGTTGTTGTTTATTTTGGTTTGGTTTTGGTTTTTTGCATTTTTTGAGACAGGGTTTCTCTGTGTCGTCTTAGCTCTCCTGGACTCGCTTTGTAGACCAGGCTGGCCTCAAACTCACAGTGAACCTCCTGCCTCTACCTCCCTAAGTGCTGGGGTTAAAGATGTGCACCACCACACCCTGATAATTTTTCTACTGTTACAAATCGTAATGTAAATGTCTTTGGAGGTAGAAGCTTGCCAAAGGGGTCACGACCTCCAGGTTGAGAACCATTGCTCTGGAGCGATGCAGTGGATATGGTCACCTGTCTCATCCTGCCAACTGACACGGGCCCCTTAGGTCTCGCACCCTGATCATCCTCTTTCTGCCACCCTCTCAGGCCAGAGAGAAATGGAGCTGCCTTGTTCCGGATGAAGCAGCAGGTGTGGGGGGCCCTCACCAGCTTGGGCTCAGCACTGCCCTGTGGCTCCCTCAGCAACTACAAGCTCCCCTGGGTGACAGGTGAGTGGGCACTGGGTGTCAGGGTCAGGGTGTCGGGCTGAGATTTCCGGTGAGGCCGCACACCTGACCTGGACCCCCCACAGTTTCCCACCACGACCCGGAGGTGCCCTTCAACCACAGCTTCATTGAGCCGCCCTCTGCTGGCTGGGCCTCTGAGGACTCCTTCTCTTCTGATCCTGACTCTGGAGAAGAGGATGAAGCTCATGCCTACTTCATGCCACCCCGAGAAGGTAGCCCCCAACAGCTTGTTCAGCTTGCTGCGGCGGACGGCGCCGTTGGTGCTCCCCTGGTGGGTGGGTGTGTATCTGTGCTGTTTCTGCCTCTGAGAACAAGTTCAGAACGAAGCAGTGTCTGTCCTCATCAAGCCTGTAGTCTGGTGGGCGGTAAAAAGGTATCCTATGCCAGGTATGGTGGTGCATGCCTTTAGTCCCAGCATTTGGAGGGCAGGGGCAGGTGGATCTCTATGAGTTCAAGTTCAAGGCCAGCTTGGTTTACATAGTTTCAGACTAGCCAGAAGTACGCAAAGAGGCCCTGTTCCAAAATAAATGAATGAATAAATAAATAATAAAAATAAATTACAAGATATGTCACGAGACAATAGAGGACAGAATGGGTTATTGTTGCTAAAATTCCCTCCCGGGTGGGGGGGACACAAGCAACGTCTACCCCTTCTTCTAAAGCTAAGGTTCCAACAACAGACCTAGGCATGATGCCGCCGAAGCTCATTCTGGGAACCACGGAGTTTATCGGGCTTTCCTATAGCGCCCAGGCGAGGGCTTACTTACAGGGGCCATGTTAGAAAGCCCTTACTCAGGGATGCAGCACCCGGCCATGTAACGGCGCCCTCCTCTCCTGTGTACTCCCCAGAGGCCACGTGCAGTAACGGTAGAGTTGCAGGTGGGCGGGAGGGCTGGACACTCAGGCGAGGAGCTCCTGACCCTCGCACCTCTCCGTGAGGGGGTGGAAGCAGCCAGCAGCCCAGGTGGGAGAGTCTTTCTCCAAGGCCACAGGTGACCACCCCACCCCGGCTGGCGCTTGGTTCGGAGGACAGTACAGCGGTCACGCTTTAGTGGAGCAGAGAGAAAAAGGAGGGACTCCAAAGCTACCCGTGCCCTGGTCACTGCGGTGAGGACTGCCTGTTAGAGACAGCTGTGTTGAGTTTGGCAGGAGAAGCAGGGGTTACCCGAGTGAAGGTTAGACGGTAGCGACAGTGCTCTGGATAAACGGAACAGTGTGCAGTGGGGCAGAGTGAGGAGGGGTGGGAGAACAGAGTGGAGAAGAGGCGTCTCCTGCGCCGGCCTCTCCCTTGCCTCACTCTTTCCTGCCACATCTCGAGGCCTCTGGGAGTTCTCCACGCTGGGTAGACGGGCCAGAGCGGTGCGCCCAGCCCTGCACAGGTTCTGTCTTCTCCCCTGACAGAGACGGTCCCTGTGACCCAGGAAGAGCCACCAGCAGCCAGCCTTCCTGGAGGCCCCTTCCCTTCCCCTGAGGATGCCTCCGCACCATTTCCCATCCCACGCACCTCCAGCCTGGCTCGGGCCAAGAGGCCATCCGTCTCCTTTGCTGAAGGCACTAAGTTTGCACCACAGAATGGCCGAAGCTCAGCGGATCTCTCCAGCCCGGTACGAAAACCCAAGAGACTCTCCAAAGGTGCTCATCCGAGTCCTGAAAGCCAGGAGGCTGAAGAGTCTGCAGGCCTGGAGCAAGCAAACGCAGAGGGAGAGGTTCCTGCGGCCACCAGCCCCAGAGACGCAGCCGCTAGTCACCGCCAACTTGCCTGTGGGAGCCAGACGGTGGCAGAGTGTGTGGAAAGCGCTGGTGGCGGCGTCCAGGAGGGCTCGGGCTCCGTGGCTACGATCTATATGCTGGCAGGGACACCCCAGAAAACCGAGGGCCCTGTCTGGTCTGTCTTTCGTCATTTGGGAAACTGCCAGAAAGAGCAGGCAGCACCCAAGGTCAAGAGCGTCATCCCTAAGCCTTTACGCCGATCTCTGGGTCGGAACCAGGGCAGCCCTGGGCTGTGCCAGGGCTCCGGGTCAGCTCCAGGGGCTGTGCTTTCTGGAGCCACGGAGGCCACCGCAGTTAGGTCAGGGGAAGCACCCAGAGGTCAGGGGGATGGCACTGAGAGTTTTGGGACAGTCCAGGAGCCCGTCACTGGAAACAGTTCCCAGAAACAGGGTTCCCAAAAGCAGGCCGAAGAGAAGGAGCAAGAGGAGCCCCTGTATGAGAATGTTGGGCCCATGTCTGTGCCACCACAGCACTGAGGACCTGGAACTTGGTGAGTGGGAAGAGTGTGGATGGGGATGTGGGGACAAGGGGATGCTGAAACTGCTATGGACCAGACCTGGCTTTGCGCTGGGAAATGAGGACAAAGCTGCGACAGACTACGCCGGAATGATGCCCAGGAAGAGGCAAGGGTTAGAGGCCACCTGGCTGTGGGTCTGCCCTGCAGTGTCCCCAGGTGGGCCTGCAAGGCCTGGGAGAGGCCCTGCAGAATGAGGTCAGAGGAAGGAGATGGCTACAGGACTTTTCCTCTGCTGTCCTGGACTCTGTCCTGAGACTCTTCTTTCCATCACTTCAAAACATTTTTTTTTTTTTTTCTGAAATGGAAAACAGCCTAAATGTTTGATGATAAGGATTGATTAAACAAATATTTCTTTTAGAAACTTAATTAATTTATTTGGGTGGGGTTATGTGCCTTCCTGTCACCCCATGTGTCTGGGGATGGAACTCAGGTCTGGGACCCAAGTGTTTCTAACCATTGAGCCATCTCATTAGCCGTTCTTGTTTTTGTTTTTTGAGACAGTTTCTCTGTGTATCCCTGGCTGTCCTGGACTCACTTTGTCGACCAGGCTAATCTCGAACTCACAGAGATCCGCCTGCCTCTGCCTCCCCAAGTGCACCCCGATAAACAGATACTTCTTATACCTGGCTTCTGCACAGCGGCTAAATATGTTATTCAAAAATACTCGCTACATGGGTCATGTTTCTTGGAGAGACAGCTTAGTCAGAACACTGACTGCTCTCCAGCAGACGTATGTTTGATTCCCAGCACCCACACGGTAGCTTACAACCTGGCCTCTGAGGACCCCAGGCATGAAGTCCCTTACAGGCCACACATGGATGCAAAACACACACACTTACAAAATACAATTGAAATGTTAGCACCTGACATGTGTGACGTAACTAGCAGATTGGGGAGCACAGTGCAGTGTCTGCTCTTCTGTTGCTGTATTTTCCATCTGGTGCTGGAGAGAGGGCCCAGGGTCCCACTCCTACAGAGCATTAGCTCTGCAGCCAAAGTACATCACTGACCCCAACTTCTCATTTTTTTCTTAAGAAAATTTTTCAAATGCCAGGCGGTGGTGGTGTACACCTTTGATCCCAGCATTTGAGAGGCAGAGGCAGGTAGATTTCCTAGTTTGAGGCCAGCCTAATCTACAGAGTGAGTTTCGGGACAGCCAGGGCTACACAGAGAAACCTTGTCTCAGACCTTCACCCCCAAATTTAAGATTTATGTAGGTGAGAGTTTTGTCTGCATGTGTCTGTTCCCATGTGTGTGCCTGGTGCCCTAAGAGGTCAGAAGAGGGTAGTGGACCTCTTGGATGTGGGGTTATAGATGGCTGTGAGGCACCCTGTGGGTGTGGGCATCAAGCCCTGTGTTCTCTACAGCAACAAGCACTCTTGACCACCGAGCCATCTCTCCACCCCGCCTCTTTGTGACCTTGCATTCCTGTGCATGTACCTTTTCTATGCACTTCTGGGGAGCTTAAAGGACAGCTGCTGGGCTACTGGGTATGGCTTCTCTCTTGCTACCTTGTGGATTTCAGAGATGGAACTCAGGTCATGAGGCTTTTGAGCAAGTACCTTTATCTACCAGACCACCTTGGTCAGCTTCACCTTTTTGGTTTTTTAATGAACTTTTTGTCTCAGGATACATGTTGAAAACCATCCCTTTCTGTGTGTCTTACAAATTATGTTCTTATTATTTTTATTATTATTATTTGAGATAGGATCTCACCATGTAGCCTGACTGACTCTCCTGGAACTCATAGAAATCCACCTGCTTCTGCCTCCTGAGTATCAGCATTAAAAACTTGTACCATGCCTGGCTTTATCTTTAGACATCAGTGAATAGAAAGCCTTTTCCACAAAAATTTGGTGGCAATGAAGAAACAATAGCAAACAAAAACCCGGATGTGGTGGTCCATGGCCTTAATCTCAGCACCAGGAAGTGGGGGGCAGGACGAGCAAAAGATCAAGGTTATCTGCTACAAAGCAAGGGAGGCCAGGCTAGCAAGGCCACAAAGGACTTTGTCTTCAAACCAAAATAACACAGCATTCCATTGTCTGACAAGAATGGAGATCATAACCCACCCCACCTGGATTTCTCCTGGTGTCCCGGAACTTTGTCCTCAAGCAGGCTGGCCTCGGACTCAGACATCTGCCTGCCTCTGCCTCCCAAGCCGCTGCTACCCCCACCTTGGGTAGTTGTTTCCAATTGTTTCATTACACAGTTTGATGTTGTGGGTTAAGAGTGTGTTAGATAACTTCCTTAGTGAGATGCTGGGGACACCATAACGACATTAAGGAATATATATAATCTCTCCAAATGGTCTTCCAAAACAAGTGTGTGGGGATGTGGGTTCTTATAAACTATGAGGGGACTAGCCAGTGGTGGCACTCACCTTTAATCCCAGCACTCTGGAGGCAGAGGCAGGCGGGTCTCTGTGAGTCTAGAGCCATCCTGGTTTACAAACAGAGTTCCAGGACAGCCAGATCGAGAGAGAAAGAGAGAAAAAGAGAGAGAGAGAGAGAGAGAGAGAGAGAGAGAGAGAAAAGAAACAAGTGTCATTTGCTGCCTTTGAGGAGGTTTCCATCCCTTGGCAATTCAGCCAGATAACTCAAGTTCCAGTTCACCTGATGCCCTCTTCTGGCCTCCATGGGTAATTCCTGCTATGGTGCTTATTAAGATTTGCCAAAGGTCCTGGAAGTCTAAGAGTTTGGGCACTCCTAACTTTAAAAACACAAAAAAAGTTTCATTTGGATGGACCTGAACAAGAAGAAACCGTCACTTCTTGTTTCGTTACTTCGGGAAGGCCGCCTAAATCTTCAGCTTTTCAGGGACGTAAGGATGACAGCTCTGTCCAGAGTGGATGAAGCCACACAGAGACTGCAAAATCACGTTGTAGAGGTTTAGCTGAAATCAAAGGTGATTGTCATCAATACTACCATCGCCCTTCTAGTGCCCCGTGATCTCTCGACCTACAACATGGTACTTTTCACTTGTTCATGTTTTCATTCCACAAACTTGTGTGTGCACCCGCTTTGAGTTTAGTATGAACAAGGCCAGCAGTACCAAGGACTAAGGCATGTCTGCCCCCAAGGACTTCACAGTCAGTGGAAAATGGGGATACATATTATAATCAGACAAAGAGCAAAAGGCGTTATAAAACGTGGCTACGGAAGGCTTCCCAGAGGAAGTACTGCCCAAGGAAGGGTCCCTAGAGAGGGAAGAGGAAACCCAGCATCTCAGCGATTTGACAGGATGGAGCTCTCAGGGCCACGGGGGGGGGGGGGGGGAAGGCTGCTGTGTGGAAAGCAACATGGGCGAGTCACTCAGGGAACTTGAACTTTATCTCGCAGAACAAATGGTAGAGAGTTTCTACAGGATCTAGCAAGAGGTCAGGTTTATGCAGGTCAGGTTTACATTTCCCACAATTCACTGTGGGGTGGATATGTGATGCAGTGATTGCTGGATGAATGGCTGTGTCCCAGGCACAGAAATGGGCAGATTAGATAAACCGGACGATAGGTTATACTGGTGCAGTGGGGGCGGGGCGGGGCAGGGGGGGGGAGAGAGACTCAGTAGATAATCTGCCCTTTCTGTTGAAAAGTTAAGCACACAGTCTACCTTCATTAGACGTTATTAGCTCAGTATGGTGCCACACACCTTTGAGCCCAGGAGGCAGAGGCCAGCCTGGTCTATAGAGCGAGTTCCAGGACAGCCTGAACTACACAGCGAGACCGTTTTCCAACAGCCCCCTCCCAAACAGATGGTACTAAAATCTGAGGGGGAAAGGGGCCACAATTTTAAAGGGGGAAACATTTTAGGATATGTCTGAAGTCCTCAAGCAGACGGTTCGGGGAAAGGACTGCAGGGCTGACTATGTTGGCTGGTGACAGGTCCAGCTTAGGGCGTGAGAGGGTGGGTCCTCAGGCTCGGAACCCACGGGCAGCCTACCAGGCGCGGTGGGGCATGCGCCGGCCAGAGGGCTAGCGAAGGTCGGGGCACCAGGGGGCGCACCGCGCTGAGGGCGGCAGAGCCGGGCTGCGGGAAACTCCCACAGCCCGACAGCAGCGCGGAGACCCCGAGGGGCGCCGAGCCTCCACCCCCCGCCCCGGCAGGTCCTGGGCAGCGCCGCTCTGCCGATGGCACAGAGAGGACGGAGCCCTCCAGACCCCTAGCGACCCGCCAGGCTCTCCAAAGCCACCTCTCAGACTAGGGGCTGCCCAGAGCATGAAGGTGGCGAGGAGAGTGCCAGCCACAGGAACGAGACATCTGCAAGAGGGGGAGGGCAGGGCAAGGTGACCGGCCTCCGAGGGCACCGAGGAAAGCGGGCACGGCACGGGGAGGGTGCCGTCTACGTGGGGGACCAGGGCGCCTGGGTCCCTGAGCGGTTCCGATTAAGGACCGGGCAGGAGGCGCCTGGGGCAAGGGCCGGGCGCATCAGCCCTAGCAGGGGTGCGGTAGGCGATGCCGGGACCGGGGTCAGGGCGCCCCGACCCCTTAGACGGCGCCTGGATGCGGCAACCGGGCAAAGCGCCCAGGAACCCCGACAC
The DNA here is from genome assembly GCF_907164565.1 of Psammomys obesus. Taxonomy (NCBI): domain Eukaryota; kingdom Metazoa; phylum Chordata; class Mammalia; order Rodentia; family Muridae; genus Psammomys; species Psammomys obesus. The sequence continues at coordinate 1,358,949 of NW_026595981.1, forward strand.
AAAGCCCGAGGAGCGGGCCGGGCGGCGCGGCACAGGGGGGCCGCAGCGTCCGGCCGGTTCCCCCGGGGCGGGGACGGGGTCCACGCCGCGGGCAGACCCGCCCGGCTCGGCGCAGAGCGGGGCTCCCCGAACCGCCGGCCGGGGACCCCACGGGAGGACTCCGGGACGTGCGGGGCCACGCCCGCGGGGCGCCGGGTCGAGGGGCGCCCCAGCTCAGCCGGGCAGAGCGGGGCCCGCCCGAGCCGACCCCCAGCCCCCCCATCCCTCTTGTTTGTCTCCAAGTCCGGCCGGAACCGGCTTCTGCTCGCCGGGGGGCGGCCGGGTAGCCGCTGATTGGCCAGCGCCTGTTTCCAGCCCCACTCAGCCAATCAACGGGCAGCAGTGTTTTTCATCTCGGGGTAGGAATAAAAGGGCTGGAAATAAAGGGAGCAGAAAAGGCGCCGGGCGGGCCCGACACACGCCGGGAGGAGCTGGGTGAGCTGGCTTCCCGGGATCCGGGCCCCCGACGAGGGTGCGGGCACCTGCAGCCGCTCACGGGCAGGACACGGAGCGGAGAGGGACGGGAAGCGCTGGCGGGGCGGGGCGCGCTCTCACGGCAACGGGCCGATCGCTGGGGTGACAGCCCGGCGCGGGGGTCGCGCGCCCGGCTCGCGCCGCCGGTTTGAACCGGCTTCGCCTCTCCCACGCGGGGTTCGCGTGGCGGTAGCGCCTAGCGACCTAGACACTGGCCAATGGCGCGGCAGTTCCTGTGCGGCCCCGCCAATGAGCGCGCCGTGGGCGGGCCGTTCCGGGGCCTCCCGGCGCTGATCTTGTGGTTGAAGGAGCGAGCTCCGGGGAAGGGTCGTGAGCGCGGGCGGGCGGGCGCCTGTCAGGGTCCCTGGGAGTGGCAGCTCTCAGGTGTGCCCCTGCTCAGGTGGCCTCCCCGCGGACTGCCTCCCTCCCCGGCCGCCAGCCTCGCCTGGTGTCAGGACCACCTCCACGTCCTTGAGCACGCGTTGGTCCCTTTCCCAGTGCCATGCCTCAGTTTACCTCCGAGTGAAGTAAGGGAGAAGCGTCTCCACTTGGCCAGCGGGGCCCTGCTGGGGTCGGAGGTAGCGGTACCGGCCAGTCGGGGTGGCCCAGGTCCGGGACGGGGCGAGGGGCCGCTTCTGCGGCGTGCCGCGTAGCTGGGGCTGCAGGGGCCGCTGGGGCCGGGGAGCAGCCGCTGAGGCTGCGGTCTGTGCGCAGGTGTCTGCAGAGCCAGCGCTGCCGCACCGCCATGGCGCCCACCCTGGCCACTGCCCATCGGCGCCGCTGGTGGATGGCCTGCACCGCTGTGCTGGAGAACCTCCTCTTCTCGGCAGTCCTCCTGGGCTGGGGCTCGCTGCTCATCATGCTCAAGTCGGAGGGCTTCTACTCCTACCTGTGTACCAAACCAGGTGAGACGCGGTGGGCGGCAGGTTCCTCGAGGGGGTCTGCGGGAAGGGGCGGGCGGTGGCGTCGGCCGGAGCCCGGGATGCCCGCTTGTTGCACAGCGCCTCCGAGTGCCAAAAGGCCCATTTGATCCTCACGCAGCCCTGAGGGTGCATCTCATTGTCATCGTCCCCGTTTGTGGATTGAGAAACTGAGGCTGGGACCAGAGTTCCATTTGCCCAAGGTGCAGGTTAATGGACGCAGGACCCCTGCATGCAGTCAGGAATAGTTCTGGCCTCCTGGCCTAGGGCCTGCAGAAACGCTTGCCTTGCAGTAACCGTGTAAGAAAGAGGAACTCGATTCTTGGGCCGGGGTGCAGTGAGAGAGAGGAAGTGGCCTCGCCTCCACACGAAGAACCTGGGTCTGCAAGTTTTTAAGGTGGGCCGTTATGGAGCCTCCTTAAAGGCTTGACAAGATATAATTTCTTGTCTGTTTTTGCTGCTTTATGATTCTCCAAAGGCCATTTCCTCTGCTGAGCTGTGAGAACATCTCAGTGGCTTCCAAAACCTAGTGGGGAGAAAGGAAGGGGACAGTGATGAAAAGGGTGCTTGCTTAGCCCCACTGACGTTCTGAAGGCAGGCTGGGGATGGGTCCCCCGCTTCCCCATCCTTCCTTCTTCACTCCTGTCTTCCCACCGACTGCTGCAGCCAGTGGGGTCATCAGCAGGGCCCATTCAGCCACCAACCTCTCCCTCCTCCATAGGCGGCCTTGGTAAGAGATGCCGCTTGTCTTTGCTGTGCCTCACACCAAACCTCAGTCCTCTCTGACGAAGCCGGCCCAGGCTTGACTCCTCAGGTCACTGCTAGCATGTAGAGTCCTTTAGTTTATTTTTTTACTTTAACTTTTTTTTTTTAATTAAAAAAAAATTTTTTTTTTCTTACACTCTTCGTTTATGGGGGGACTGCAGAACACTGTGTCAGAAGTCAGAGGTCAACTTTTTGTTGTTTTCTCCTCTGCCATGTGAATTCATGAGGTAGAACTCGGGTTGATAAACTTGGTGCCAAGTGGGTTTTTTTGTTTGTTTGTTTGTTTGTTTTTGAGACAGGGTTTGTCTGTGTAGCCCTGGCTGTCCTAGATCTTGATATGTAGACCAGGCTGGCTTTCAAACTCACAGAGATCAACCTGTCTCTGCCTTCTGAGTGCTGGGATTAAAGGTGTTTGCTGCCACTGTCCGGCCTGTGGCAAGTGTTTTAACCCCCTGAGTGTCACCTCTAAAGGGGTTTTATTTGTTGTTTGTTTGTTTGTTTTTGAGACAGGGTTCCTCTGTGTAGCCCAGGCTGTCCTAGGACTTACTCTGTAGACCAGGCTGGCTTTGAACTCAGAGATGTACCTGCTCTGCCTCCCAGGACCAAAGGCTTGTGAACCACTGCTGGACCCTAAAAGTGTTTGTTTGTTTGTTTGTTGTCTTTTGTTCTTCAGACAGTATGTTGCTCTGTAGCCCAGGCTAGCCTTTAGTTTGTAATCCTTTCATCTCATCCTCCTGAATGCTGAGATTGCAAGCCTGTACTACCTCACCCAGCCTCTTCTTAACAGGAAGAGAAAGCTTTGGACCCACTGCCAGTAACTCGGAGTCAGTCTTTGTTTCCCTTGTCTGATCTGCCCAGAGGATCCTTAGAGTACAGAGCTTAGCAGCAGAGGGCAGAGGCAGGGGAAAGGGAGGGAATTCAAAGGCCACCTGGGAGAGGGCAGAAAGTCTATCGTTTATAACCAACCTTTAGCCTTTAGCACTCAAAAATATTTCCTAATAGCCTAAGGGTTCTTGGCAGGTCTTTCCCCACATCAGCAAGAAATCTTGAGAGATGCGAGAGTCAGACCTTGTTCCCTGACCAAGCTTTCTGTTTTCCGTAAGAGATGTAGGAGATTAAAGGCCCTTCTGAAAGGGGCAGGTAGGCACGTTTGGCTGTTTCTCCCTTTGTTACAGGAGACATCCGGGGTTTAAAGCACAGAAAGAAAGAAAAAAACATTATTAACCCCAGACAAAACTATTAGTACCTCATCCCGATCAGAGGACTGCTGTGGTCAGATTTCTTTTCTTTCCCTTTTTTTTTTTTTTTTTGACTCATGGTGCTGGTGATGTCAGCTTGTCCGCTTAACAATTTCTTGAATGGCTTGGGCACCGTGGGGCTGGAACCTGCTTTCCCAAGGAAAGCTTTTCTTCCTTCCGTTGGGTAAGAGGAGTCCAGGGATTGTGCTAGCACAGTGCTGAGTTGGTATTTAAGCCCTTGAGAGGCTTGACAGGTCACTCCTACAAACAAAAGTGAAGGGGAAGGGTCAGGCTCGTGGGTTGAACATCAACTTCTTATCCCATGCCTTTGCTCCTGTGGCTGATGGAGGTTTTCTGATTATCTGGCAAACCCGCTGACCTAGCATCCTCCTCGGGAAAGCCTGCTGAATCCACACAACTTATCTCTCTAGCCTCCTTGCTTCTTGGAGTCTGGGTAACCTGTTGTCTTTTGGGGCCAGAAACTTGTGTGCTTCCTCGACTGGGAGTGCCTGGCAAAGTAAGGGTCAAGGTTTGCTCTGCACCCCAACATTGTCAACCTTGGCGGACGGCTGTCTTCACTGCTCTAGACGTTTAAAGAGCTGACTGCATACAGCTGATTGAGACCCAACAGGGTCTCCGCTGTTTATTGTCTTTAAGATTGATGGCATGAGTTTGTTCACTAAAGGAAATTTGCCTGAACCTGTTGAAAGGTTTTCAGAACTGTGCTGGGACTGTAGGCAGAACCTGGCTACAGTCATGGTATTGGGTTCCAGTTTGGTGATGTGTCTTTGAGCAGATCACATGGGCAGGGGCTAGGGCTTGGGAGCCGGGTCTGGGCATTTCATGAGTTTTGTGCAGTACTCATCTGGTAACTAGAGGCCTCTTGTGTTCTCCTGGTGTGGACAATTGGATGTCTAATCTGGGAAGAGAGGGGCTTTTCCAAACTGAGTCCTTTGGCTACCATCGTCACTCACCTGACTGGCCTCTTCCTTCATTTTCTTTGTTGTTCTTTGGTGGATTTGGGGTTGTTTTGTTTCAGAGACAGGATTTCATCATATAACTCTGGCTGGTTTGGAATTCTCCGTGTCGACTGGGCTGGTCCATCCACCTGCCTCTGCCTCCTGAGTTCTGGGGCTGATGGTGTGTGCCGACACATCCTAGCACTCTGGTGGATTATGACAGGGGCAGCATGGGCTAGGGCTATTTTGTGAATATTGTTTTTCTTATTTAACTCATACATTCAGTAAACATCATTTTTGCTTGTTTACTTTTGGGACAGAGTTACTGTGTAGCCCTCACTATGTAGGCTAGGATGAAAGGCCTGACCTGCCGTGCCCGGTGTAATAAACACTACTGAGGTGCTAGAGTAGGGTTCCCAGCGAACAAGTCTTTACCTACAGACTCCATGAAGCAGGGTGGTGGAAGGCATAAGACGGGACGAGTAGTGGGGATCTGGTTGTGCCCAGGTGGGAGGTGTCCCTAAACTTAAGGTGCAAGCCTAGAGGGTAACAGAGGGTGAGCTGCTGTGTGCGTGTGTGGGGGGGCCCAGAATAGGCTGTATCCTACACCTCAGAGGAGAAGACAGAGAGGCTGGCACGGAAGGGAGATAGATGACTGGGCAGGTGGAAGGGCTGGGAGGCAAGGAAAACTGCAAGCCAGGGAGGCAGAGGCCTGCCACAATTCAGTGAACCTCTCAGAGGCTCTTGTGAACGGTTGAGGGCTTGCTACATGCTGGGTGTGGGTGGTATGAGGACTATGAAGATGGAAATCTCCATGGCCCCTGCTAGAGTTCAGCCCGGCTCTGAAGATGAAGACGGATCCCCTCCCTTTATGTGTGTGCATGTACACGCTCTCATGTTTATAGGCGTGTACATGTGAAGATGGACCCCTGTTACATGTGTACATGTGTGTATTCTCATTTATGGACATGTGTGCATGTGCCAGGATTCTTCTTCGGGTAATCTCCATTCTCCTCCCAACCCCCAAACAGGGTTTCTCTGTGTAGCCTTGACCATCCCGGAACTTGCTCTGTAGACCAGGCTGGCCTTGAACTCACTGGAGTCCTCCTGCCTCTGAGTGCTGGGATCAACGGTGTGTGCAACCACTGCCAGCTCCACTGTCTGCTCATGGAGGCAGGGTCTGTCCCTGAGCCCAGAGCTCACAGCTTTTCATGGGTGCTGGGGTCAGATGCCCGTGTCTGAACAGCGAGAGCTTTGCTCCCCAGCGTCTGTCCTGTGTTCCTGGTACCTGGTAGGACCTCGACAGCGCCTCTGGAGGGAGGAGGGGCCACTGTCCCGTGGAGAAGCAACACAAAGCTGGCCTTGAGATGTGGACAGGAAGAATTCTGTGCTGCTTCAAGGCCTTCCCTTAGATCTTAGCCAGCTTGTTCATCTGAGAATTTGACTTTGTCTGTGTTTTCCTTTGAGACAGGGAATATTCCTTACTGTATAGCTCAGGCTGACCTTGCTTGAACGCATCCTCTTATTATGTAACTCTGGTTGGCTTGGAACTCACTATGTGGACCAGGCTGGCCTCAAAGTGCTGGGATCACAGGTGTTTGTCACCACACTGCTTTCACTTCCCTCCCTGTGGTTTGTTTTTGTTTTTATTTACGTTTCCAGTGCTAGGTCTCAAAGGCAGGGCTTCACACATGCCAGGGACCAGTCCTTCCAGGCTCGGCTACACCTTTAGCTCACCTCTAGTTTATTTTGAATCAGAAAGCTTCCAAAAGAAACAGTCAGAGGGCTAAAGGTTTGTACCCACAGCCTCAAAAACATGTCACAGAGAGTCTCCTTGGCTGTCACCACTGCCCTTACCCTTCTCATGACCTGATTTCCCTCCCTGACATCTGTCAGCCTATTTTGTCTTAGTGTCTCATGAAAGTCCTGTCAGCTTGGGTTGGCTTTCCGTGGCTTTGTGAGAGAGGGGAGGGATAGCCCCATTCTCACTAGGTGATAGGAAGAGCCTCTGGTGTCCCAGCTTTTTCCCAGCTTTGTTCTCTCACACTGCCTCTAACAGAGGATAGCATAATCACAGAGTCTCCGGTTCTGACAGTCTCCATTTGAACCTAGCTCCCCAAGAAAGACCTTTCACAAGACACACACTTGATCTGAAACTCCACATGCCCTGGCATGGAATATGGGGTCAGAGTGAGAGGGCACTCAGTGGCCAGAGGAATGAAGACCACTGAACACAGAGGCCACAGGCTGTCAGCAGGAGGCTGCTGCTGGGACCTCCATGAGAGGGCCCAGTGGTACTGCCTGTGTCCTGCCTCCCGCTTGCGCGGTGGCTTAGGCGACCTCTCACCCACATCTCCCCTGCTGGGCTGACATGCTGCTTCCTGTTGCCGGATAGACTAGGGATGGGAGAGAGGCAGGAGATGCTGGGCCAGGTACCCTCAGGAGGGCAGGCCAGGGGTTAGCCCCGTGGAGGGGAGGGCCTCAGTCACCAGCCAGAGAAAAGACTGCTGAGGAACTTAGCAGTGTCTCCTGTCTCTGTCTGGTCTGTGTGCCTCTTTGTTCCCTCAGCACCATCAGGAAGATGTTCTGGAGTTCCCCACTCTCTTTGTTTGCCTGGGGTGAGGGGAGAACTCTCTCTGACCTTAGAGAAGCCAAGGGGAGCCCTGAGCACTCACAGAACCCTCTCGCCGCCTCTGCCTTCTCTGTTAAGATTTTGTTTGTGAGTGGGGCCAACAGAACAGGGCATTGTTCTCCTGTCCTGGGCCTGGCAGCCCTAGTCCTGTTCTCAGCACACTCTGGCACACCACTCTTTTGCCTGCCTTCTTGTTGGCCCTCTCTGGCGGGATCTGCTCTGACCACTCCACGCTGAGACACCTGTTTAATAAACAGGCTGGCCTGGGCTGGGCTGGCTGCACTCTAGACTGAGCAGGGGACACCTTGGGGTTTGGCATTTCCTAGATTGGTCCCTTTCCAGCCTGGGTATGAGTAGGTATTTATTGTGACCAAGATTTGTGTGGACTGTTTATTGCTAACAGAAGTCTAGGCTTCCTGGATGTTTAGTATCCTCCCACATTAGGGACACTCAAGCCCCCCCCCCCCGGAAAATATCCTGATCCCCAACTCCCACATCCTTTGCAGCTAGACATCACTTTCTGGAGGCAGGTGAGCAGAGGCCCGGTGGCCCCGTTAGCAGGACTTTAAGAACAGATACCGGTGGCTTGAAGTACCAGTCCCTGCTCCGGGATGTGACTCTAGCATGAAGGAAGGAAGGATAGACAACCCTTCCTTCTACCCCAGCCCCTCTCCTCGGACACCCCGCATCTAGCTGCAGACCGAACAGATCTTCAAATAACCTCAGATATTTGTCCCCATGTGCTTACTTCTACCAAATCAGGAGGCTGCAGATGCCTTGGGATTTGAATTTATTTTTTAAACCATTTGAGTCATTGATGTTTTTCTTTTTTTTTAACAGGGATTTGAATTTTTAAAGTCACATTCAGTTATTTGTGTGTGTGTGCGCGCACTCGCATGTGCATGCACATCTGTGTGAAGAGCATGAGTCACGTTGTGCGTGGGGAAGGCAGAGAACAGCTTCAGGAGCTGGCTCTTCTCTCCCACTATGAGTCCTGGGTTAGCAAAGTCAGGCTGTCAGGCTTGGTGGCAAGTGCCTTCATCTGCTGAGCCATCTCACTGGCCCATTTTAGGATTAAAAAGATTGTTTTTAAAGATTTATTTTATGTGTATAAATATTTTGCCTGAATGTAGTTATGTGCAGCACATGTGTGCTGGTGCCGTTGGAGGTCAGAAGGTAGCATTGGATCCTCTAGAGCTTGAATCTCAGCAGTTGTGAGCCGCCGTGTGGGTGCTGGGAACTGAGCCTAAGTCCTCTACAAGAGCAGTATGTGCTCTAACCACTGAGCAATCTCTCCAGCCCTTAAGATTTTGTTTTAATTCTCTGCAGTGCTGAGAATTGAACCTAGGACCTGCTGCTGTAGCTCTGAGCCACACCCCAGCCAGTGCCTTGGGATTTTATCTTCTGTCTCTTGATAAGAAGAGTTATGGAGGCCAGGCATGGTGGTGCATACTTTTAATCTAAGCGCTTCAAAGGCAGAGGCAGGCAGATCCCTGAGTTTGAAGCCAGCCTAGTCTATAATTTGAGTTCCAGGATAGCCAGGGCTACATAGAGAAACCCTGTCTCAAACAAAAAAAACAAAAACAAAAAGACTTTGTGGAACTCCGTGGAAGAGTGCCTCTCAATGGGCTGTACTGGTCTTGTCTTCCCCCTCCCCCCCAAAAAAAATTCCTCCCTGTTCCATGTTACCAGAGAACTCACAGCACTTGCCGTTCTTGAGACCCTGCATGGCCACGGTCAGGCCTCCCAGGCTGGTGTGCCTCCTCCACTTGTCCATTCTGTCTCATCTGTGCTGGCCAGTTCATACCTGTGTGATTGCCTGGAAATGCTCCTTGCTGGCTGCAGGCCCTGTCCCCTACTGCAGGTCCAGTTCCTGTTCTGCTGGCAGGGCTGACACCTGAAACCAGCCTCTTCCCTTCCAGGAGCTGCCTCACACCTGCCAGCCACAACAACTCATGGGCCCAGCGGGCCCAGGGAACCCTGCTTGCCGTGTGTTTGGCTATCAGTGTGGAAGATGTCTTGGAAAAGGGATTGAAAGTGGCAGGAGCCGCTGTCTGGCCTGAAAGGCCTTGTTTGTGTAGGCTCAGGGTGTTAACCTGTGGCTCTGAGCTCCCTAAATCCCTCTGTCTTCAGCGTGGTTCCCCTCTTGATCCTTTTGGCCACTGGGATCTGATTCATTATTTCCACTCATTCAGTAAAGAGCTCCAGTGGCCAGGGCCCACTGAGATACTACTACACCATAGCCAGAAGACAGTTCCTAGCCTCAGACTCAGCCCAGGAGCAACCAAACCCTCACTCATGCCGTCACATGTTGCTTGCCACAATGGAAAGCTGCCATCCTATTAAATCACCCCCATCTGAGCCCCAGTAAGACGGACACTAGCAGGGCAGTGACAGTACTTCCCACGCACTTTGCATGCCTGTTGGGAGCTCTAGAACGCTGTTTTTTCTCCCCTGATAGTCCCCAAAGCTCTAGAGGTATATTCAACCATGCCTAGGTAACAGATAAGGAAATCAACAAAGCGAGATCAAGTCACATTTCCAAGGATCTACATCATGAAGCAGGGGAAGGGAAGTTAGAGTCCAGAGGCAGGTCGGCCACTGTGGTCTCTGAATGCCCCTAGCAGGTCTCATTGGTCAGAGGAGGTTGGCAAGTGCTTTCTTTCCAGTTAACTTGGGTGGCTCTGCGAGGCCTGAGGGCTTTGCAGTCCTCAGCCGAGCAGCCCTGGCGGCCAGAGGGCTGCAGCTGGGAGGTGGACAGTTAGCCTGGCTTTTTGGTGGAGCCGCGCTTGCTTCTGCAGGATTAGTCAGCGTCACTGTGGAGTGGTTCCGGAAGGAGAGGTCCCCGTCCCATTCCCAGCCTGTCCCCACCTACCTCCCTTCCCTTCTGTGCTGTTTTGACTCTGGTCTGCAGGTGTTGCTGAGGCGACAGGCAATGGGAGGGGGTGGCCCTCAACACAGTGACTACAGCGAGAGCAGTGGGAAGTGCTTTTCTGTAAAGGGAAGAAAATAACTGCCAATAGCACAACAAAAACTCAGGCTGGGAGTGAAGCTACGTGGTGGGTAGCTGTGGGCCTGCGGTCAGTCCCCAGCACACAGAGGTGGGAGGTACTGGGAAGTGCTGGAGTGGGAGATGGCCCACGGCGTGTGCTGCACACGCTTGAGAAGTCCAGGCCCATTCAGCCTGGCCTGAGATCCAGCAGGGTGCGGTGGCGCACACCTCTGCTCCCAGGAGGCCAGCCCGCTCTACCAGCCAAGTCCAGGACAGCCAAGACTACGCAGAGAAACCCTGTCTGGGAAAACAAAAACAAAAACACCCCCCCCAAAAAAACCCAAAAACCAAACACCCTCGCAGAGCTCTGCTGCCCCTGCCCCCACTTCCCAGAGTGCTGGGATTGCAGGCGTGCACCATTGCACCCGGCTTTCTTTTCTTTCTTTTTTTTTTTTTTTGAGACGGTGTACGAAGATCCGTCCACTTGCCTCTGTGTCCCGGGTGCCGGCATTAACGGCACGGCCGATGCTACCTGGCCGAAATGGCGGTTTTTTGAGACAGGGTGTCACTCTGGAGCCCAGATGCCCTGTGTCTGTGCATTACGTGCATGAGTGTGCTCATGCACACAGCATATAGGTGTGTGCGCATGTCCATGTGTGTGCATAAAATGTGGAGACAGCCCTAGTTGCTCTTTCTTTGGGAGCTGTCCACCTCGGCTTTTGTTATTGTTCGAAACAGGGTTTCTTACTCGCATGGAATTTGGCAAGTAATGTTAGACTGACTGACCACTGAGCCCCAAGGATTCACCTTTCTCTGCCTCCCCCTTTTGACACCATGTCCAAAGTTAATTAATTAATTTCCTTCCTTTATTTCCTTCTTTCCTTCTTTCTTGACAGGGTTTCTCTGTGTAGCCTTGGCTGTCCTAGACTCACTTTGTACACCAGGTTGGCCTCGAACTCAGAGAGAGCCTCCTGCTTCTTCTTCCTGAGTGCTGGGATTAAAGGTCTGTGCCAGTGTGCACAGCTTCAGCCCTACTGTATTACATTTGTTTAGTGTGTGCGCGCGCGTGTGTACATGCATAGCACAGTAGATAAGCAGAAGTCATAGGAAAGCTTTTGGGAGTTGGCCTCACCTCCCAACACATGTGTCCTGGGGATCCAATTCAGGTCATCAGGCTTGGTGGCAGGTGCCTTTACCTGCTGAGCCATCTTGTCCCACCACCCGCTTGCCCTTTTGATGCAGGGTCTGGTGTAGCCTGGCCTGCCCTCGGACTCCTCGTCTGTGGATGACTCTGAGCCCTGATCCCCCTCCTGGCTCAGACCTGGGAGTGTCTGCCTCCAGGTGCTGAGATAATAGGCACCCGCCGTCATGCTAGAATGGGAATCTTATCTGGGACTAATGATTGCGTCAAGGGACACAGGAAGCCCTCTGAGGGAAGAATGCCTTCTTCATTGGACTCTTGGTTCTGTGGTTTCTACAAATGTTAGAAACATCTGCACTGTTGCTGCAGGGGGTCTGGGAGAACAAGCCACGTCTCGTCAGTTGCCAGAGCTGTGCGGCACTGGGGGCGAGCTTTGGCCTTCTCGGTGGTATAATTCTGAAGGTGCGCCTGGCTCTTGAGTGTCTGGGGATGCCTACCGTGCTCTCTGTCTTTACACACACAGAAAACGTCACGAACGGCACAGTCGGGAGCACTGCGGAGCCAGAGCACGAGGAGGTGAGCCTGATGAATGGCTGGCTCAGCTGTAAGGCCCAGGATGAGATCCTGAACTTGGCGTTCACCGTGGGCTCCTTCCTGCTCAGTGCCATCACCCTGCCCCTGGGCATCATCATGGACAAGTATGGGCCACGGAAACTCAGGCTGCTGGGCAGGTCAGTATGGGTTCCTTGAGGCAGGATGAGGCTAGGTCCTAGCTTGAGCTGCATTCCCTGCTGACTGGAATCTTGGAATGTGTTAGCAGGTGCACCCTGGGGCTCTCTAAATACCTGCCTGGGGCAGGGTTACCACACTGTCTGGCACAGAATCACTTGATTCTGTGATCCTCAGTGTGTTCTGCATGCACTTCTGCGTGCAGCCAGAGGGCGTGAGCCCATCTGGGAGGCCCTCAACGTGCTTGTCCTTAACATTAGCTTTTGGGGCCTTTGAGATGGTCCATCAGGTAAAGACGCTTTGCCCCCAAGCCTGATGATCATTGTTCTGTGCAGGGAACCTGCATGGTAGAAGGCAGAGTTGCAAGTTGTCCTCTGACCCCTATACTCGTGCCATGGGATGCGCACACCGACACATGTGTGCCCCTACACACACTAAATAAAATAAACAGAATAGAGCTTTGGTTTCCAGAGACTTCTGGCCTTATAATTCCTCCAGAAAAAAAGTTTCTGAGCATACATAAATATATGCAAATGTAAATTAGTTATTCATGCATTAATCTTCCTCCTCCTGTGCGTGCGTGTGTGTGTGTGTGTGTGTGTGTGTGTGTGTGTGTGTGTGTGTGTAGGGGGATGAGAGTTGCTACATGTTAAAATCTGCCTAATGTGTGCTGGGTAAGTGTTCTATACCTACTTTACAGCCCATACATGCCATTCGTAATATTATTAGAGTACTTGCCTAACGTGTGCACAGCCCTGGGTTCTAATCCCAGCACTGCAAAACAAAACAAAAAAACAACTAAGAATAAAGTTAATCAATTAGTTAAAGTGTTTTTGCAGACAGGGTTTCTCTGAGTAGGCCTGGGAGTCTTGGAACTCCCTCTGTAGACCAGGCTGGCCTTGAATCAGAGATCTGCCTGCCTCTGCCTCCTGAGTGCTGGGACTAAAGGCAAGCACCACCACAGCCTGGCAGAATTAATGACATTTTAACAATTACAAAATGAGGCTGAGGATGCAGCTCAGTGGTTGAGCACTTGTGTAGCACATGAGCGACCCACGGTTCAATTCTCAGCACAGAAAAATGTCGTCATGGATCAGCATCCTCTGGATTATCATGCACACCTCAGGAGGCATATTTCCCAGGTCTCATTAGAACTGTTAGTAACGATTATAAACATTTTGAAGTGCCACATAGTAATTGCCCCCATGTAACTCAACACTGAAAGCAATTGCTGTTGTCGTATAATTGTGCGCTTTCTGTTTGGTTGTAGTGCCTGCTTTGCTGTCTCCTGCTTGCTGATTGCATATGGAGCAAGTAGCCCAGACTGTGAGTACGACTTTCTTCCTTTTTGCCAGAAACTGGGGAGAGCGCCATCATACACAGGTGTTGACTGGCCCACCTGCTCCTGGATGGTGATGTGTATGATCTCTGTATACATCATACATACCACATACACACACGTACCATACATCATGTATATGATATATGTGTAACAACTATATTAGGCCTGGTGTCACCTGTTCAAGCCAGAAGGGTAATCTCCTGGGTGGCTGTGGCAGCTTTCTGGTGGTCTGTTACCTAGGATTTAGCTCTTTCAACTGCATGGCTAGTAAGAGAACAACCATCCCAAGCAAATGTGTGGGAGTTGTTTCCAGGGTGTATGAGGCTCTTATCTCATCCCCAAGCCACAAACCTGTGAGTGGTAGCCTCATTGATGCCACTTTAAAGACAAGCTTTACGGACCAGGCCAGCTACATGCCTTTCATGGTGCAGAAATGGTAGGCTGAGCCTTCTGCTCTTCCTCCTCTTTTTTTTTTTTTTTTCCTTCAGTACGGGAAACTGAACCCAGGGCATGCAAATGCCAGTCTAGCCCTCTACCACTGAGCAAATATGCACGGCACTTGGACACTTGAGGCTGAGGTAGCTAGCCCAAGCTTGTCTCAAGCTTGCTGTCCTCCAGCTTCAGCCTGAGGGCTGGGATTACAGGCCTGATGCATCACACCCAGCTGAGTTGAGCCCTCAAGGCAGCCTAGGCCAGCCCTTGAAAAACAGCCTAGGAAATACCTGGACTCCATCCCCAGTCAGGGAGTATGAGGGCTTTTAATAACAACTCCAAAATAGAACCTGAATTTCACTACGGTCTTTTCCAGGCTCATTCACTGATTTTCAGGAACCTGGGGTTTTGGTAACTGAGCAGCTTTTGGGGGGCCATTTGATTACTGCTAGATTAACAGAGGAAAGAGAGAGGTCATCCATTTTGCTAGAACTCAAGCTCCATGAGGTAGGCAGAGGGATGAGGGCGAGAAAGAGAATGTTCTTCAGGGGTCATTAACCCTTGATGGCTTGTCCTTTAGTTTAGCTTGTCTGTAGCCTTCTGGGCTTGGGCTCCCTGGGTTCCTCTACTGATGACGTTCTGTCTGCCCACAGCGCTCTCCGTGCTCATCTTCATTGCCTTGGCTCTGAACGGCTTTGGGGGGATGTGCATGACGTTCACCTCGCTAACAGTAAGTACTGGCTCGTTAAGGAACGTTTCCAGCCGAAAAACCGTGAATTTGGGGCATGTGTGTTGGTTTCTAGGTCCTCTCCTTCCATTCTCCCATATAAATGCTTGGATGTCCCAGGCAGTGTAGGGGCTGTTTCTGCAGTAGCCTGATGGCAGAGCCAGTCTCCTGGGTTCTAACTCAAGCAGGCGTGCCTCCCAGGGGCACTTGCAACTGCCTCTGGCCTTGCCTTTGGCATGGAGGATATAGGTTATTATCCGTGTGCCCAGAGAAGACGGTATCTTCCATGGCTGCTGTCCTGAGGCTCTCTGGGAACTCAGGCTAACAGTGTCAATTATAGACAAGCCTGTTTTGGAACTACCCATCCCAACCTCTGTGGGTGCCTGGAACCCACAGAGTGGCAACATTGTCACACTATTCTTGGCTAGGGCACAGATGTCTGGCAGATAGGTGGGCTGTTTCTTGCAACTTTGAGCATGTTCTCCCATGACCATCAGGATGCTACAAAATGGGAGGAGAGCTGAAGGGAGAGCTGAGGAAAGTTAACGAATAGAACATCTTTCTTAGAGGGAGGATGGCCAGGCAAGGGTACCATCTGTAGGCTTCTATTGGCAGGGACATTTCCCTACTCAGTTTATCTCTGAGGAAGGGCTGGGGATTCACCAGCTGCCATTACTGCTTGTGGTGAAGTATGGTTCTGATTTCCAGTATGCTTGAGTCAGGAGTCCAGCTGTTTCTTTTGCCCTAAGAAAGTTCGGGACCTTCCCGCCCTTTGATAAAGGAGTGCAAAGAGGCGCTAGCATCTCTGTGCCCGCAGGCCCAGATCTCTTTCCACTTTCCTATGCTGTGCCTGGCAGGGAGGATTAACTGTCTGGGCCTGTGTCCGTGGACATGGATCCGTCATTACAGTATCTGTTCAGTGAAAGGTCATTGCAGTCTCTGTTCAGTGAAAAAGGGCCAGTGTAAGCAGTGTGTATGCTGTGACCTGGGTGTGGTAACCCTGAGGCTCTGCTTCACCTCTGCCGGGTGCCACGCAGATTCACTCTGTATCTGTTGGAACATTTTTATTTAGTTTTTAAAATCAGATGCATTTAAAATAAAAATAAATGTAGTCTGTCCTCTTGTAATCCCAGAGGAAAACAAATGTTGAAACAGTGAGAACTATGTTCTTACTGTGAAAAGTACACAGATTCCACTAGGTTGTGTAAATGTGAAACAGGAGTCATGTGCGGCTCTGTTTGGTCTTGGACAGCGTGAAAACCGCCAGGCCTTTTTATCCAGATGAAAAATAAGAACCCGGCATGGCCCCTGTTGTTTCAGTCATGCTGGGCATCTGTTAGAGCACATCTGAATTTCAGGGATGTAAGTTTGAGATGGTCCTGGGACTCGAGGAGCTTAAGATGCAGAATGATGCTTAGCATGCTTAGTCATCATGAAGCATGGGATAAATCTGGGCTGGGGTGTAGCTCAGCGGCAGAGTGCTTGCCTGGCATGCATATGACTCCAGCTACCAACTCCAGCACTGCATTTATAAAGAGACAAGCTGCATATGGTGGTTTGTAATCCCAGCGCTTGGGAGGCAGAGGTGAGACAGTTGCTGTGACTGAGGCCAGCGTGGGCTACAGAATGAGGCTTTGCCTCTGTGACCCTGAACTAATAAAAAGAATAGCTAGATATGAGCCCACGTTCTTGTAATCCCTATGATTAGAAGGAACATAGGATCGGGGAGCTCAAGGCCATCCTCAGTTACATGGGAAGTTCAAGGCTACCCTGGGCTCATCACAACCCTGTCTCAAACAGTAAAAGACAAATAGACGAAAAACACCATATGGGGAGTTGCTCCTTTTAAGAAGTCCTAGCAGTGGTGGTATAGGCCTTTAATGCGCAGCACTCAGGAGGCAGAGGGAGGCAGGTCTATAGAGCAAGTTCTCGGACAGTAAAGGCTATACAGAGAAACCCTGTCTCAAAAACCAAACCAAGCAAACAAACAAAAAGTCCTGTAGGATCCTGCTGTGGGGTCCAGGCCTTTAATCCCACCACTTGAAGGTAGAGGCTGGAGAATCTTTGTGAGTTCGAGGCCGTCCTGGTCTACACATTGAGCTACAGGACAGCCAGGCTCACAGGGAAACCCTGTCTCAAAACAAACAACTCCTACCTCAAAACAAAACAAAACAATGCCAGAATTAAAAAAGAAATTCAGTAGGGGCAGATACAGTTATGTGCCTAAAATCCGGGTTCTCAGGAAGCTGGGATAGGAGAATCAAAACTTTGAAGCCTGCCTGGGCTACACAGCAGATTTTATCTCAAAAACAAAGAAACAAACCAAAACCAAAACACAAAAAAGAGAGGGAGCCTTTATTCTGTTGTGCCTACTTCCATTTTCATCACTCTTTTTAGTTAGCATGCAGAATAGTATATTTCATGATGACATTTTTACACATTCTTACCTTTCTGCTTATTCATACTCCCTCCTGCTATGTCCACAACAATAAAGAGAGCCTTTAAAATGAAGCCGGAAGCTCTTGTCCAAGGCACTCTTAGGAAAAAGTATCCTTTTGACTTCTCTTGTTTTGTTGTTGTGTAACATTTTGGAATTACAGCCTGCAAAATTCTAAGTGTCTACCTTCACGGATTGGAGAGCGTACCCTTCAGTGTTGGTTTGTCTGTGCGCATCAATCCTGTTCCTCTGGCTTTAGCTTTATCTACACAATGCGCCTTCCATTTCCCTGCCAGTACCTAGAGCTCCGCATCTTAGTTTCCAGCGATTGTCCCTGCTGTCACTGAGTTCTGTGCTACCCTGTAGTAGAGACAGACTGTCATTCATTCACCTACTTTCCCACTCAAGGATGTTCAGGTTGGTCTCCACCTCTTCCCTTTGTGAGCACTATTGAAATGTATAGTCTGTATATGTATTTCTGTGAAAATAAGTTCCGGAAAGTGGAATTTCTAGGTCCCAGGATTAGCATGTTTAATTTTTTTCTTTTTAAATGTTTTTTGAGACAGCGTTTCTCTGTCTGTAGCCCTGTCTGTCCTGAACTCACTTTGTAGACCAGGCTGGCCTCAAACTCAGATATCCACCTGCCTCCGCCTCCCTGAGTGCTGGGATTACAGGTGTGTACCACCACGCTCAGCTGCATGTTTTAAATTTTAATATCTGCTTTCAAGCAGACTCCTGGAGTGGAGTTCACTATCTTCAGTTAATAGTCCCAGTAACATGTCTGAAAGTTCCTTTTTCATACCCCCTTCAAGACATCATTCATCTTTAACATATTCTTAATGTGTGTTTGATTTGATTTGTTTGTTTGAGTGTGTAGGTTGGCTTTCTGAGCTGGTCTCCTCAGCCGCATGGGTTCTGAGGAAGGAACTTTCTTATCACTTGTCTGTAGACATGGAGACATCTTGCCGATCCTCTTTCATCTTCTACGTATTTGTGTTTCATTTCTTCAAGGTCTCACTATGCAGCCCTGGCTGGCCTGGCATTGCTGTGTTTCATCTTTTAAACATTAGGCAGTTTGTCTGGACAGTGGTGGCATTTGAACTTGCTGTGTAGCTCAGGCTGGCCTTCACTCCCTATCCTCCAGCTTTCACCTCTCAAGTGCCAAGATGGATGTGTTTCACCATCCCTGGCCCTGACATCACTGTGTCTTTTCAGAATTGCTTCCTTGTATTGTTTATCTAGTTTTCCTTTGTGTTGCTTTCTCCTCCTCCTCCTCCTCCTCCTCCTCCTCCTCCTCCTCCTCCTCCTCCTCCTCTTCCTCCTCCTCCTCTTCCTCCTCCTTCTCCTCCTCCTCCTCCTCCTCCTTCTTCTGCTGCTGCTGCATCTTCTTCTTAATCTTATTCTTCTTCATGTTTTGTAAAAATCTCTTTGAAAAATACAAATAATCTTTCTGTAGGAGTAAAGGATATACCTAGGGTTTTTAGATTTTAATAATATGGTCCATGAATAGGCTCCAGAAAATTATGCACTTAGACCCCAAGCGAATGTGTACATACAGTTCTGTTCAGGGGCATTGGCTTGCAGAGTGTCTGTTGCTTTCAGCATCACTGTCTCTCTCTCTCTCTCTCTCTCTCTCTCTCTCTCTCTGTGTGTGTGTGTGTGTGTGTGTGTGTGTATGTGTGTGTTTCTCGTAGCTCCGGGCTGTCACTTCAGGCTATTTGTGAATGGGCACTGTGTAAAGCACTTGGTAAGAGGGAGCCATCGTTGTAAGGGAAGTATAGGGCTTGTCCTCTGGCTTTTATTATCTTGGACCTAGAGTACAGGGGTCAGTGAGCTGCTATCCCAAGCCATCTCCAGACCTCTGCCTGTTCATATAAACAAGGCTTGCCTGAACCACATCATGCCTGTTTACTCACATACTGTCTGTGGATGCTTTCATGCCATAGGGGTTTCAGGCTGTCATGACAGAGACCATATGGCCCATAGAGAAATGTTTACTTTCTGGTTCTAAATGGAAAACATTTGCCAACCTTTGGTCTAAAGGCTCTGAGAAGCCACACTGTTCTTCACCTGAGGGCAGAGCATCAACACCCCTCAGACCCCCAGGTCGTACAGGCCAGTTCTCTAGACACTTTTTGAGTTGCCTTTTCCACCCCCTAGGCTGGCAGGATCTGCTCGGACATTCCCTGGTCCCACGAGGCTTCCCATGGGACCTCATCTCTCCTCAGAGGGAGTAGGAAGCGGGTCAGTGAGGATAGGCTGACGCTGTTAGGCAGTGTTCCTGGGCTGGTGACGCTTTCTGCTGAGCTGTGCTAAATGTGGTTCTGACACAGCCCAGGCCTTTAAAAAGCAGAACTGTCAGGACCAGCTCCTAGAGACACAGCGCTGGCCATACAGTGGCACTTTCTGTTTGTGTCCCCCATCTGTGTTTTCATTTTGGAGACAAAGAAGTTTTTAAGGTTGCCTTTAGAACTCTCTAAATCAAATCTGCAAGGACTTTTAAACAGAGAATGCCTCCTTGATAACCTGGGAATGTGGGGGAAATGTGTTGTCAGGGAAACCCTCATTTGGGGACTTTCTCAGGCCCAAGGGGCTTTGTGTGACATGGGCTGTGGGCTGTTACACCCATTGCTGGAGAAGGGGCCCCAACTTGGCAAAATGCCTTTTCCTCACAGACCAGGAGGAGGTGGCCCATAGCTCGTACCCTCACCCACTCTCACCTCCCACCCTCCACCCTCACAGAGCCTGGGGAGTCTACACCCTGTCCTCCCCGCGGTAGTCCTTTCCTTCAGTGTGAAGGTTCAGAGGCTGTCCAACAGTCAGAGCTGTTTCTCTGAGGTTTCTGGGAGCATGGAGCCTGGGCATCCCTGAGGGAGGGGCCCGCCAGTCCACTGGTGCAGGCACACACCCGTGGTGTGGAGCCTTGGCCTCCCCCAGACATCTGGTCAGCACACTCTGGTCTGTTTGCTCAGTGTCTTTAGTTTGTACAGCCCTTTAGCTCGCTCCATCAGCTGAAGCACAAACATCAGCCGGCGGCTGATGGCGTCTTTGGGCCTCCACCCCACAGTCCAGGGCCTGGGTTGCTTAGAGATGGGAGCAGATGCAGCCAAAATTGTGAACATATCTTTTCCACTTCATTACCCTGACCCTTGTCAGTGTGGGCGGGATGGGGAGTTCTGGTCTGAACCTTCACAGAAAAGTGGTTACAAAATGCCCAGGGGGGAAAAAAATCTCTCTGTGAGCTTTTCCCATTTTGTTCATTGAAGTTTGGCTTTAAACCCGAGGAAGAAACGATCCCAGGGGAATTAGATTGGAGCGTGAAGAAAACAGTACATGCACATCCCTCTCTTTAAGGACCCAAGGGACAGGTGTGGAAGCAAACGGCCCCTGTAAGCAGATGGGAGTCCAGCAGCCTTCCTTCTCAGCCCCATTCTACAGGCAGGCAGAGTTTCATTTGCTTCCATACCTGTACAGCCCAGGTGCCAAGTAGGTAGGACCAGAGCCCGCTTAACCTCTGATTTCTTATTTCCACCCACGCCTTGGGAAGCCAAAGCAGTGAGCTGATGGCATTGGCCTGGGGAAGTTTGACCCATCAGAGGGGTTCTACCTGATGGATTTTCCCCAAATGACACGTGCAGGCGTTGACAGGAGGCAGTAGGGGTGTCGGCACAGATCTGAGTCTGGCAGGTGGAACGGGAGGTGGCTGGGAGAAAGCAGTTCCCCCTGCACCCTGCACCAGTGAAGCGGAAAGGTGACCGGCAAGGACCTTCCCCGTGATGTGTGCTGAGGGGAGCCTGCTTGTTTCCGTTAGGGAATGACCCAGCTTTGCTGGGTCCACTTGTCCAGACTAGTTCCTGGGTAGATAGTCTGTACTAGGTAGGTAGGCCGGGTCCTGGCTTATACAGGCTTTACTGAGCTCGGTGTGTTTGCCAGCCACCTGAGGAAAAAACTCATTCCTTTGAACGACCACAGGCTTACACTGTGAGCCCCTGCGCCCTGCCTGCTTCTCTAACTTCATTCAAGAGTCAGGGTGTATCCCCTGGGCGCATGGATCCAGGAAGCCTTGGTTAGGAAAAGGAGTGTCACTCACCCCACGGCCTTCCCTGTGAAAAGATGCACACGTCTTTGTGCTTCTTAGGGTCCCTAAGGAAAAAGGTCCAAACTTTTTGGCAGTGGCCTCTGGGGATTCCTGTCCAGTGGCCTGAACACCAGGGGAGGGGCTGCCCGCAGCTGCTGTTTTCCCCTGTGGGAATGTGACACAGCTGGGCCTGTTTTATGGTACAGCTGAGGCACTCAGGGAGGGTGAGTCATCAGGGTGAGGGAAGGCCTACTGGGAGGCCCAGGAGCTCAGGCACGAAGGACAGGTTCTGCTTAGCAGAATCCGAGGCAGCAAAGTGGCTGTGAGCAGAAAGCATGGAGCTGGGAGAGGTGCTGAAGCTGCCCTTCCTGTGAGTGTGCCTGGAGCACAGCTCCCGCTCTCTCTCTGGGAGCAGAGCTGGTTTCCCTCCAGCATGCCCTCGAGCCCAGCTAAGGCAAGTCAGCTTACTACTCAGTGAGCACTAACCACGTCACTGGCACCGCCACTTCTCGGCACCGCTCTATCTGACAGAACTGGGCAGGGGCAGAAGGAAGAGAGACTAAGAGAGAGAGAGGGAACCCAGACCTGGAAGAAACAGGGAGAGTCCGTATACAAACTCAGGTCCCGAGGTGGGATGGCCCTGGATTACAGGTCAGCTGAGGGCAGAGGTCTAATCCCCAGTGAGCTAGAATCAGACAGGATGCCTCATAAGGGACATGGAAGGGGAAAGATGGCATGTGAGGAGAAATGGCTTGAGACCCAAACAGAAGGTTGTACCGGGCCTTGAACTGGCTACACTTTTGAATCCTGAGTTTGACCGTTAGTAGCTTGAGGGAGTCCTTTGACTCTTAAATGTTTTGTTCTAAGATAGGCTGGCTGAGGATGACTGTGAATTTCTAATCCTCCCACTTCTACCTCCTGAGGGCTGGTGAGCACCGTGCCAGGTTTAGACTCTGAGAGTTTTGTAAGCAGTGAATGAACATGACAAGGAACATTTAGACTTAGACGGTAGCTTTCATGGTTTTGAAGATGTTACAGATATAGGTGCTAAAAATAGTTGCTATTAGTATACGTGCTATTTAATGGGAGGGAAATCTGAGGGTGCCGCCCCTGAGCCAGCCAATGAGAGAAATCTCTGGCAGGCAGGACCTCTTTGGAAAGAGAAGGAAGCAGCCTGAAGGAGAAAACACAATTAGCATTACTACTTAGGTACAAGGTAACCAGTACCAAAGGGAAGCCCTGGCTCTGTAACTGTTGTCAGGATGTTTATGCTTTGGGTTTCATTAGTCAAGGACATCCTCCTTCTCCCTACAGAGCAGTGTCATCCAGTATAAGCCTAGGTCGTCCCTAAACTGAAACACACCTGGACTATTAGTCATTGAGCCGAGTCTGGTAGTTCAAGCTCATGCTCTAGCTTGAGGCAGGAAGATCATGAGTTCAAGATCCTCACAGCTAATATTGTAAGAACCTGTTTTTTAAAAACAAATTAGACAGGCCTGGCCGTGCAAGGCCTGCAATGCTAGTGACTTGGAGGTTAGGGTTGGAAGATCGTTCGTTAAAGCCCTGCTTAGGATGCAGAGTGAGTTCGGGGCCACCTTGGACAGATTGGTGAGGCCCCGTTTAAAGGGAATGCTGGAGATGTAGCCCAGTGGTAGAGAACTTTCTAAGGTGTGCACAGGCTCTGCATTACAGTTCCAGTACTGCGCTCCCCCATCCCAAAAGACTAAATCTTTGCATGAATAAATATAAAAGGACCTATGGTCTAAAACCAGAGACCTAAATTATAGACCATCCAGATAAGGAACTACTAGGCAGTTATTTTCAATTGTGTCAGAAAGGAACAGTAAATAGTTTAGAAAACACTTTATAATAATAGATCAGAAAGGAAAAGTCAAGACACATGCCTGTAATCCTAGTTCTTAGGAGGTGGTGGCAGAGAATCATCTCTCCAGCCCCTAATAGGAGTATGAAGCTAACCTGGCTACATGGGACCATATCTTAAAAACAAACGTGATTGTACAAGGTGCACTTGCCTGTGATCCCAGCACTCAGGGAGGCAGAGGCAGGTGGATCTCTGTGAGTTTGAGACCAGCCTGGTCTACAAAGCTACAGGACAGCCAAGGCTACACAGAGAAACCCAATCTTGAAAAACCAAAACAAAGAAACATACAAAAGTGAAAACCAATATGAAGGGGCTGGAGAGATGATGGTTCAGTTGGTTCAATGGTTAGGAGTATCTGCTCTGTGAGAGGACTTGAGTTTGGTTCCCAGCACCCACACAGCAGCTCTCAACCATCTATAACTCCAGTTTCAAGGTATCCAACACCTGGCCTCCTTGGGTCCCTGCATGCATGTACGTAGACATATATGCAGGCAAAACACCCGTACATATAAAATACTGGCAACAACACAGAAGGGGAAGTTAAGAAGCTGGTGCACCCCTTTAATCCCAGCACTCAGGAGGCAAAGGCAGGTGGATCTACGTGAATTTGAGGCTAGCCTGGTCTACAAAGGGAGTTCCAGGGCAGCTAGAGCTACTGTACAGAGAAATCCTGTCTCAAAGAAAAGAGAAGTTAAAGAGGGGTGGGAGAGGGAAGGGTTAGTTGGATACAGTGTTGCAACCCTGTAGTCCCAGCTGTTTGAAAGACTAAAGCAGAAAAATGACTTGTGCCCAGGAGTTCAAGATCAGCCTGGGCAACTTAGTGCAACTTCGTCAGAAGAAGGAGAAAGTATAACAGTATGTGGGGCTGGTGAGATGGTTCAGTGGGTGAAGCAAGGCACTTGCTGCCAAGGCTGATGACCCCAGGGTCAGTCCCTGGGATGCAAATAGTGGAAGGAAAGAACCAATTCCCACAAGTTGTCTTTGTTCCAAATGTTTTATAGTGGACATGCATTCCTCTTATAATTAGAAAAAAAATATTCATAATTTAAAATGCAAGAAATGGGCGTTGGCGGGAGGCTGTTTAATGTGGTTTGCTCTGAGGCTCCGTGCTCCCCTCAGAAGGGCACGCTGGCCAAAATAACATGAGTTTTCTTGGTTTTGTAACACTCTTCCAGGTAGGAGGCTGGGTGCTGTGGCCCATGCCGGTAATCCCAGCACTTTGGGAGGGGCCAGGTGAAAGATTGAAGGATCATAGGAGATCTTGTCTCAGAAAACTGATCAGAAATGCTCCAGGCAGGTAGCCAGGAGGGAGAGCTCAGCTGCAGCTATCCATCCTGCCCAGGGCAAATGATTTCATCATGAGCAGGTGAACTGCCCTTCTGTCTCTGGAGTCTGGTGTGAGGAGATCAGAGCAGGGCCCTTGTTACGCTGGCCTCTATCCTGGGTAACGGATATGGTGGGCTTGAGATGAAGATAGAAGAAAGAACAGGGTCAGTCAGCACGTGCTCTGCTTTTCTGGCCTGTTTTCCTAGCCCTGCTGAAGGTTCAGGGCGGATTCTCATGTGGGGAATTTCCCCTGAGGGATAGTAGCTGTGTGCAGGGGTGCATGCTCGGTGTTTACATGGATGCTGCCTGGAGGAGGACGGGTACTGGCCTCCCTGCGTGACCTCTTTGATCATCTTTCTTTCTCCACCCTTCCTGAGTGGACTGCAGTCCCCTGCAGCAGTGTTTCCCTCTCTCCACATAGGCAGTTGCTGCGAAGTGCTTCTTCCTGACAGACGCCTTTCCCACAGGTGTATTTTGCTGCCTAAAAACACGCATTGGGATGGGAATGTGCCCTTGAACTGCCCCATTCTTCCAGGCAGGTGTGCAGGGAGCAGTTAACTCAGCGCTCACCTGAGCGGGTTCATGTGCACTTGGCCGTGTCACATTTTCTTTGTCTCCTATGCCCCTCACTTGTCCCCCTCCCACCCCTCCCAGAAAGTTTAGAATGAAGAGAAAAAGCTTCTTCTGTGCTAAGAATTTGGAAAAAGCTTAGCTCATCACCCTGGCTTTGTACCATAAGACTTATACATTTGTTAATGTTCCTTCCCCCCCAAACTATCCTGTTTCTTACTAATATTCTGAAAAGTACTAATTACCTAGAATTTGTTTAGCATTCATTTCACCTAGAGCATGCAAGTCCAGTGTGCAGTTGTGTCGTTTTGGTTTTTGAGACAGGGTTTCTCTGTGTAGCCTTGGCTCTCCTGGATTTCTTTTTAGACCAGGCTGGCCTCGAACTCACAGAGATCCGCCTGCCTCTGCCTCCCAGAGTGCAGGCGCTGTGCCCTGCTCCAATGTGTTTTAATGTATTTACAGAGGTGTGTAGTCATCTCTTCAGTCAACTCCACCACCCCAAACAAAAATCCTGCACCCCGGCCTTTGCCTATCACTAATCTACTCTTTGAATTTGTCTACGTGGGACATTCCAGACAATGGACGTATATAACGTGCTCTTTTAAGAAAATCATCTGGGGAAAGGTGTTTTGCGCGCATGTTTGTATGTGCACCGCATGCATGCAGTGCCCACGGAGTCCAGAAAAGGGCATCGGATCCTCTGGAACTGGAGTTCAGGTGGTTGTTCGCCACCGCGTGGGTGCTGGAAGGAGCCAGGTGTGGTCTCCTGAGCCCTCGTGTACTGTTTTCCCAGGCTCACACCACGGAGCACGACTCAGTTCTTCTCTCCTTTTGGCAGTTCTGTAAATAGCACCTTTCGTTTGTCTGTTCATCTTGGAGGGCTGTTTCCACCTTTGCTATTAGGAAGAGAGCCGTCCTAAACGCTGGTGTGCAAAACATAGTTCTCTATCTCCTAGGAGTACCTAGAGGAGACTAGACGGGTTACTTTGTTTCAGCTGTCTGAAAAACCAACTGTTTCCAAAGGGGCTGTAGTGTCTATTCCTTCTGGAAGGTTATACTAGCTCCCTCTGGGCTCCCCCCAAGCCTTGTTACTGCCTAACCTAGAACGGCCACCCTAGTGCGGCTTGTGTGCATGCACGTGTGGAGGTCACAGGACAGCGTGTGAGGCTTGGCTCTCTCCCTCTACTGTGTGGCTCCCAGGGGTTGAAGGTAGGTTGTCAGCCTTGGCAGCAAGT
This sequence comes from Psammomys obesus, assembly GCF_907164565.1. Classification (NCBI taxonomy): domain Eukaryota; kingdom Metazoa; phylum Chordata; class Mammalia; order Rodentia; family Muridae; genus Psammomys; species Psammomys obesus. Next base: position 1,384,867 of record NW_026595981.1, read on the forward strand.
GCCTTTCCCGCCATCACTCTGGCTATGTATGTATGTATCTATCTATCTATCTGGAAATTGCTATGTAGACCAGGCTGGTCTTGAACTTACAGAGATCCACTTGCCTTTGCCTCCTGAATGCTGGGATTAATGGCTTGCACAGCTACACCTCGTCTCTTCCCTTTGTTTTAAGGTTGGCTCTTACTGTATAGCCTCGTTGGCCTGAAATTAACTATGTAGACAAAGCTGGCCTCCTCACACCGGTAGTGATCCTCCTGCCCCTGCTTCTTTCAGAGTATAGACATTTAAAAAATTTTATAAGGTTCATTGCTTATTTATTTAATCATGAACAGAAGCAGGCAGAAATAATGAGAGACAGGCATAGCATTCCAGCTACCCCAGTTTAGTGCGAAGGAATGGGCTCACAGTGGCCTTCTCTTGTCTTGAGGTAGGGTCGTGCTGTGAGCCTCAGGGAACTTTGAGACCTCTCTCTCCTCAGTCACCTAGGTGAGTGTGGGATTCTGGGGGGAATCTTAGTGAGGAAAGGAGCGTAGTTTAGGCTCACATACACTGGCTGAATTTAATGACACAGGTAGACATAACTCTCAAAAGAATGTCCCCGGTGCCAGTGGCACTGTTCATGCCAAAAGAGCTGTGGCTGCTTGAGGCCAGGCTGTGCTCTACTCCAGGGTGTGAGAATCCATCCATGGCTTGTTGTCATTTTTTTTTCCTTCTCCGAAACAGGGCTTCTCTGTGTGCCTTGGCTGTCTGGACTCACTTTGTCAACCAGGCTGGCCTCAACTCACAGAGATAGACTGCCTCTGCCTCCAAGCGCTGGGATTAACAACATGTGCCACCATGCCTGGGACACCTTTTTTTAAAGATATTTTATTTATGTGTATGAGTGTTTTGTCTACATGTACAAATGTATGTATAGCGTGTGTGCAGTACACAGAGGCCAGAAGAAAGTGTTGGAGTTAAGGAGGGCTGTGAGCCCCGTCAGTGCTGGGAACCGAACCCAGGCCCTATGTAAGAGCAACAATTGCTTTTAACTGCGGAGCCATGGATCCGGCCGTGTATCTTCGCAGGCCTGAGCTTCTGCAGAGTCATTTGGGTTTGGCTTTGAGATCATTCCAGATGAGCCCTTGCTTTGCACCCGTGCTCACAGTGGTCATGTTAAAAACTGCCTAAGCTTTCCCAATCTTGGCTTTCTGGAAGTGCCAGATGATTCCCAGGCTAGAGTGTTGGGTTGGAGAGAATCTTCTACTTACACTCAAAAACTCTTGAGGCAGGAATGGGAGCCACCTCCCTTGTCAGGATTGTGATTGGCACCTTGCAGAAACATTCTCTCAAAACCGAAAGCAGCTTTTGCTGGCATCTGGTCTTCTGGGGACTCTTTGGATATTTTTATTTATAAAATGACACTCTTTTCCCCAAATAGATTCTTATTTTTAACGGGCTTTCTCCCTTTGAGGAGTGCTTATGGCTCACAACTTTGCTCTGTGATACCTCCTTCACATAGGCTAAGGGCCCTGGTCTGTGTCAGGAGTGGTAGAGGCCATGAGCAGACAGTCAATGCTGTGTCTTTTCTTCTGGAGTTGGATTTCTTCCTTATGCTGTGTCCCTTCTCTATCTCTGCCTGGGAAGGGAAATCGTGCAGTTAATTGCCTAGACTGTTATGCTGTGAATTCCACAGAGGGAGAGCAGGTGAGACGTGAGGCCTGGCCATTGCTAGCTGCTCTCTTCCCTCCTCCCTCAGGCAAGTCCAGACTCGGCCCAGGACAGCTATGATCGCAGCCCAACACATAAGCTTACCTAAAAGGAGACTTTCTTGCCACTTTTGTAACCTCAATTGCATAGTTCTCTGGTATGAATTTTGCAGATGACAGTGTTGTGTCACAGTGTCAAAAGGCGAGACACACCTGTGACCTAAGCCTTTTTTTCCTCCATCCATGCCCTTAGCTGCCCAATATGTTCGGTGACCTTCGGTCCACATTTATTGCCTTGATGATTGGATCCTATGCTTCCTCGGCGGTTACCTTCCCAGGAATCAAGGTGAGGGTGTGGCCAGCTGGAGTCTCTTCGCCTCCCCTAATGGTACTTTTCCCTAGCATCTGGGCAGAGACCTTGGCTTAGGCCTCTGCAGCCTCTCTGAAGAGAGAAGTCATGGTGAGCACTAGTGGCGGCCCCTCAGCTGCCCCCCCACCTGGGCAGGATGCACCTGGTGCCACAGGCGCAAGAAAAGAAAACCACTGGGGCCCCTGGGAGAGGAGGGCTTGAGATGTGCTGTGGTGTGTGACCCCAGACTGGATGGGGAAGGGAAAGCGGGGTGGGTGAGCTTGTCTCCGGTCCCGGGAGCCTCCAGCCTGTTGATGTTGGGCTGCTGTTCCCCATTAGCCAGCCGGAGCTCTGCTGTCTGCCAAGTTGGTTCAGCTGTTTCCCTCCCAGGCAGGCTTCTGAGCCTGTGGAAGTCACGTGGGATCAGGAAGGAGCCTAGGCTCGAAATCTCCTAGTCTCAGTTCCCTCCCCTATTCTGTTACTCTCTCAGGATGCCACCAGAGACTTTTCCTCCCTGAGCACTGGCATCAAGGAGAAGGTGAATTTAGGGGTACAGACATGCCATGATGAGAGGGCGCCACAAGTGGAGGCTGGGAACCTGGGGATCCCTGTGGTGGGTAGTAGGAATTTGGCCAGCCCTCCTGTGAGCTTTCTCTTGCTCCTGGATGGTGGAGGAAGCAGAAAAGTTCAATGTCCTCTGTGTATAACTGCTGGCCTTTACCGAGGTAGCTGGCAGCTACATGCCAGGGCACTTAGCAGACCCAAACATTGGGTCTGCAAAAAATGAGGATGATCAAGACAAGCTTAGGGGCACAGGCCTGGAATCATGACTACTAAGGAAGCTGAGACAGGAGGGGATGGCAAGTTCAGGGCTTTCCTTGGCTACAAAGCACGTTCAAGGGCAACCTGGGCAAGTTAATCTGTACTTGTCTCATAGTTTTTTTTTTGTTGTTGTTGTTTTGTTTTGTTTGTTTGTTTGTTTAAGATTTGTTTATTTATGAGCTGGAGAGATGGCTCAGAGGTTAAGAGCACTTCCAGAAGTCCGGAGTTCAATTCTCAGTAACCACATGGTGGCTCACAACCATCTATAATGAGATCTGGTGCTCTTTTTTGTTTTGTTTTATTTTGTTTTTCGAGACAGGACTTCTCTGTGTAGCCCTGACTGTCCTGGAACTCGCTTTGTAGACCAGGCTGGCCTCAAACTCACGGAAATCCACCTGTCTCTGCCTTCCGAGTGCTGGAATTACAGGTGTGCACCCCACTGCCCAGCTCTGGTGCCCTCTTCTGACATGCAGGCTAACATGCAGGCAGAATGCTATATAAATAATGAAATAACTATTTTATGTATGGGTCTTGCATGTGGGTACCATGTGGCTGGTACAGTGGATCCCTGGAACCGGAGTTACAGACACTTGGGTGCTGCTATGTGGTTGCTGGGAATCGAACCCTGGTCCTCTAGAGGAGCAGCCAGTGCTCTTAACCTCTGAGCCATCTCTCTAGCCTGTTTCATAGTTTTTCAAGGGCCCTAAGTAAAGCTCACTGGCAGACAATTGGCAAGCCCACAGGAGGTCGTAAGTTCAATTTCTAGGACTGTGAAAAATAAACGGAAAATAGAGAAGAGGAAAAGAAAAGGAAATGGTGACAATTGGTGCTAAAATGCACAGCCAGCTGCCCTCTGCCAGGATCATCACTCAACCTGGCCAAAGCAGTCTTGAGTAGTGTCTGTGCCTAGTTCATGAGGAGCTAGAGGGGAGGTGTTGGTCAGACTCGGAGCTCCTGCAGGTGTATTTTAAGACTAGAGAAAAATCAGTGCAAGATTGTGCTTGTCCTCTGGAGGTGGAGGATCAGGAGTTTGAAGCCAGCCAGAGCTACATGAGAATCTGTTCCAAAACAAAGAAGAAAAACCCTCAGAAGGAGCAGAAAAATCTTAGCCAGCACTGTTGCCTTTGACCCAGTAAGACAGGCGTGACCGTGATAAGGTGATCATCACCTTTTAATGGTGACATTTGGTTCAAATTGGATTCCAGGGGCAGACAGGTTGGGATTGCCAAAACGTGAGTTTCTATAGCTGAACAGCTCAGCTCACAAGGCTGTGCCTTTTCATACAGCCCAGCACAGCGAGAGCTCCCAGTGCCCCTTCCCAGTGCCTGTTCTGGCTTCCGTTGATAATACTTCTCCCTCACCTGACAGCTAATCTATGATGCTGGTGCCTCCTTCATTGTCATCCTGGTGGTCTGGGCCGGCTGCTCTGGCCTGGTTTTCCTCAACTGTTTCTTCAACTGGCCACTTGAGCCCTTCCCAGGCCCAGAAGACATGGACTACACGTAAGTAGGCGTGCTCTCTGTCCTACACGCCCTCCAGCCAGGGTCCTAGGAAGCACCAACAAACACTTGTCCTGTGGCCACCAGGGTGAAGATCAAGTTCAGCTGGCTGGGCTTTGACCACAAGATCACAGGGAAGCAGTTCTACAAGCAGGTGACCACAGTGGGGCGCCGCCTGAGCGTGGGCAGCTCCATGAGGAGCAGCAAGGAGCAAGCTGCCCTGCAGGAGGGCCACAAGCTGTGCCTGTCCACTGTTGACCTGGAGGTGAAGTGCCAGCCTGATGCTGCAGGTAGCCAACACATTGGCTCTCACCTTCCAAGTTGGCCTGGAGATCTGGGGCAGGAGGTGGGGGTGGGGAGGGCGACAGCAAACCCTCATTCACATTACAGGTGTGGCCAGGGCTTCCTGGATTAGCAAACATGGGCTGAGGCTCTGTGGGCATTCTGGCCCCGAATACCTATTCTGTCTCAAAAGGGGCAGAGGTACCATCCAGCCTATTTTACAGCCACAGGTGCTGAGTTTCACAGAGCTTAGGGAGGCTGCTCATGAGGCTCAGCACAGACCTCAACAGGGCTCTTCTTGGACCCTCACCTCCGGCACAGCCTGTATACTGGGCCTTCTTCCCTTTCCCAGGGCCCGGATGTTAGATGGGCCACGTGTCCTGGTCCTGAGTCTCATGTTTTCTTCCCACAGCGGCCCCCTCATTCATGCACAGCGTGTTCAGCCCCATCCTGCTGCTCAGCCTGGTCACCATGTGTGTCACACAGCTGCGGCTCATCTTCTACATGGGGGCCATGAACAGCATCCTTGAATTCCTGGTCAGCGGAGACCAGAAGACAGGTGAGTGTCCCCTGGGCCTTGGTGTGTCCCGCCAGGGTAGGGCAGTGTTGTCACTGGCCCCACCAGCTGAAGTGTTACTCTGTTAAGCCAGATCTGTAGGGCTGTATCTGAGACTCTGCTGGCTGGTCAGGGCGGTTTTGTCACAGCCAGCCTGACTGTTCTTTCATGTCCCCATCAGGGTTTCCCTGCTAAGGAGAGAGAGGACTGAAATAGCTCCGTGTGTTTAGGGTGTGGGGTATGTGTGTTTCCAGTGCCAGCAGGGAGGGCTGAGGGCGGTGTCTGTACTGAAAACACTGCCCAGAGCAGAAGACAGCAGCCCGGCCCCTCCCAACCACATCCCTGAGCCGAAGTGGTGGCTTGGCGCTTGGACAACCTGGGGGCTGAGGGAGGACCTTTGTCCTGGCAGAGGACTCTGGTCAGTGAGGGCCCATTCTAGGCTCTGTCCTGCCCTGGGAACCAGGGAAAACAGAGGCTTCCCAGGAACAAGTAGCTCCAGTTGAGGCTTGTTCACTCTGGGAAACAACCGATAACACACAGGAAAACAGCAGCAGGTCTCGGGCTGGCGAGGGGCTTTGCTTTGAAGAGAAAGTCAGTACTTCCCCAGGGCCCGGCTGACTCAGCTTTAGTCATCCAGAGCAGGCAGCACAGACACACTCAGCAAATCCTCTCCGTCTCACCAGCCTGCCACTTTCTTTTGTTGGCTAACTTGTTTTTACTGAGGGAAAGATAATGCAGTCCTTGCAAGGAGCCAAATACCAGTTTTCCGCAGGGACAGGAAGGCTTGCTCTCACCTTCAGGCACCTTCTGGCTTCTCCGTGGGGGAGAGAAAGTGGAAGGATGCTGAATGTAATGAGCAAGAAAATCATGATGAGGCCACAGTAATGGCCTCGGGGTCCTTCAGGAGAAAATGACCCTTAGCTTTGTCTAAAGATATTTTCCTAGCTTTTTTGTTTGTTTGTTTTGTTTCTTTTTTATTTATTATTATTTTTTCTTTTTTTGAGACTGAGTTTCTCGGTGTAGCCCTGGCTATCCTGGAACTCCCTCTGAAGACCAGGGTGGTCTTGAACTCACAGAGATCTGCCAGCCTCTGCCTCCTGAGTGCTAGGATCACAGGAGTGTGCCACCACTACCCAGCTGTAATCTCCCAACTTTATAACCCTGGAACGTTTCTTTTAAAACTACATGGGGTTTGGACTGGAAATGTGGCTCAGTTGGGAGAGTGCTCTCTTAGCATGCGCGACAGCACACCACAGAAATCGGCTCGGTGCCGAGTACCTTTACACCCAGCACTCCAGAGGTAGGAGCAGGAAGATAGGATGTTCAAAGCCATCTGAGGTTACGGAGCATATTGGAGGCCTGTGTGAGTTAGAGAGTGTGCCTGGGTGGCCTTTCCTGCCGCTTCCCCAGACTCTCGAGGCACCTCCTACTTCAGTGTGCTGTAGCTCTGACTGCAGTGTGGACCACATCGTTCCTTTTCTTTCTTTTTTTTTGAGAGGCAGTAGCCTAGGCTGGCATGGAAGTTGTTTGGTAGACGAGGTCACCTTCAGACAGGAGGTGATCCTCCTGTCTCAGCCAAGTACTGGCATTACCATCATACCCAGCTTAGTCTTCTGGTATTTCAGTCAAATAAAAGCCTTTCACTAGGATGAGCTCATCAGGTAAAGATGCTGGTTGTTGCTCACGTGGAAGTCTCCTGTTGATTTCGGAGGCTGACCGAGGGTGTGAAGCTTGCATGGCACACTCCTTTGATCCCAGCGTTTGGGAGGCAGAGGCAAAGTTGAGTTGGAGGCTAGCCTGGTCTACAGAGTGAGTTCCAGTACAACCAGAGATACACAGAGAAATCCTGTCTTGAAAAAACAAAACAGAAAAAAAGATGGGCATCTGATACACTTCTGCAATCTCAGACACTAGGCAGACTGAAGCAGGAAGATTATGATTTTGAGACCAGTTGGGCTACACAGTGAGACCTTATCTTGGGGGGGGGGGGAGAGCCAGGCAGTGGTTGTGCATGCCTTTAATCCCTGCATTTGGGAGGCAGAGGCAGGCAGATCTCTGTGAGTTCAAAGCCACCCTGGTCTACAGAGTGTGTTCCAGGACAGCCAGGGCCATGCAGAGAAAACCCTGTCTCAAAAAACAAAACAAAACAAAACAAACAAAAAAAACATTGATAAACTTCAAGAAGTAGAGGGGATCAGGAGAGGGAGTCTGGGGTATAGTGGACAGGGCTCTGCCCCTGTGTCTCCAGCCCCCAGGGATTTGGTAAGGGAAGAAGACTGGCTGTCTAGGGAGAGCTGTGGGGTCAGGTGACAGTGTGCCTGGCACCGATCCTCTGACCTTTCCTTCTCTCTGAGTGCAGCAGGAGGTAACAGTGACAGAGAAGCTTTCCCACAGGGCCACATGGTAGAATTCTTGATTTTGCCAGGCCTTCTGCCTTCAGCATGCCACTTCCCCATCATGGTGCCTGGCTAGGGCCACAGACCTGACTCACCAGCCTGCCCGTGATGAGTAACCAGCAGCCAGGAGAATATCAGCTAGGCTGGGCTCTCTCACACATCTGACCCCAGAGCTGGAGTGGGCAAGGCCTTTGTTGAGTGCTCTGGGGTCTCGTGGGAAGTGGGGTGTGTGTCGTTAGGTAGCCAACAACTAGCTAGCCCCTTTCCTTCTTGTTTGGACTCCTGTCGCTGACCTCTCTCCTTTCTGCCTTCCCACCTTTGCTTTCTCGATGAAGTGATGGCAACTGGTAAGCAGGGGGGTGGTCCCTAGGGGAACTGCAACACCCTCAGTACTGTCTGCTCAGCCCAGAGACTTCTTGCCTCAGATTTCAAACATCCCTTTTGACTAAACTGGTGGGGTAAGGGTGGAGCATTTAGCGGTCAACTATTTTTCATCCCCGCCCTCCTATAATTGTAAGTCTCTTTGAAGATGGGAACCCTGACGTCAGAGTCCCTGTGAACAGGGTGCCTTCCTGGTACAATTCTGGGGACAGAAAAGGATGGTTAGTCACATATAAAGCCCCAGTCATGGGCATCGGTGATCTTGTGGTTTTCCAGTCAGAGTGACTTCCTGAAACTTTGACTGTGGGGGTCATTGTGACATACTGGATTTCATTAGCTGTTTCAGGGGAAGCCGTAGAGGTTTGGAGCAGAAAACTGGCCTTTGTTCCAGCTTTGAGTTCAGAGGTTAAGATCTGTAGGTTCCTTTCAACCCATAGCGACCAGGGGCTCCAAGGCAGACCCCTGAGCACCTGCAGACCCCACTGAAGCTGGTCCCCAGGGCGGTGTCTGGAGCCCCCGTGACGTGCCATCTCCCTCCCAGTTGCCCTTTATACGTCCATCTTCGGTGCACTCCAGCTGCTCTGCCTGCTGACAGCGCCTGTCATCGGCTACATCATGGACTGGAGGCTGAAAGAGTGTGAAGAGACTTCCGAGGAGCCTGAGGAGAAAGACACCGCTCAGTACGTAGGCCACAGCCTGCTTACTCGGGGCCTGGCGGGCAGGAGGAGCAGGAGGTGTGCTCAGGAGCCTTGCCAGTTCAGAACACGTTGTTCCTGCTTCCGTGGAATTTTCTGATGTGATGAAGTTTGGGAGACAGTGATACAGATGGAAGCAGAGGGAAACGCAGGACCACTCACATCATTGGCACAAGCCACTCTAGGAGGCTGGGGTCATTCCACTCACTGAGGTTGTCAGCTTCTCTAACCAAACATGCTAATGATGTGCTGATTATGAAGATTAAGCAGGGCTCTGGAGGCCTGCTTTGTGAAAGGGCTAGGCCCTAAGATCAGAGGATGAGTTAAATGCTGTTTTCTCCAACGCCCATCTCATGACAGGCCCGTATTTATTGTGTCAGGCCCAATGCCAAGCACTTCGCATACAGTGTCTCACTTCAGCTTGGTACTGTGATGGAGCGTGTGTTGGTGCTGTACCCATTTCACAGATGAGGGGACCAGGGCTGGATGTCTGAGGCTCTCAGAGGTGGTATACTTAGAAAGTGGTGGAACTGCAAATTGCTGCCCTCTTTTGAACATTTGCCATCCGTTCTTGTGATCATCCATGGGGTTTCAGTGTGGGTGGTGTGGCTGGAATCAGTAATAGTTAATCCACGAGGAAATAATTACAGAGACTCTCTGTTATCTAGGTTAGGCCCTAGAGCCAAAAGGCTATCTGCCATCCTGGTTCCATCTGCTCTGTGTTTGTTTCCCCTCACCCTATCCTGCCCTCCAAGGGGAAACCAACTCACGCTCGTATTTGGCTTATTACCAGCTTCCTGCAAGATATGGGTGCAGTGAGGCTTTGCTGCATCCTCACTGGGACCCACTCTGCTCCCCCCCCCCCCCCCCGCCGTCAGTGAGCTCGCTGAGCAGGGTTGCGGGGTGAAGCTGTCTTCTCGGCGGTGCGAGCCTCCGCTTGAACCAGCATCTGAGATGGCAGGCCAGAGAGCATCCCTAGTACTGCTCTGAGATGGGGTTGAGTGGCCTGGGATCACTGGGGAAGGCCCACCTTCCTCCAGGGAGCACCCCCACAGCCTAAGTTCTGTGTGTGCTTTCTCCACAGAGGGGAGAAGAAGCCCAAACGAGACAGGCAGATTCAGAAAGTCACTAACGCCATGCGCGCCTTTGCCTTCACAAATGTGCTGCTCGTGGGCTTTGGGGTCACCTGCCTCATTCCTAATCTGCCTCTACAGGTAGGTCTGGGGAGAGGGACGCAGATGAGAGGTGTTTAGAGGCTAACGCGTGCGTGTGACATCATTCGTTCAGTTTGGCCAGCTGCCAGTGTTTGCTGGCGGTCTGCTTGAGCCTCTTCCACTCCCCAGCTATGGACTGAAGCAAAGGGTGAGCTATGAAGGTCAGCTTTTCTGGACTCTTCTCCAAGAAGGCACATTGTTCTTCTCTGTCTTTAGGCAGCTGGTGTGCTATGGGTATCACCACCATCTGCTTCCCGGAACTGTGTGATTTTGCATTTTCTCAGACGTTGAAATCTTGACAGTCTAAAGAGGTTTTGTCTGAGGCTGAGTGTGGTGACACAAGCTTTTAACCCCAGCTCTCTTAGTGGCAGAGACAGCAGTGTCCACATGGCTATAATCCTGGAGGGAACACAGAGTGACCAATCCTGGCGTGGTGTCAGGGTTCAAAGGCTTAACTCCTTTATACAAGATTTCTTTTGTCTTTTGAGACAGAGTCTTTCTGTGCTTGCCGCAGACTTGATTCTCCTGCCTCGGCCCTTTAAGTGCTGGGATTACAAGAGCACACCACCATGCTTTGCCTTGCACAAGAGTTCTGAGTTTTTGAAACCTGACTTGATAGAGTTTGTAGGCCAAGTAGACTTGCACCTGCCTGGGCCCCACCCTTTGGTCTGTGAAAATGTTGTAGCAGTCTGCTTAGGCCCAGAGCCCTAGTTTACAAGGTGAAGGGCGCACGTGAGAGGCTCCTGGGCGTCCCACTGGGTGCAGCCGAAGTGCAGCGATGTCTCACGCCAGCTCCAGGAAGAAACGAAGAGGCTCTTTGTTTACAAGGTGCCAGGTGTTGAGCTGTGTTGAGCACACAGGTGTGCTCACCCACAGGTGCTGAAACGTGTATGTGCTAGCACTGGGTGTGCGCACCTGATAAACCACTGGAGACTTGCACCAGCGAAAGAGCCGCAAGGACCTTTGTCCAGACCATCTCGTCTAACAGAGGGAAGATGCTCAGTGGAAGACAGTCTCTCTGAAGGCCAGTTGTGAAGGCAGAGACAGAGCCTGTATAAATCCACAGCTGCATGAGCTTTCAAGCCTGCCAGGGTAGCCCTGGGCCCTCTACCACCCACATTCCTGAGAGCAGGTCCTCGATGCTAATGCAAGATGAAAGAAACTAAGGACAAACACAGGGCCCTCTGGCAGAGTAAGATGGCCAGTGCCTCTCAGGGTCGGCCAGTGGGGGCCTTCCCAGAAAGAGGCCTTGAAAACCCTGTAATAGAGATTTGCCAGGCAGGTGAAGACAGCCACTTGACAGTCGGTAAGTAGAGCCTGGATCACCAGGCAGGGAGACCTCTGGAAAAGTCCTCACATAAAATACAGATTTGTAGAGCTTGGTAAGGGCATGTTGTGCTTTTGTGCATTTGTTTGCAGTGTCCCTTGTATGAATACTGTTATCATGGCTGGCTTTAAACTCTCAATAAAACACCAGTGGGTGTGGAGTTTGGAAGGGTTCGCAGTAAACCACAACAATATGGTATTTCTCTTCTACACACACATGAAGATGCCCTCAGAACATTCAGTAGTAAGACTAGGGAAAGAATTAGGAAATGATAAACTTGGAGCATTCATTACCTTTGTTTTAAGATAGTCAACTTAATTTCTTAATTGTAAGTTTATGTAATTAAAATTTTCATAATGACTGCTTAGCAACTGGCTACAAAATTCATGAAAGGGTCAGCAAGGTGATTTAGAAGTGGAAGGTATTTGCCTGGTGACCTTGACCCTGGGGCCCACATGCCAGGAGAGAACCAACTCCCAAAAGTCCTCTGACCCCCATACAGAGTCACCGACATCTGCATGTACAAAATAAGTAAGTGTAATTCTTTAAAGAAAAAAGTTTATCCCAGTTCTTGGGAGGCAGAGGTAGGAGTTTAAGGCCAGCCTGGTCTACATAGCAAGTTCCAGAACAGCCAGGACTATACAGAAAAATCCTTGTCTTGAAGAAGAAAAAAAAAAAAAAAAACAACGAAATAAGTAAGTAAATAAACATGAAAGAAAAAAGTTGCCAGAAATGGTGGCAGACGCCTGTAATCCCAGAACTCAGGGACCCAGAGGCAGGCATATTGCTGTGAGTTCGAGAACAGCCTGGTCTACAAAGTGCGTCCCAAACAGCCAAGGCTACACAAAGAAACCTTGTCTCAGAACAACAACAACAAAAGTTTTTTTAAATGTGTGTGTGTGTGTGTGTGTGTGTGTGTACTAAGTGTGTGCTGGTGCCTACAGAGGCCAGAAGAAGGCATTAGGCCCCCTAGAACTAGAGTTGCAGACAGTTGTTAGCTGCCAGGTTGTTGGGAATTGAACCAGGTCCTCTGGAAGAGCGGGCGGTGTTCTCAACTGCTGAGCCAGCTCACAGTTTAAAAAATGACAGACCTAAAGAGATGGCTCAGTGACTAAGAGCAAGGAAAGCTGCTATGCAAGGACCTGGGTTCAGTTTCCAGCACCCACCTGGTGACTTACATTGTAACTCCAGTTTCAAAGAATCTAGAGCCATCTTCTGGACTCTGGCACAAGATACACTTATGGGGTGTGTGTATATATATATATGTGTGTGTGCAGGCTAAACACTGATACACAAAAGTAAAATTTATGTATATATATAAAAACTTGTGGTTATCAGGCTATGACTCTAAATTTTTTTTAATGATATAAAGTTTTATTAACAGCCCAGCATAGTGGTGCATAACTTTAACCCCAGCACTGTGGAGGCAGAGACAGGCAGATCCTTGTGAGTTTGAGGCCATCCTGGTCTACATAGAGAGTTCTAGGGCAGCCAGGGCTACACAGTGAGACCCTGTTTCAAACAGAACAAAACCAAAGGACAGGAAATTCTGCTCTGAGAGCTGGGGCCATCCAGCTGGCTCTAGTCCCTGTGCCTGTGTCTCCAGGAGCCAGAGGGAAAGGACAGAGGAGGCTTTCTTGCTCACACTCTGCTCTCCCTCCTTCCCTCCCTCAGATCTTCTCCTTCGTCCTGCACACAATTGTGCGAGGATTCATCCACTCTGCCGTAGGGGGCCTATATGCTGCTGTGTAAGTCCCCGGGGGCTCTGGGTGGTGTGGTGGCCCTAACCCAAGGGAACCGCAGGTGGCACCGAGACCCTGGAGCTGGCCTGTCCTTCCCTTCTGTTGTGTTTCATTGGCATCAAGGGCTGTTTCAGCTCTGTATCAGAAAAAGGCCATTATACACACCTGACAGCAGGTGAGTTGGTAGGCAGACAGTTGGGTGCCCACAAGCCTTGGCATTTAACACGAAGTCAGTCTCTCAGCTGGGTCAGTGCCTTTGAGCCCTAGGGGTTGCCACTCAGCCAATTCCTGGCATCATCCCTGGCTGCTCACTGGGACAGGGTTGGGTTCTGGCTGCCTGAAGCTAAATACTAAAGTGTATTTAGGGGCAGTGTCATGGATAACTGGACCCAGAAATCCTGGGCTGTCCTCACTCAGGGCTTCAAAGGGCCATTCGCTGGCCATAACCCCCTTGGACCCTGGCTGCAGTGAAGCCTGTGTCTTTTCCAAGAAGCTACACAGCTGTTCCTGCCTCTCTTGCCCAGGGCTCAGCCCACTGTCTGTGACAGGAGCGCAGCCTATCCTATCCTAGCTTAGGACTCCCTTGTACTTCTTGGGCAACGGAGTCTGATGTTCCCCGAGATCAGGCCCAGAACTCCTTCCCTCTTTAAGCAGCACCCTACAGGGGTCATTCCAGGTCCTTCTGTCCCCCGCGTGGCCCTCCCCAGTCCTAGAGGAAGTTGTGGCTGCCCTGGCAGGGTGTGAGGGAGTCGGGCAAGAGTTGTGATGCTGAGTTTCCGTGATTGTGCAATGCTCCTGGAGGGGGATTACAGCAGAGCCATGCTCAGCCTCCAACCTGCTTCCCGGGAGTGTTTCCCAAGCCACAGACTTTGCTGGCACCACACTTTCCACCCTGCTCAGCCCTACACCCACAGACGGAGGGCACATCTGAGCAGTCTGGAGCCTCAGGGATCAGCACCCAACCGTCCAGAGGCTCTCCCAGCAGGCACGGGTGGTGTAGCCCTGCTTACCAGCAGGCCTGAGCCATGCCAGTGAGGGGTTGGGGAAGCCAGTGAATGGCATTGGCTGTGACAGGTCTCGTTGCCCCAACAGGTACCCCTCCACACAGTTCGGTAGCCTCACAGGACTGCAGTCTTTGGTCAGCGCACTCTTTGCTCTCCTGCAGCAGCCGCTGTTTCTGGCCATGATGGGTCCTCTTGGAGGAGACCCTCTGTGGGTAAGAAGGGTCAGGGTGTCTCTTCATTCTGTTCCTGGGAAGTGGAGCCCAAGGACAGCAGGCAGTGTGGGAATGCTGGACAGAACCCAATCAGGGGTTCCTTGTGAGTGGTGGCTAGGCAGGAGGAGATAAAAATGGCCTCTCTGGATCTGATCCTGGGGTGGATCCCAGGCTTCCCATCATTCTAATGCAGACATGAGTTGTCCGGTCCCAGCGCAGTCCCTGAAGGCTGCTGAGCGGCACTTGGAGCACTGGGACATTTAGGTACTGGAATGTGGAGCGGCAGCCCTGAGACCTCTTGACACTTCCTGTTTAGTTTTCACTCCTTTCTCCTGACTACCTCCTTCCCCCAAACCTGTGTGCCCAGGAGGGAGGGTGCTGCCCTGTGGTGAATACAGCTCCTGACAGCCCCCTCCCCACCTCCCCAGGTGAACGTGGGTCTGCTCATCATGAGCATGCTGGGCTTCTGCCTGCCACTTTACCTGATCTGCTACCGGCGGCAGCTGGAGAGGCAGCTTCAACAGAAGAGGGAAGACAGCAAGCTGTTCCTTAAGATCAACGGCTCCTCCAACCGGGAGGCCTTCGTGTAGTGCCCACCGCCTCAGCTGCGGCCTTCTGCCTGAGCTTCAGTGACTGAGTGCTGTCATCTCCCCACCCCAGAGGATCCCGTGAGCTCCCTGGATCCTACCCTTTGCTACACTGGAGCCCACACTTCCTCACAAAGCCCTGGCCCCCGGCTGTGAAGTGCTGGTGTGGGGGGACAGGAGAGGGCCCAGGACAGTGAACCAACCACTGCCAGAAGCTGGGCTGCCCTAGCCTAGCTGTCACCCCAGGGGCTCCGGGACCTTGGCTCTCCATGGAGCTTCTACCTGGAGCCAAGGTGACCCCTCCGCCCCCGTCAAGCAGGCTCTCTCTCACTGATCTGGATTCTGCCTCTTGCCAAAGCGGAGGGGCCGCCATCCTCTGACCACACTACCTGTCCCTGAGCTGCATGTCCACCGACCACGCCTACCTGAAGACAAAGGCTTGCACTGTCTGCACTCCCCTCGCTTGGCCCCTCACCTCCCCAGGCCAGTCTGGCTGCCTGAGGAAGGAAGGACCCGCTTCCTGTTGTTGGTGCTATCCCTTTGTAATCCCAACGCCCACCCCACCCCACCGCCCAGTCTTTTCCTTGAAGGCCTGTGGAGAGAAGCCCCACTGTCTCAGGCTGAGGAAGGGATGGAGGGCAGAATATTAACACAAGGCCTCAAGAGCTGTGGGCAAGGCTTCCTCAGAGTAGGAAGTACACCTCTACTGCCACCCTTGTTCCAGCCTACAACCTGAAGGGAACGTAGGGGACACCACAAGGGCACCCTTCCACCCACACACAGCTGTTTTCTGGGGTGGGAACAAGGCCGTGAGTGGTAGATGTGAAGCACCAAGCCTAAGTAGGGAAGAGGATTAGTGAGTAACCAAGGGGTGTGTGTTTATGTGGTGAGTGTGTTCGTGAGTGTTTACGGTAGGGAGCTGCCTCTACCAGTGGACCAGACCAGAGGCCAGCCAAGCCTACCCAGTCAGCCTTGCTTTCTGATGGAGCTCTGTGCATGGCCGTGTGGTTACAGCGCCCCCTGCTGGCAGACTGCGTTCAGGCCCTGGATCTGTTTTGTAGGAGAAACCTAGCTGGCCTGCCTGGCTCAATAGCCCACTCACCTTAATGGCCCCTAAAACCCCTGTCTGAGACCTCTTGGGGTGCCAAGAGGGGTGAGTTGGTTTTTAAGTCTATGGTTTCCTCTTTAAGTTTCATCAGAATTCTTTTTATGAAGCAATAAATCCATTTTCCTGTTGGTAACGGATGCCCCCTCCTCACACACCGGTTGACTACCATTGTATGTGCCTGTTTTCTGACTGCGAGGAAAGACAGGGCAAGAGGTTCTTCCAGGAAGGAAGAGGAGAGAAGGCAGGCACAGTGACACATGCTTTAATCCCAGCACTTAGAAAGCTAAAGCAGGCCGAGTCTGAGGCCAGCCTGGTCTACATGGAGAGTTCCAGGGCTGTGTAATCAGAGCCCATTTGTGTTCTGCTGGTGACAAGCCTGGCTTCGAGTGACAAGTCTAGGGAAGGCCACAGGCAAAGAGAAGCCCTGCCTACCCCGTACCTCAGGCATATGGGACTGGAGAAGTGTGGGCTGCCTTCACTGCTGTCTGTTCCAAATAGACAGGCCAAGCCCGAAGCCGCCTTGACTGTTTCTTGTCACCTTGTGACCCAGGGGTTACGTTACGTGGCGACTACAGGAGTCATCCGCTGAGTAGTGTGCAGATGTGGTGAGGGCAGACACAAGAGCTGCCCCCAGGCCAAGGTCGGGCCCTGTAGTCCTAGTGGACTGCCAAGTCTCCGCTCCAGTCTGCTCAGACATTCAAATCATAAACCCCACAACAGTGAGCTACTGGTAGCTTGCTCTGGGGCTTCTTGTTCCTTGGTGGTAGAGCTCATTCTTAGCATGGACAAGGCCCCGTTTCCCAAAAGAACTGGATCTGGGTTTTCCAAGCCACCTCCCGGAACCCTGGTCTGTGATAGAGTACTGGTGGTTTGTTTCTGAGAAGGACTAGTCAAATGTCAGGGTATACTGAGGTAAAGTCAGAGCAGTTGCTTCACAGGGAGTACCCACCACACTTCTCCCTCGTTCGTGAACATTGCAGCTGTCTGAGAAGGCATGTAGCATCAGGCACAGTGGCGAGAGGATCCTCTGAGTTCAGGGCCAGGCTGGTCTACATCACACGTGTTCCAGGCCGGACAGGACTACTCAATGAGACTTAAAAAACAAGCAAACAAAAACACAAGTGTTATAAGGATGTGAGAAAAAAAAAAAAAAAAGATGTTTTCTGCATTGCTGTCTGAATGGTGGAGCTGTGGAAATGTGGCATGGTCCTGTTAATGCCAGTACCAGGGGGCAAAGGGTGGCATGTTCCAGCCTGAGCTGTGGCCCTGCATGTGTGACATACTTCTGGAAGGTCCTGCAGTGTTAAGACTGTAGGCTTCGGGGCTGGTGGTGGGTGTAGTTCAGTTGTTAGTGTGTTTGCCTAGCTCACACAAAGCTCTGCGTTTGATGCCCAGCTCTGAATCACACTGGGCATGGGGCACATACCTGTTATCCCAGCACTTGGAAGGTGGTGACATGAGTTTAGATCATCCTTGGCCACACGGTGAGTTTGAAGCCAACCTGGCTTCCAGGAGATTCCTGTGTTCTAAGACAACAAAAACAGATGGCAGGCTGCCTGTCTCACCTGTGTCTTGGCTTGATTCTGGTGCCTCCCAGAGGCGCCCCCGTGGGGAGGAAAGTAGTTTGAGGAGGTGCTGACTGACAGAGCGCCTCCGTGCTAGGGACATATCATGAAGTTGGAACCAAAGACAGTAAAGGCCCTTGGGGGGGAGGGGCTACCTCCTGTGTCTGTCCCCCAAGAAGTTCTGCTGAAAGCGTGTGCATAGCTGGCCAGGGATGGTGGGACACACGCCTTGAATTGCAGCACAACCCTGCTCAGAGCGCTGCAGCTGCCTCCACAGAGCAGGGCCCTTATAGTCTCAATGCTGTTGCCCGTGAAGGGCGGGAAGAGGTTCTCCTGGGCTTCGGGACAGTGAGGCCCTTATCTGTGACATGATAACTGATAAGGGCCCAGCCCAAGTGTGTTGGCTACTTCCCTCAGACATAGACCATGGGCTGTGAACACAAGAGCACCCAAATATTCCAGGGGGACTTCCTTATCCTCAGGCTGTAGCCCTTTCCCTGGGTTGAGGGTCTCAAGACGATATCCCCATGCTCTAATTTGCCCTGAGGCCCAGGGTGTGGACAAGCCTCTTGAGTGTTGAGTGTCAGTGTCCTCTGTGAGGAAGGCATTGTGGCCCTGCTAACAACCACAATCTTGCACGCCTCGGTCCCTGCAGTGAGTCATTCTTAGATGGACAGATCCGAGACAGGACTGTGGGCAGCTCCCTAACCTTGACTGTTCTCTGAGGGGAGCACACACATGAGCAGCCAGACTGCATTCTCAGGGAAAGCTTGAGTGTCATTTTCTCACATGGAGTGGAGGCGTCTGTGCTCTCCCGGTGTGGCTAAGGGGACCTGTAGGTAGATCTCACCAACAGCAGTGTGTGTGGCATGCAGCAGAAACACCCGCCGGGGCCCTGGAGAAAGGCGGACGGCACAGGGAACAAGGCACCTTCCCTCCAGACGGACACTGACTTCAGGTGGCTGACCATGCTGGTCTGGTGGCCAGGTCAGTGGGAAGGTCAGTCCTGCTGACCTCAGTCCCCTCAGAACCTCTCTTACAGTGAAGCCTTACGTTCTCTTTGCCCAGTTGCCCACTTTTCTATTTCTGACTTTGACATTTTGGTAAGAGGCTTGGCCAAAGAGTCTTGGGGTCAAAAGTCCCAGTCCTGGGGTAGCACTTTTTTAATGACTGCCTTTTTAAATGACTGCTTGGCCAGGCCTTCCTTTATGTGTGCGTGTGTATGTGTGTTTCTGTGTTGAGAAAGATGTATACGGGTGCCTGTGTGCTGTAGAACGTGTGTGCACGTGTGTGCGGGTGCTGAGATGTTCTGGTGTGTCTGTCGAGAGCCATGTATAGGGGTGCCTCATGCTGTAACTCGTCTGTGTGTATGTGGGCACGCACGTGCTCTTGTTGAGATGCTCTGGTGTGTCTGTCGAGAGCCATGTGTGGGGTGCCTCGGCTGTAACAGGAGGCAGAGGAGGGAAGGCCCTTGTGTCCCTTTCTGCCTAGGAGCATCTAGGCAGGTCAGAATCCAGGCCATAGCAAAGGCCCAGCCCAAGCCTTAGGATGAGGCTTGAGGGTGTGTTCTGACACTCAGCAGGGTCAAGTAGTGTCACTGATAACTCAGCAGCTGACCTTGGCCCTTCCCTGTCACTCTACTGTTCCTAGCCCCCAGCGTACACCTTGGCACACAGTAAGCACCTAATAAACGTATGCTGAGAATGACTAAGAACTCCTTCGAGGCTCCCTCGTGTCTCTGTCTGGATCACACGGCTCTTGCTCAGACGCCCTACCTCTAGTGTGAAGTATGGTTCGCTGCTAGTGTGGAGGGGACGGAAGCTCAGCAGAGGGGCAGTCAGGGATGGGCCCACTCAGGAGGACACACAGGGTAGAGAAGCTAGGATGTGAGGTGAAGCCTGCGAGCTTGGAGGGTGCACTCTGGCCCTGCCCCTGTCCTGTTGCTACCATTCCCCACCTCCACCCTGCCCTCCATGGAGATAAGGAAGACATCTCTTTCTCACTCACAAACAGAGCCACACAGGGAAGCTCTGCAGCCACACAGGAGCCCTTGACTTTGACCTCCACCTCAAGGGCGAACCAGGGCTTGGGGGCTATAGCCCCCACTTACAGAGATGCCAGTTATTGGCAGGTGGAATGTGTCCCATGGGGCCGGAACTCCTGATACTTTTTTCCCCTGAGAAGCAGGGAATCCTGAGTTTTACATAAAATATCACCCTTTTCAAATGTTAGCTCAAAATAAGTTTTTAAATAAAAATATCACAGCTGCTCAGATCTGTTTTAACCCTCTATAGGCCAAAGTGAGAGGAGAGGGTGAGGTGATGGGTCTTCTTGCATCATGGGACACCAGAGCTTCCAGCTCATCCTACTGGGCCCAGCAAATGTTGCCTTCTTTCAGCATCCTACGGCTTTTTTGTTTGTCTGTCTTGTTTTTAATCACTTCTCTCCCGGCCTGGCTCAGAATGAATGCTGTTCAGAAACAGCAAATGGGTTAAACACTTGAATCTAATTCCTGAGGGACACAAAGTCCATATTTAGTCACAGATTTGTCAAGGACACTCAGCAGCTTGCCCTCAGGCCTACCGAGGGCCCAGTAGGACCAGTTGGGCAGCCAGAGTCATGGGTAATAGGGGTTATTTGTTTTCATTTTGTAGTTCTGGGGACAGAACTCAGGACCTCAGGCACACTAAGAGCCACACTGCTGAGTTTCTGCTCTTTGGTGTCTCCACTGCCACCAGAATGAGTGCTCCCTGAGAGCTGGCAGGAGCCCTGCCTCGGTCATCGCAATACCTCCAGGGACTCAGGTGGCTCCAGTGTGAAATAGCTGCCCAGTAAATGCTGTGGGGATAAAAAAAAAAAAAACAAAAACAAAAACAAAAGCTGAGCTAGGCCTGGTGGTTGCTGCTTGCCTGTGATCCCAGCAGCTGAGGCAGGAGGAGCAGGTTGGAGGATCATGAGTTTGAGGCCAGCTTGGGCTACAGAGAGAGAAGCCAAAGAGAGAAGGAGTTGTCGGGAAACAGGTAGGAGATCAGCACCCGCTAGCCAGGTAGGCAGAGGCAGGGCAGACGATGGAAACAGTGAAACATAGTCTCCCCGAGATATGCAGAGATGGGTTACAGGTGTGGCTGTGACTGAGGTGGTATCAGGGGCCCGCCGGCCAGGAGAAACTCAGGGCGCTGAGCCTTGAGATCCAGAGACACAAAGGTGAAGAGTGTGAGGGGTAGTGGGGGAGGGAGACAGGCAGAAAGAAGACAGCTGCAAAGAAAGGATGACAGAAAACCCCTCCTGGAGTCCAGGAGCAAAGACGTTTAACAGGGAAAGGGGAGGCTCCCGGAAGAGAGAAACAGTAAGAAAGCAGACGATGGGGGTGGAGAGATGGTTCAGCAAGTTCCAGGAGAGCCAGGGCTACACAGAGAAACCCTGTCTCGAAAAGTAGGAGTGGGAGAAATGGCTCAGTGGCTAAGAACACATGCTACTCTTGCCAAGGACCCAGGCTCATTTCCCAGCACCCGTATCAGGTGGCTTACAACCGCCTGTAAGTCCTGATCTGAGGGATCCAGCACTCTCTCCTGGCCTCCTCAGGCACCCGTACACACGTGGTGTGCTGCATATACTCAGGCTCGCACGCGTACACATGATCAATAAAAGCATTTAAAATAGTGTGTGAGCGTGTGTGCGTGTGTGTGTGTGTGTGTGTGTGTGTGTACGCAGGGGTATGTTCATGTGAGTGCAATCACTCAGAGGCTGGAGCAGCAGACTCTGTAGCGCTACAAACAGTTATGACTTCCTTGGCAAGGGTTCGGGGGACTGAACTCAAGTCCTCTAGAAGAGCAGCTAGTGCTCTGGGTTGGAAAGTTGGCCCAGTGGTTAAGATCACTCACAGCTGTCTGTAACTCCAGTTCTGGGGGATCTGATGCCCCTTTCTGACCTACTTTGTGCCAGGCACACAGTGGTACGTAATGTACGTACACAGAGAATAATAAAGTAGTTAAAACAACATGGACTCATACCACGTGCTGCAACACCACATTAAAGCTGCAAAGCTCCTTTAACGAGTCCCTGCTCAACCATTATGCAGGCGTTTGGCATTGTTCTCATCTTACAGACAAGAGGCTGAGGCACAGAGGGGGTTACATGCCCAGTGTCACACGGGGAGCAAAGTGTTAGGCTGGGACTCTGAGGCATCAGGACCTGGGATGGCTGTTGGGAGGGGGTTGTAGGGGTTGGAGCATGGTCCTTGCATCTGAGGGCCTGTGCCTGGGTGACCCAAACTTGCTAGGGTGAAAGTGATGTAGGAAACACAGCTCAGGGTCTAGGGATGTGGCTCAGTTGATAGAGCACTTGCCCAGCACAAAGCCCTGGTTCAACCTCCATAGACCTGGTATGGTGGTTCCTGGCTGCAATCCTGGCGTTGAAGAGGCAGAGGAAGCAGGATTAGAAAAATCAAGGTCACCTTTATCTACACAGTAGGTTTGAGGGTTAGGCTGTGATACATAGAACACATAAAACAAGAAAAACCTCATAACTCAAAGTGTGTTCAACAGCCAGGGGTGGTGGCCCACGCCTTTAGTCCCAGCACTTAGAGGCAGAGGCAGGCAGAATGCTGTGAGTTTGAGGCCATCCCTCTACAAAGAGATTTCCAGGACAGCCAGGGCTACACAAAGAAACCTTGTCCAAATAACAAAACAAACAACAAAAAAGTGTAAAACAAACAAGCACAGGGATTTTATTTAGTAAATTTCTCTAAAAGAATGACAACCCTGAGCTGGGCACAGTGGGTATCCCATGCCTTTAATCCCAGCACTTGGGAGGCAGAGAAAGGCAGATTCCTCTGAGTTCGAAGTCAACCTGGTCTTCCTCCAAGGCTACACAGAAAAATCATGTCTCAAAAAAGAAAACAAAACAAAAAGAAATACAACACTATAAATTTAGATAGGAAAAATGGACTATGATTTGCAGAAAAGATAAAATGAAGAAATTAAAAACTGGAGCTGGATAATCCCAGCACTCCTGAGGCAGAAGGATCACAGGCCCAGGAAAGCCTGTTTGTTTTGTTCTTTGTTTGTTTTGGAGACAGGGTTTCTCTGTGTAGTCTTGGCTGTCCTGGACTTGCTCTGTAGACCAGGCTGGCCTTGAACTCACAAGATCTGCCTACTCCTGCCTTCTGAGTGCTGGGACTACAGGGGTGCTCCACCACACCTGTTATATAAACTCTTTTTTTTTTTTTTTTAAAGATTTATTTATTTTATGAACACTGTTTTCATGCACACCAGAAGAAGAAATCAGATTCCATTGCAGATGGTTGTGAGCCACCACGTGGTTGCTAGGAATTGAACTCAGGACCTCTGGAAGAGCAGTCAGTGCTCTTAACCGCTGAGCCATCTCTCCAGCCCCCTATAAACTCTTTTTTATTGGGGTTCCTTAAAGCCTCTCCTTTACAACCCCCAACCCTAGGTAGGAGAAAGAAGGTTAGTAGGGAAATGGGTTGCAGACCCTGTTACTTCTCATGGCTGTTTCAGGTCAGCGTTCTTTTGGGGGTTATACCAATCTTTGTTAACAGTGGGCACAGCGAGCCAGCAGTCTCTTCCAAGCCACCGTGTTGAACTATTTCTCTCTGTCGTCTGTCTCCAGGCGGTGGTCTCCGTCTCTGGTCTCTTCAGCCTGCCGCTTGTCACCACCGCGCACAGCCCTTTCTCCTTCTGGGCCCTCATTCATAGCCTTAGCGCCCTCGACCGTGCCCATGTCCTACAAGGCAGGATGTCACCAGCTGGCAAAGACCACACCCCGCACGAGAGAGAGTTATCAGCTGTGGGCAAATTAAAGCCCAAACCAAAATCCCACACTCGGGATTAAAACAAAAACAGATTAACATAAGTGAGTATTTTAAGAAACTAAAACTTCTGGGCCTCAAAACCAGTTCAAGGCAAACTTGGACTACATGGTGAGAACCTGTCATGCTGGGCCATGGTGGCACATTACTATAATCCCATTACTTTGGAGGCAGAGGCAGATGGATCTCTATGAGCTTGAAGCTAGCCTGGTCTACAGAGCGAGTTCTAGGACAGAGAAACCCTGTCTTGGAGAGTGAGAGAGAGAGGAATAAAGAAACCAGGGTTTCATATCCTTGGTACCAGAAAGAAGAAAAGGAAGGAAGGAAAAATAAGCCTCGTGAGCTGATTCTGTGAGTATAGAATATGTAGTGGCTTGCTGCTAAACCTGACAGCATGAGTTCAATCCTAGGGACCCAGACGGTAGAAGGAGAGGACTTTCACACGTTGTCCTCTGACCTCCATGCGCAACACATTGGGGCACACGTACACACACGCACGCTCGCACTTTCTATGGTACACGTGTGGAATTCACAGGACAACCTGGAATCAACTGTCAGGCTTGGCCACAAGTACCTTAACTCACAGAGCCATTGGGCTGCCCCCTGTAAGGCTAATAATAATGACAATTAACAAGTAAAGATGGAGTCTGGAGAGATGGCTCAGTGTTTAAGAGCACTGGCTGCTCTTCCAGAGGACCCGGTTCAATACCCAGCACCCACGTAGCAGCTCCCAACTGTCTGCTAACTCCAGTTCTGGGGGACCTGACACGCTCACACAGACATACATGCAGGCCAGACAGTAGTGCATATGAAAATAAATAAATCTTTGAGAGAGAGAAGAAATGATTCATCCTGCTGATAACAGCACTGCAGATTTGTAAGACAGAACCTGTGTTCTGAGTAGACACAGTGAAGCAAGTGTGGAGGGCTGGGAAAACCTGTCTTGGAGACTTTGAAATCCTTGGAGAGAGGTGGCAAGCCTCCCAAGCTGAACCTGGACTGTCAGTCACGACTTCCTTAAGGCTCCCTCTGTAAGGAAGCAATGAGGGAGCCTCTCAAGTGGCACTCAAAGTTCCAAGCTCGGGGTCTATAGGCCGCCTCATTGTCTTTTTTAAATAAATTTTTAAAATCTTTATTTATCTGTTTTTATGTATGAGTGATAGGTCTTCACACACCTAGAAGAGGGGATCAGATCCCATTACAGATGGTTGTGAGCCACCATGTGGTTGTCTGGGAATTGAACCCAGGACCTCTGGAAGAACAGCTGGTGCTCTTAACCGCTGAGCCGTCTCTCCAGCCCGCCACCTCATTTTCAACTCACTGTGACCACTAGGCGCTGTTCAGAGGCAAGCCAGTGCCTCCCACGCTTTTCCTCTACCGAGACCATCCTTTCCGGTCTTCTTCAGCTCAAATTGCCTTCATCTTTTTTGTTTTGTTTTGTTTCTTGGAGACAGGTTTCTCTGTGTAGAACTCACTGTCCTGGAACTCTGTAGAGCGGCCGGCCTGAAACTCGGAGATCTGCCTGCCTCTGCCTCCCACGTGCACCACCACTGCCTGGCTGGCTACCTCTTCAAATCTTAACCAGCCCTGACTCTGCTGTCATCCATCCTCGCCTTTGTCACAAACTACTTCAGGTTGATGTCTGTGAGCTCCAGGAGTGGGGAAAGCTGACCCTCGCACTTTCTGATGACTGTATGTGTTTGTTGGGGTATTGTCAGCCTCTAACTCAGAGCTTCGCCCGCCACCGCCTCTCTTCTGAGCGCCATGGCTAAAGGTGTGTGTCACCACACCTGGCCTTTATATTTTCTTTAAAGACTTTTTTAATTTTTATTTTTGTATGTTTTTTGAGACAGGGTTTCTCTATATAGCTCTGGCTGTCCTGGACTTGCTTTGGAGACCAGGCTGGCATCAAACTCAGAGCTCTGCCTGCCTCTGCCTCCCCGAGTGCTGGGATTAAAGGTATGTGCACCACCACATCCAGCATTCTGAGTTATGTGCTGTGTCTGTATCTGTGTGTGTTAGTGCAGGAGCAGGAGGAGGTCAGGGGCAGCAGACGCCCTGGGGGCTGTAGTGACAGGTGGTTGCTAGCTGCCTGACATGGGCACTGGGTGAGTCTTTTGGAAGAGTGGCAAGCACTCTTAACCCAGCTGAGCCATCTCTCCAGCCCTTTGGTTTGCTTTCTTTTTCTTGTTTTTTTTTTTTTTAATTTATTTACTTTTACTTAATGTACATTGGTGTTTAGCATGCATGTATGTCTGTATGAGGGTGTCAGCTCTTAGAGTTACAGACAGTTGTGAGCTGCCATGTGGGTGCTGGGAATTGAACCCGGGTCCACTGGAAGAGCAGTCAGTTCTCTTAACCGCTGAACCATTTCTCCAGCCCCCCTTTTTTTTTGTTTTTTGTTTTGTTGTTGTTGTTTGATAAGGTAGCCCAGGCTAGCTTCAAACTGAATGGGTAGCAGAGGATGGCTTTAAACTTCCTGTCTCTACCTCAGAAGTGTTGGGATTACAGGCATGAGCTACCAGACCTGGTTTATGTAGTCCTGGGAGTTGAACTCGGGACTGTGCAAGTGTAGGGCAAGCATTCTGCCGGGGGAACTGCGTCTTCCAGCCTCGATGTCTTGTGTTTTGGGTTCCCCTCATGTGCAGCACAGCCCTGCCGGCTCATGCTTCGCTCTTCATCCACTAGTGAGCAGCAGCTCCTCTAACTGATGCTGTTAACGCTGCCCCACGGTCAGTCGCCCAGGACAGCTTGAGTCACACTGGTCTCTGCACTTCTATAAGTTTGTATTGTGCTCCCCTCCATCCAGCAAGGGAGGGACCTTGTGTGCTTGGTCGTCCCTTGTGTCTTGTGTGCCTAGAAAAGGACCTAGGACAGGGCCAGGTGCTCAATCAATATTTATTGAGTGAATAAGTAAATGTAGTCTCCCTAGCTAGACTGCATGTTCCCAGGGGGCAGGATCTGGTTACTTCCTGGAGAGAGCCAGCATTTTCTAGAGAACTAGCCATTGATACTATAGAGGAGGAAGAGCCCTGTGCTGGAGGGCTGGGGACCAGGGAGCAGGCCACTCCCTCAATCTTGCAGTCTTTGCCCTAGGTTTCTGGAGCTAGCCTTCCTCACTCTACGGTTTGATGAATGCATGTAACACTCAGAGCGCCCAGGTGACTGGTCCCAGCTCCTTCCTGAGCCACTATCTCGAGTAGTTCTTTCACGATTGCATCCAGATATCTTTCCAGGACCCCCTCTCAGTGAGTCCCACCTGTTTGTCAACCCCTTTCCTGAGTTCTGAGTACTGTACTTGTTGCTCATTTGGCCAGTTTGTTAACAAGTCCAGCTTTTTTTTTCTTCCCTGGACTTACGCCACTGCCTTCTCACTGGTGCCCTTGCCTGTGTTTGGTCCCCTCCATCCCTCTCTCCTTCCATCCATGCTCCCAACATTCAGAGGGAAACTCCACACCGTAAATCTTGTATCACTGCTGAAACCCTCAAATGGCCTCCTTCGGCATCACCACCCACCTGGACCCTTGCCCTTCCCAGCTCTTCAGCCTTCAAACTCAATACTACAGTTACCTCTTCTAGTCCTGTGCTGGTGAGCTTTTTTGTCAGCTTGACGCAAGCTAGGGTCATCTCTGCAGAGGGAACCCAGTTGAGAAAATGTTCCCTTCAGACTGGTCTGTATGGAAGCCTGTGGGGGCATTTTCTAGAGTAATGATTGATGTGGGAGAGCACAGCTCACCCGGGGCGGTGTACCCCATGCCTGGGCTGGTAATCCTGGGTTCACCTGTCCTAGGTTGAGGAAGCCAGTGAGCAGCACTGCTCCATGGCCTCTGCTTCATTCCTGCCCTCAGGTTCCTGCCCTGTTTTCCCTTGGTAACACAATGTAATAAAGCCTTTCCTCCCAAAGTCCCCTTTGGCTGTGGTCTTTACCACAGCAACAGAAGACAGACTAGGACAAGCCTCCCAGATGCACCCTGTTCTCCTTGAGTCCAGCCTTTGCATACCCGTATCTGCTGCGCCTGCCCCTCCGCAGCGCCGTGCAGAGTTTGTCCTCTGGATGCCTTCCCTCAGTGTTCCTCACACACACCAACTGCCCTTCGTGTAATCTCATCAAACACAACTTCACTCCTCACAGCCTGCTGCCTCGCTTTTCCTTTCTTTCTGTGGTTCTGGGATTCAACCTAGGGCCTCCTGCGTACAAGGCAAATGCTCTATCACTGAGTTGTATCCCTGTCCTCTACCTTATCATTTCTGAGACAGGTTTACTAAGTTGTTCAGGCAGGCTTTGAACTTTCCATTCTTCTGCCTCAGCTCCTAGGTAGCTAGGATTACAGGCCTGTACCACCAGGCCTAGCAGCCCCTTTCATTCTAATTGCCTGTTCCCTTTAGCCATCATCTGCCTCCTCTCCATTTGATCTCCAGTTCCCTAAGGGCAAGATAATACCAGTCTTGTTTTCTTTCTCCAGGATAGCACAAGTTCTGGTACAAGGCAGACCCCCAGCCAATGTTTATTGGATAGATGAGAAGACACGAAGATACTAAGAATCTCAGCTACACTCAGCACTCAGGAACCAGAGGCAGGTGGGTCTCTGTGAGTTCAAGGCCAGCCTGGTCTACATAGCGATTTCCAGGACAGCCAGAGGTACATAGTGAGACCCTGTTTCAAAAAATAAAATAAAATAAAATCTCAGCTGCATCATGAATAAGCTGTGATGAGCAAATCTAACTTCCGCCACCTTCTTACCTGTGAATGAGGACAGTAACAGTACCTTTCTGGGGGAGTTGTGGAGTCAAGTATTTAGAGAACATATATACACAGTTTTATTTGTTTTGGGTTTTTTGGTGCATCCAGATTAGGCAAATGCTTCGTGGCTGAACTGAATCTCCACTTCCCTCATTTTATTTTTGACACGCTTGGCTCTCAACACACCCACCAGCGACGTCCACGGATACAGGCACAGCAGCTCCCGATGAAGAAGAGTATTCACACAAGACGTGTCACTTTACTTCCTGAGCGCCAAGCCAGCCTGGGTCCAACTTGGATGCTGCTGACATGGACCCGGAGCCACGGCCCATTTAAGGGTGGAGGGGCGGGCCTGGGAAGGCCCCGCCCCGCGTGAGGTCAGCGCGCACTGCTGCGTCTGACGCTCTGGTTGCCGCAGAGACGCCCCGCCCCCGCGCGGCGCTGCGGAACCGGAGCTCCGGGCGGCGTCGGCAGAGGCGCGGGAGGTGGCGAGGCCAGGGCAGGGCGGCAGGAGCCCGCGCGTCGACCGCAGCGAGAGCAGCGGGGACAGAGCAGACCACGACGAAGGCGCACAGGCAGTCGGGCCGGGCCGGGCCACCGGGAGAGCGGCCGCCGGGAAGCGGGCGGGAGGCCGGGCTGGCAGCTGGCAGCCGCCGAGCCGCGAAGCGACATGGTGCTGCTCAAGGAGTAGTGAGTGTCGGGTCGGCAGTGCGGAAGCGAGGCGGAAGGGAGGGTCGGGATGACGGCCGCGAAGGCAGATCGCCTGCCGGGGGATGGAGAACACCGGATGAGGCTGTTGGGTCGCCTAGCAGGGGCGGAGAGGACAGCGGGGGCTGGACGGGGCCTGAGGTGGGGCCGGAGGGGCCAGAGGATGACAGGAAGCACCTGAGGAGGGATCGAATAGGCCAGAGAGGAGGCCGAGAACCGGTGCGGGCCGGACCGGGCCTGAGGAAGGGTCAAGGGGACAGGGAGAGCCGGGGGGAGGCTTGAGGAGGGGCCGGGGAATGGAGAGCGCTGGATGTGGTGTGGCCCTGTAGTGGGCGCTGGAGGATGAAGGGGCCGGCAGAACTGCCGGAAAGAGTGAGGAGTTGTGTAAGGGACTAAGGAGCAGTGGGACAAGGACAGGCAGCGCCGGTGAGTTGGCTGACGGTAGGGAGGAGTTTGAGGCTGAGCTGTATCAATGGGCTGGAAGATCAGATAAGGTAGCTCCTGGAAGGGAGTTGAGGTGGTGGTGAGGAGTGCTGAGGCGGAACCTGGGCCGTGGACAGTGGCTGCCTTAGGCAGCAAGGGAAGGATTGTAATCATTGGTTGCAGAAAAAAGGACTTCAGTCAGGGCCAGGCCTGGGTGATGGGAGGAGAGAAAACCAGAGGGAACTAACAGGGCTGGGGTGGGGATGGCTGGAGTGGCATGTACCTGAGTGGTAGGTGCAGGAGAGGAGGCTTTTGGAAGAAGCTCAGGATGCCTGCTGAGGACTTGGCAGCACTTGAATGAAGAGTCTAGAAAGTCCCGGGTAGGTTCTGCCGTGATGTGAAGGAGTTTCGGTGACAGAGAAGAGCAGGAAGTTAGCAGGGCACAGGACCATCCAGGAAGATGCTATGAGTGCATGTGCCTGCTGATGGAGATGATGGGGACTAAGACAGGCATAGCCAGTCTTTGGGGATTCTGGGTGTTGGTGCAAAGAGAAGAGGATGTTGTTTGGAGGAATTGAGGCCCCACAAATGTTTTTGGGGTGAGGAGCTGCTGGTTTGGGGGATGGGCAGGGCTTACAGGGAGATGAATGTTTGCCCCTGAAACTCAGGGACTTGGCTGACAGGTGGGGCTATTTGCATTGCTAAGTCTTTTCCGACCTTGTGACCCAGCCCTGAGGATAATGGTTCCAAGCCACCATCCCAGGACTTTGTGCTCTCCTCCTAGGAGAGATTGGATGTGCCTATAGACTGTGGGGAAGCTAAGCTTCCCTGGGGGTAGGGCAAGTTGGCAGCATGAGCCCCCAAGCCCCAGCAGTTCAGAAATGGGAAATGTCCAAGTAGAGAGAAACTTAAACTTGTGAAACTCTTGGAGACCAAGCAAGCGTTTAGAGGACTCTTTCCATCTGGTCAGCGAAGGCACTTTGCACTTAGGAGTGTTTGAGATGTTGAAGATACAGGGTGCAGTTTGAGTGACAGGTGACGTAGAGAGCCAGGTATCTTCCCACCTTGACTCTTGGGGAACACATTATTCAGGTGCCCCGGCATATCTCTTGATGTCCAGTCTGGTGTTAATCCAGCCAGAGCTCTCAGAGCTGTGGTGAAGAACAAGAACACACCAAGGAGAACATGGTGCACTGTGCATTTTAATACTCAGTGTCCAAACGAAGAAGCTCATCTCACTTTTCAGATTTAAAAAAAAAAAAAATTCCCACACGACTCCTACAGTCTGTAGAAATGTGTGGTTTTGAAAAGGTCAAGCTGGGGAAAGAAGGACCTTCTGAAGAGAGGGACTGATTTTGGGAGACAGGCATTCCTTTCCCATTCTTTGTGCTCCCCACTTGAAGTCTGCCAGGGAAAGACCGAAGCGTGCAGACATTGCCGAACCTTCCCAGCATCTTATTTCCTTCCTGATGGACTTGTGCCCTGTGTATGCATCCCTGGGCGGGGGACAGGAAGAGAAACTGGGTAGGAGGGGCCATCAGGCTCCTTGGATGTAGTTGCAGTACTGCAGCTCTGAGAAGGCTGCAAGTGAAGGTCATGCCATGGTGAACATGGCTCCAGTCTTGGCCCAGCCCAGCCCCTATGGCCTTATCCTTTCAAACTGACCCCTGTGGCTGCTGAGGTGGTTTTGTTCCAAGGGAGCAAGGGAGCAATGTCTGGGTGTGTAGACTGCAGCAGACTCGGAGCATCCTTGAAGGCATTGGCCAGTGCTGGTCAGTCCTGAGGGGCAGCTTGGATCTGAAAGTTGCCCTGATGGTTTTGTTCTGACACTTCCTCTAACAGGACTTTTCCTGATTTGATTTCTGCAATTCTTCGATGTGATTTTTGCTGTGTTCTTGAAGATAAAAGGCGTATTGTTTTCTAGGAAGTTCCTTCTGGGGGTGTAGAAATTCTGCCCTCTAAGTTGGAAGTTCTTTGCACTGTTGGTTTTTTCTAATGGGAGAGTTTACATTATTGAGTCTTTCTGGAGGAAGGGAGTTAGCAGGCAGTAGACTTGGAGCCTATTTTATTTCTTTTTTCCTGCTGCTTTTTCTGCTTGATGCCTGGCTTTTACTGTGATGTTTTCCTCAGGTCTCACTGAGTGTTTTCTTGCTGCCTGGGAGAACTTTGTGGGGCTAGGGAATAGCAAGCTGTTTTGCAGCCTGTGATCCTCTCATGCTTTACTAAGCAAGCACACAAGGTACAGAGGGCCCAGCAGGCTCCAGCCAGGTTCCGAGCACTGCCGATCTCAGCTTTGCCGCTTGCTGTCTTAGTCTTTTGTTTTTTAATTTTATTTATTTTGAGATAGGGTCTTTATGTGTAGCCCTGGCTGTCCAGGAACTCACTCTGTAGACCAGGGTGGTCTTGAATTTACAGAGGTCCACCTCCCTCTACCTCATAGAAATCTACCTGCCTCTGCCTCCTAAGTGCTGGGATTAAAGGCGTGCACCATCACGCCCAGCTGTCTTTTTAAAACAAAACAAAACAAAACAAAAAACAAGGTCTTACCATGTAACTCTGGCTGTCCTGGAACTTGCTATGTAGACCAGGCTACCCTCAAACTCATGGAGACCCACCTGCCTCTGCCTCC
Organism: Psammomys obesus; assembly: GCF_907164565.1. NCBI lineage: Eukaryota > Metazoa > Chordata > Mammalia > Rodentia > Muridae > Psammomys > Psammomys obesus. The sequence continues at coordinate 1,416,625 of NW_026595981.1, forward strand.
TTAGTGCTGGGTGGCTTGACTTTTGACTCCAGTCAAGGCCTTTCTTCTCAGCTCTCTGACATCAAAGCACCGCACTGGGGACCAGTCACTGGTCTGTTACAAATGCAGGCCACCTGGAGAAGTGGCTCCCGTCTTAGCTCTCTGGAGTTCTGGCTTCTTGAGGACTTCCCTGGCCATGATTTCTCCATCAGCTTATTTGTGGCATCTCCAACAACTGGAGGTAGTCAAAATGGAGGAAGAAAGAAATGGAGGGTTGGGGTGCCTTTGGATAGCCCCTGGAGGTCAGAGCTGGGCATCGTCTTTTAGGGCTTCATGTATTGTAACATCCTTTGGAGAGCAGAGGTGGCGGCGGCAATGAAGCCTCTAGGGAATTGGCTCCTTCATAGCCCTTGGCTGTGAAGGCTGGTGTTTGGAGGTTGGAGCTACTGGTGTACATCCCCAGGGCCACATTCTTTGGCGTGAGTCCTCACGGTGAGCCTGATGAGCCTTCTCTATTAGCGTCTCTGTTTTACTAGACATATTAGCAAGTCTTGTTGGGAAAGAGACAGTTGAGGGAGTGGGAGAGAAAGATGTGAGTGAATGGCCTGATCAGTACCTACTAGTGGGGAATTCAGGTTTGCTCTGAATCACAGGATTCTGAACGGGATTCCAGAAAGCCATGGGGGACCCTTGCCTTGCAGCAGAGGGCCATTCCCTGCTGGGTTTTTGTCAGTGAGGAAAGGGTTGGGTGCCACAAGGTATGGGCCGCTGAGATAAGGGATGCTTTGCAAACCTCGGGCTTCAGAGCTTGGAGCTGATATTCTTTCTCCTCTCTTGTAGTAGAGTCATCCTACCTGTGTCTGTAGATGAGGTAAGTCCTTTTTTTCTCTTCTCATCCATAGTTGCTCATAAGTGTTTATGAACGTTGGGTGGGCTGGGAATGGCCACACTATTTGTGTGTCTTTCACTTCTTGTTCTAATACAGAGATAACTGAGGCTCAGTTCACATATTCATGGTGCAACTCTTCTGAAGGAGGGCACTTCTGCGGTGAATCTGGGTACCTGGGCACAATCAGTTGCAGGCTGCTGACTTGCTGGGTAACTGAGGAGAGACTAAAGCAGCTCTCCACCTGCTGGGATTGGACCATTTGGGGCATGTTCATGATGAGCTGCAGGGTGTGCATATGTGGGGTCTCCATGACCAGGCTGGGGATACTATGTGATTAATGGTGCTTTCTGGCTCTGAGGTAAACCAGCAAGGCTGGAAATCTCTGAGGAGCCATGCTAGGTGGCTGCTGGAAAGACCAAGGCACAGAACCCTCCTTTTACGGAGGGCAGGGGATGACAAACGGGCTTGGCTTGCCCTCTGTCCTTTTATGGTTCCTAGGTCTGACGGCCCTGTGCATGGAGAGCTGGCAGCAGTAGTTGCTACAAGAAGGTTCATAGGCCATGCTGACTCAGAGCTGTCTCTTGGATAGAAAACCTCCCTCGGCCCACCCTTTTTCTGAACTTCCTCTATTCTCCCTTCCTGTCGAAGCTTGTTCTTGACTTTCCTCTGAATCCACAGCCCCTCCCCAGTCTCCAAAGAAATGAAGGCCAGCCTGAACCCCTGGTTGTGGCTCCATGTCTTGTTCCTGTGGGACCAAAGGGAATCCTGTGCTCCACATGGGAGCCAGTCTTCCGAGAAACGAAAGCAGGCCAACAGAGCCCAGAGCTTGCTTTTTTTTTTTTTTTTAGCTGGTTTCTCTGTAGCCCTGGCTGTCCTGGAACTCACTTTGTAGACCAGGCTGGCCTTGAATTTACAGAGGTCCACCTCCCTCTACCTCATAGAAATCTACCTGCCTCTGCTGGGATTAAAGGCGTGTACCACCACCTTCATTTTAAAAATGCTCTGGAGAGCATTTATCTTGATTTCTGTGTGGATATTGCTCTTGTGTATATGTGTTGCTGTATATGTGGGGGTACCCGCAGAGGCCCTCAGAAGGCCCTGGCGTTGGAGTCACAGGGAGTTGTGAGTTGCCCAGTGTAAGTGCTTAGAATCAAGCATGGGGCCTCTAAAGGGCAGCAAGTGCTCATAGCTGAGCCATCTCTCCAGCGGGTACTGCACACCTGGCGAAGGCTTTGGAGATCTGGGGACAGGGCCAGATGTGACTTTGAACATGGTCTGAGCAATCTGAGAAAGATAAAGGGACATCTCATTGCAAAGGGTTTGAGGTCAGAGTGGGCATACAGTAAGATTCCATCATAAAATTAATTAATTAATTTAAAAAATGGAGTAGCTCACATTTTGAATCCTGACACTTGGGAGGCTGCATGGTAGAAGCTGAGCTACAAAGTTAGTTTCAGGACAGCCTGGCCTACAGAAGGATATACAGAAGGATAACTGTTTCAACAAAGGGATCAGGAAGCTGGGTGTGGTGGCAATGCCTTTAGTTCCAGCACTCAGAAAGCTGGGGCTGCTGGATCTCTGTGGGTTTGAGGCCAGGCTGGTCTACATGGCAAGCTCCAGGCTAGCCAGGGCTACACAAAGATCCTGTCTTTAGGGGTGGGGGGAAGGAAAGAAAAACAAAACCAACAAACAAATGATGGAGAGGAGGGAGGAGATAGGGAGATAGAGGGACACAGACAAACATACATTGGGGAAAGAGGAAGTGGCCAGATAAGAAGCTATGATATATGGAGCCACCTGAGAAACCAGGTGCCTGGGCATTAGCTTTTCAAGAGTCAACCCATTTCTTTTGAGGGCCTTGTTATCATTATATAAAACAGCAAGTGAGTTCAAGACCATCTTGGTCCACATAGGGAGTTCCAGGCTAGCCTGGGCTACATAGTGAAAACCTATCCTTCAGAGAAAAGGATGGGGGGGGGGTCATGTAAGATGATTTTTCTCTTTAAAGATTTATTTATTGTTTATATAGTATTCTACTTGCATGTGTGCCTACAGGCCAGAAGCTCATTATAAATGGTTATGAGTCACCATGTGGTTGCTGGGACTTGAACTCAGGACCCTTGGAAGAACAGCCAGTGCTCTTAACCTCTGAGCCATCTCTCCAGTCCTGTAAGATGATTTTCTAACAGAAAGCCACTATGACTCTTACCTTGAAACTTAGGTGGCCTCTCTGCTGTACAGGGTCATCCGAGTTTGAGGTCAGCTTGGTCTACAAAGTAAGTTCTAGGACAGCCAGGGCTATGCAGAAAAACAAAACAAATAAAAAGAAAAGGAAAGGAAGGAAAGGAAAAAAGGGTGTCTCTCAGGGATGTGGGATTGTCTTCATTAGGTATGGTGGATCCGATGGAGTCTCCTGATGTGTCAAAAGCTAAGACTGTGAGACTGCTGCAGAATCGGGGGCCCAGAATTGTCTGGGAGCACCCCTCTGCTGCTCCGACCTCTCCTGGTGGGAAGGGCCCACCCTAAGAACATCCGCAGCTGGCAGTTTTAGCCTGTGGTGTTTTTGCAGTCTGGAGGAAGTGGTAAGACAGGGCTGGGTAGTCAGAGCCTAGGCCCAGCAGAAGCTTGAGGTGGCTAGTGCTGGTCTAGAGTCAGCTGTGGTGGTGGTGGTCAGCCTGTTCTCAGCAACACACGGGCAGGACAGCAGCAGGTTGCAGGGGTGAGGCTGCCCTGTCGGTAGCTTGATCCTTAGTTCCGGATAATCAGAAAATTCTAGAATGGGGGGTGAAGAAGTAAGGAACAGGCCTCCTAGAGTCACTGTCAGTTACCTCTCTGACTCACTGCTCCCAGGAGAACAGCCCTCTGTCATGTGACCGGCAGGGCCACTCCTCTTATCAGAGACCATGACTTGAGTCCCTTGGAGCTTCTGATTTGGAGAGAAAAAAGGGAAAGAGGAGGCCATGGATTTGTAGTCATCCTGATGGCCTGAATCAATATTTAGGGGCAGAATTAGCTTGTTTGGCCAGAGCCTTTAGTGTAACACTACCTTGGGTTTCCAGGCATTCTATGGCAGGGCAAGAAAGTCCTGGCTGTCCAACATGGGCGTGTCCACCAGCAGTTCCTGATCCACCTCCTGCGGACAGGGCGGGCTCAGGGCACTGTTCCTCTGGAGAACGTGGCCTCACAGGGCTGTCTGGGTAGGCCAACAGAGCACTGTTTTTCTTGCCTTTTTTGTTTGTTGTTTGTTTTTGAGACAGAACACCTTGGCTAGCCTGATGCCAGTATGTGGCCCACGTGGCCCTAACTAATTCATGGCAGTCTTCCTGGCTCAGCCTCCTGTGTGCTGGATTACAGATTTGGGCCACTTGTGCCCAACTGTATTGTTTTTTCCTTATGTGTGTCATTCAGTGTTTCTATTCCACATTTCATTTCCTTCCGTTCCTACTCATTGATTATCCAAGTCCTAGAGTCTCTGTTTTGCTCACTGAGTGACTTGGTCTATGGGACAAGGGACAACTCTCAAGGGCAAGATAACATTGTCTCAGCCTGAGGAGGTTGGAATCCTGGTCTCCGTGGGGCTCCTTATCTGGTTTTGTGGTCTGACCCTCATCCTTACTGCCACCCCACCTTGTTTCTGGCAGCCTTCCCAGGATGCAGAGAGGCTGTACCAAAGGAAACCTGACGTGAAGTCCCCCTCACTTGTGCTTTGTGCAGATCTGTCTTCTTTACCTCTGGATTAACAAAACTGCCTCACTTGTCTCATTGGGATTAAAGGATCAGAGTATCAAGAGAGATTAAAGGGGAAGAGGCCAGCATGCAGACTGATCCTCTTAGAGTCCGCCCTCTGATCTGCCCCTGAAGGGAATCCCTGAAGACCATGGTCTTTGCTGGCCCCAGGGCCCCTCCCCAAGGAGCACTAACTAGCAAGCTGCAGCTAGTCCAGCCCTCTCCCCAGCCTGCCCTTTAGGATTGCTGAGTCAGTCGTCCAGTGTCCTGTGACTCCTCTCTAGAGCAGAGCTCCTGCTGCTTCATGTGGCTCAGCCAAACCCTGACCCACTTGATATGGGTTTCAAGTGTGCTAAGGCCTGCTAAGGCAAGACTGGAAAGGACCAGGGGGTAGTGTGGGGATCCGTGAGGCACCAAAGCAGTACTGGTATTGCTCAGGATTAGCAAGATCAAGGTAACTGGCTCTCACTCAGATGTTTCTCTTGATGGGATTAACTGAGCCTTGATCACTTGTCTTTCCTTGGCATTCTGTGCTGGGCTTTTGCTTTGTGGTGAGCAGTGAACTGTCCTGGTCCACTGCTTCACCCTTCAGATGTCACCCAGAAGTTTCCTTGCAGTGTTTAGGGGGCTGAGGCGAAGAAGGTGTGACGGAGCAGACCGGGAGCTCTGCATCCTGCTCTGGCTGGCAGCTGTGTGCAGGTGTCAGTGGCAGATGCCAGAGGTGCAGCTGCTCAATTTTAACCTCAGAGAGAGAGAACAGCCCTAGTCTTACCCCTGGGGTACCAGTTGAGGGGAGGGTGCAGAGGGAAAGGAAAGCTTCATGTCCACCCCCAGCAGGCTGGGTAATTGAGTTCTTGTCTGTCTTTTCCTCGGCACTCTTGACCCTGGCAGCCAGGAGGAAGATGCATGTTTGGAGTAGTTGTAGTCTGCCCTCCCACTGCTTATTTTTTCTGCACTGTTCATGTTCTTTCTTCTTGTTTTTTGAAACATGATCTTACTGTTTAGCCCTGACTGTCTTAGAATTGCTTTTTTCTTTCTTTTTTGTCCTAGAATTTCTTATGTTGACCAGGCTGTCCTTGAACTCATAGAGATCCACCTTCTCTGCCTCCTGAGTGCTAAGATTATAGGCCATCGTGCCCAGAGTCTTGATCATGTTTTCCCTCTTCAGCTAATTTCTTTTGACTCATACTGTGGTCAGAGATACCTAGAACTCACTGTAGCCCAAGCTGGCATCATAACTCCTGGCAGTCTTCCTACCCCAGCCTCCTGAGTACTGCCATTACAAGTATGAGGTGCCATGCTTAGCTTTAGGGTCTGTTTAAATAAGTGAGATAGAGAGATTTTTAGTAAGTAACTGAGATCCTGTTTTAGGGTCTGAAACCAGAGCTGGGTCCAGGCCAAGAGAGACCTTGGACAATATAATGTTTTCTGGGTAGTGCTGTACGATTAAAGTATAGTGTAGTCTCTCTTATAAATTTTTTTTTTTAATTTTATATGCATTAGTGGTTTTGCCTACATGTATGTTTGTATAAGGATGTCAGATCCCCTGTATCTGGACTTACAGACACTTGTGAGCTGCCATGTGGGTGCTGGGAATTGAACCGAGGTCCTTTAGGAAGAACAGCCAGTGTTCTTAACCACTGAGCCATCACTCCAGCCCCATGTATTCTCTTTTTAAACTCATGGGTTTGAAGGGAGTGGTGGCATAAGAGAAACCCTGTCTCGAGAAACCAAAACAAGCAAACAACTTCATGGGTTTGTAATAATGTGAAGATGACATAGAATAATTCTGATGATTAAAGAGAATCTGTAATCCTAGCTATCTGGGAGTGGATTTTTTTTTTAATAATTTATTCACTTTTATGTACATTGGTGTTTTTGGCTGCATGTATGTCTGTGTGGGGGTGTCAGATTTTCTGGAACTGGAGCTACAGACAGTTGTGAGCTGCCTTGTGGGTGCTGGGAATTGAACCCAGGTCCTCTGGAAGAGCAGCCAGTGCTCTTAACCACTAAGCCATCTCTCCAGCCCCCTAGGAGTGGATTTTAAAAAATATTTATGTATATATTTTTTTATTTTATGTACATTGATGTTATGCCTGCATGTGTTTGTGAAAGTGCCAAATTCCCGGGAATTGGAACTGTAAACAGCTGTGAGCTGCTGTGTGGGTGCTGGGAATTGAACCCGGGTCCTCTATAGAAGAGCAGCCAGTGCTTTTAACAGCCGAGCCAATTCTCCCTATCTGGGAGGTTGATGCAGGAAAACAAAACAAAACAAAACAAAACAAAAGGTTGAGGATACAGCTTATTGGTTGAGCAGCCTAACATGCTGAAGGCCCAGGGTTCAATACTTGGGTCAGGAATTAGTAAAAGAAAGTTAAAAAAAGAAAAAAGTACGAGCTGCCACAGAGCAGAGTTCTCCCTTGCTTTGGAAAGATTTTTGACAAGGACTTAGTTGCACTTGGGCCTTGTGTAACTGTTGCAAATAATGCCTATCTCTTTGGTTCTTTAGTATCAAGTGGGGCAGCTGTATTCTGTGGCTGAAGCCAGCAAAAATGAAACCGGTGGTGGGGAAGGTGTGGAAGTCCTGGTGAATGAGCCCTACGAGAAGGAGGACGGTGAGAAAGGCCAGTACACACACAAGATCTACCACTTACAGAGGTACGTGACCCAGGTGGCTGGGCAGGAACTTGGTAGATCGGACAATTGGGAGTGTCTCCAGGTTACAGGCTGACAGCCCTGTTGGTTTATCTGTCAGATTGGGTGTGGGCGGGATTTCTTCATTGTTTAAAAACCTAAATAAAAAATGAAAAAAGTAGCCAGTCTGTGGTTGTACATGCCTTTAATTCCAGCACTGGAGAGGCACAGGCAGGAGAACCTCTGTGAGTTCAAGGCCAGTCTGGTCTACAGAGTGAGCTCCAGGACAGCCAGGGCTACACAGAGAAACCCTGTCTGAAAACAAACAAAACCTAGTGCTCACGGTGTGCTGCACATATGCTGTAAGCTGCTTGAGCAGCCCCTCAAGACCCATGTGGTAGTAATTTCCAGATGCAGAGCTCCTTTTGATACACTTACATCCATAAATCTGAGGTAAATGTAGTAAAAAGTGTAATTGTTAGGTCAGGCAGTATTTAAATTCGAATTTTATGGAATCATATCCCAGAGAAATTTCAGTACTTTTCTTTTGATCGATATATCAATTTATATATATATATGTATTTTTTTAAAGGTTTATTTATTTATTATGTATACAGTGTTCTGCTTGTATGTTTGCACATGGGAAGAGGGCACCAGAGCTCATTTTAGATGGTTGTGAGCTACCATGTGGTTGCTGGGAATTGAACTCAGGACTTCTGGAGGAGCAGTCAATGTTCTTAACCTCTGAGCCATCTCTCCAGCCCATGTCAATATTTTTTAAAAAATTATAGCAGTTGTATATGTGTGTGCATGTACATGCTTGTGCTCCTTTGGAGGGCATCAAACTTGTTCTCAACTTCTGAGCCACCCCCTATTTACCCCTCTTTTTTTTAATTATTAAAAGAGTATTTTTGCCCAATATTTTCAAATGACTTTGGAACTCACTTGTATACAATAATTTATAGTAAATCACACACATTTGCTGAATCCCAAAACAAAATGATTTTATAGTGAACCGTGATACGGCCCAAAGGGCCTTGGAACCAGCAGTAAGCATTTACCGGCCTGAATGGAAGTTGGGCGAACTGCTTAAGAAATGACTCAGCGGGCTGGAGAGAGAGCTCAGCAGTTCAGGGCACATGCTGCTCTGGGAGAATACCGGAGTTCAGTGCCCAGCACCTGCATAGGTTGCTCACACTGCCTATAACTCCAGCTCTGAGGACCCCAGGTCTTCCGGCCACCATGGGCACCTGTACTCACATCTGCAGACATGCAGCATACACATAAATAAAATCTTTTTTTAAAAAAAGAAAATGCTTTCTGGGTGGTGGTGGTATATGCCTTTAATTCTAGCACTTGGGAGACAGGCAGATCTCTTAAGTTCAAGAGTGAGTTCATTTTCATGTGGTGAAATCCTGGGTTTCCTGTAGTTGCTGTTCTGATGAAGGGACAGTGTGAACCCATTGGGTCTCAGGCTTAGCAGGGCCAGGGCAGAGAGAGTAGTTCTGTGGTCTAAGCAAATTTTCCCATTTTGTGCTTACTGAACTCGGTGAAGCCAGTGGCAGAGAAAAAAAATCTGAGGAGTGTGCAACCTTCCTTACCTCCTCCAGCAAGAAAGTAGACATTGGGTTGCTACTCATTTTACCTCTAGAACACCTAATTTAAAAAGGGTGTTGGTCCTGGTGGTCGTCACCAGCTGCCTTATAAGAAGGAGGCTCTGCTGCCTCCTAGGATGGACGGTTTTCCGATTTCCTGCTGTGGGCTGCTGCAGCACGTTCCCCCTGCTCTCTTGCCGTCCGCTTTTTTCTCTGTCTGATGAGCACTTTGTTGCAGGATCTGTGCTGTCTTCTTGAAAGCTGTAAACTGTTGGGTGAAGTGTGACTGCCTTCCTTAATCCACAAACACTTATGACTCCCTCCCTCGTGTTCCCTTTTATTCCACCTTGCACTAATTTCTCTCTTTCTCCCAGCCTTTTCTGCCCCACTCCAATCCTGTTTCATGGCATTCTACACCCCCCATATGTTTATGTGGTTCTGACTGCCCTGAGGAGCTTGCCTTGAGTCTTGTCCACTACCCCCCCTCTCAGTTGCTGTGCTCTTCCTGTGATCACCCTGTTGGATACTCCCTCAGGACTGTTCTTAGTTGTCTGCCGTCTCTGTTCCTATGTATCCAGTACCTTGGTCTGGGGCTCAGAGTTAGTTGTCTGCTGGGGCCTAGCTCTTTCCTTTAGGCCAGAGGCACTAAAGGTGATGAATTTGCTAGAGCCTATTGAATATTATGTAGGCTACTATCTTAAAAACTAGGAAAGAAGGAGCTTCGAATGTAGTCAGTACTTGGGTAATTGCCTAGCATGTACCAGTACATACGGATCCCAGTACCACACAGGCATGATCACACACACACACACACACACACCTGCACACACACATGCATGCGTACGGAATAAGAAAGATGAATTTATGCTCTTACAAAAAACTAGGTACATACTATACATACTGTTTTGTAACATGAAATGAAAACTGAATAGGGAGTTGAGAAGATGGCTCAGTGGCTAAGAATACTGGCTGCTCGTGCAGAGGACTTGGGTTCTGGCCCTAGTGCCCACATGGTGACTCAAGCATCTGTGGCTCTAGTTTCAGGGCATCAGAAGCCCTCCTATGGCTCGATGGGCACACTTACAGCATAGAGGTACATGCAGGCAAAATACTCATAATAACAATAAAGAAATCGTAAAAACAGAACAACCCAGCTGGGCAGTGGTGGTGCACACCTTTAATCCTAGCACTTGGGAAGCAGGGACAGCTGTATCTCTGTGAGTTCAAGGCCAGCCTGGTCTATAGAGTGAGTTTTAGGTCAGCCAAAATTACACACAGAGAAACCCTGTCTCAAAAACAAACAAACAAAAAAAAAAGCAAAAACAGAAACCTTTAAAACCAATAGGAAAATTGAATAGAAGAAAATATTATCCAGGTGTGATTGTGCATACTTGTAACGTCAGCACTTTGAAGGTTAAGACAAGAACATCTAGGTTTGAGGCCAGCATAGTGCATTCAAGGATCACCTGGGTCTAGGTAGGGTGGGGATTTTTTGTTTGCTTTATTTTGTTTTTCTGTGATAAGCACTATGACCAAAAGCAATTTGGTATAAAATAAAAAAAAAAATGTAAGTAATAATATATATAAAGCAATTTGGCAAGGAAAAGAAAGGGCTTATTTCACGTCATAGATTATGATCTGTCATCAAGAGAAGTCAGGGCAGGAGCTCAGGGCAGGTATCTGGAGGCAGCAACTGAATCAGAGACCATGGAAGAGTGATGTTTAGTGTGCTCCCAGTGGCTTGCTCAGACAGCTTTCTCATACCGTCTAAGACCACCTGCCCTGGGATGGTACTGCCTTCTGTCAGCTGGCCCTCCCACACCAACCATCAACCAGGAAAAACGCCCTACACACTTGCCCACAGGCCAGTCTTTTGGAGGTATTTCATTAATCAAGAGTCCTTTCCAGATAGGTCTATGTTTGTGTCAAGTTGACAAAAACTAACCTGCATATTTGGGCTGCAGAGTAAGACTTTGTTTGTATTAAAGAAGGGCTGTGTATGTAACCTAGAGGCTAGAATGCTTGCCTAGCATGTGCAAGGCCCTGGGTTTGATCCCTGGCACCAGATAACAGTCTGGTGGTGTATGCCTGTAATCCTAACATTGGGAAGTAGAGGCAGGAGGATCAGAACCTTATTTTTAAAGATAGGGTTTCTCTGTCCTGGACTCTAGCTGTCCTGGACTCACTCTGTAGACCAGGCTGGCCTCAAACTCACAAAGATCCACCTGCCTCTGCCTCCCAAGTGCTGAGACTAAAGGCCACTCCTGGTGGCTGAGATTCAGAGGCTTAAGGCCAGTGTGGGATATATGAGCCTTTTTGGCCAGGAAGAGATGGAGACAAAGACCTAGGGGCTGGGGAAAGGTGGGGAGGGAGAAGGGAAGATTCTGCCTGGGAAGCAGATGACCAAAAGGACTTCCTGTGTCCTGAGAACTTAAGAAAAATAGACCAGGTATTTTTTGGATACCTTATTTCCATGTGTGTGTGCAGGTGGAGGTTAGAGGTCAACATTGGGTGCCTTCCTCTATCACCTTTTTTTGTTTATTTTTTGAGACAGGGTTTCTGTGTGTAGTCTTGGTTGTTATGGAACTCTGAAGACCAGGCTGGCCTCGAACTCATAGAGATCCACCTGCCTCTGCCTCCCAAGTGTTGGGATTAAAGGTGTGTGCTACCACCTGTCTGTCTGTCTGTCTGTCTATCTATCTATCTATCTATCTATCTATCTATCTATCTATCTATCT
>NW_026595981.1:1428195-1464228 GCF_907164565.1 Psammomys obesus
TCTATCTATCTATCTATCTATCTATCTATCTATCTATCTATCTATCTATCTATCTATCTATCTATCTATCTGAAGGTCTCACTTAAAGATTTAGCCCTGAAGGGGCTGGAGAGATAGCTCAATGGTTCAGAGTACTGGATGCTCTTCCAAAGGATCCAGGTTCAATTCCCAGCTGCCATTAAGTGCTTCATAACTGTTATAACTCCAGTGTCCGGGGCTCTAGCACCTTCTTCTGAGCTTCCTGGGCATGAGGTACTCACATAGCACACAGACATACACACATCAGGCTAATACCTGTACACACAAAATACAAATAAAAAGAAGAAAAGAAAAGCTGTAGCCCTGACTGGCCTAACACTCACCACATGGACCAGGATGGCCTCACACTCAGCCCCCTGAGTGCTGGGATTAAGGACTTGTGCTACTATTCCCAGCCCAGCTTATTTTTGAGGCAGGGCCTCTAATGGAACTAATTGGTCAGACTGGCTGGCCAGTGGTCTTTAAGATCTTTCTGTCTCCGTCCTCAGTCCTGAACACTGGGTTACCAGCGCGGCTCCACCTAGCTTCTGTGCTGCTGGGGCTTTAAACTCAGGGAGCTGCTCTACTGACTGAGCCGCCTGCCCGGCTAGGAACCCACCTTCTGGGTTAGTCAGCTGGCCCCATTGTAGACCTGGGCTGTGAGCAACGGCTGCACGGCCTGCCTCACACCCAGTGGGCTCTGGGAGACCGGAATGAGAGTGGCACAGCTGGACAGTGGCAGCAGGCAGCCCAGGGGCTTACCAGCTGGCTTGCTCATGTGCGTGGCAGGACAGGTTTTGGTTGTGTGTGTAGCCAGTCAAGCTGAGGTGTCAGGCTCTGGCAGGTGTCTTCTCAAGCGCAGCTGCCTGCTTATCTCATGGAAGCTTACTTGTCAGCTGTTGACGCTGAGAAATCAGGAGCTATGGGCTGGAGACTGCTCTGCAAAGCTTCTCTCTCTTTCTCCTTTCTCTTGCCTCAATTTTTTTGTTCATCGCCTCTTTTTTTCACTACAGCAAAGTACCCACGTTTGTTCGAATGCTGGCCCCAGAAGGAGCTCTGAATATACATGAGAAAGCCTGGAATGCCTACCCTTACTGCAGAACCGGTGAGTGCGGGGCTGCCTGGAGCTGAGATTTGGTTCCACACTGGACAGAAGTAAGGCTGGAGGGAGAGTTAGTCAGGGCTTCGTGTCCACCTTGACTCTTCAGAGAAAGCCGGTGAAGGGATGAAGGCTGTCTCGGGCTTGGGAGCGTCAGTATGACCCATACCATATACTACTTAGCCAAGGTGACAGGCATAGCCAGGGACAGCACAGAGCAAAAACACAAACTCCTCTTGTTGGGGTTAGTTTGATAATTTTGATTATTTTTAATGATTACAAAAGTAATGCTTACTGAATATGTTTTAGAAAATAAGAACTGGTGATTCCTTTATCTCTGGGTAATCATTACTGCCAACACTGCAGTGTTTTTTTTTTCTAGCCTTCTTTTGGATGTTGTATGACTTTATACTTATTGTGTACATATAAAATCTCCAGACCATTTTCTAGAGAAATTTTTAGATGATTACTAATTTTTTATATATTGTGTAGCTGATTGACAAATTTTTTTAAGATTACCTTCATTTATCTGTGTGTGTGTGTGTGTGTATGAGAGAGAGAGAGAGAGAGAGAGAGAGAGAGAGATAGTATGCATATGGAAGTCAATGGCAATTTTTACAAGTCGGTTCCTTCCACTATGCAGATCCTGGGGACAAACTTAAGCCATCAGGTTTGGTGGCAAAGACATTTTACATGTTCGCTTTTCTTGCTGACTGAAATTGTTAAATTTTTAAAAAACTAATTTTGATTTTTTTTCCTAATGTCTATTTTTTCCTCCGTTTGTGTGTTTGCACCATGTGTAGCCTGGTGTCTCCTGAGGCTAGAAGAGGGCATTTGACTCCCCAAACTGGGGTCACACATGGGTATGAGCTGCCCTGTGGACATTGGAAACTGAGTCTAGTTCCTCTGCTCCTAAACACTGAGCCATCTCTTCACAACAATATTTGCTTCTTGATATTTATAGTAGCAACAAAAGATCCTAGTATGTGAGTGTATAGGTGGCCAACAGTATCTGTGGATTCTGTGTCCATGATTTCATAAACTCCAGATGAAAAATATTTGGGAAATAGATCATACTTGGTGGCACACACCTTTAATCTCAGCACTGTGAGGCAGAGGCAGGCAAATTCCTGTGCATTTGAGGCTAGCCTGGTCTACATAGGGAGTTCAAGACCAGCCAGAGTGAGACCCTGTCTTAAAAAAATGAAAATAAGTCATAAGTCAGACATGGCGGTGCACTCGTGAGGCAGAGGCAGGTGGGTCTCTTTGGAATAGATCTCTTAGGACTCTGCTGGCACTGATTCACATGCCAGGTAGCCCTAGATGTCCATTGAGCTCCCCTCCAAGGCCGGTGTTCTTTCTTCCTGCTGGCCTTCGCTCGTTGGCACAGGCAGGCTAGCTCTGGCTGCGCCAGCCTCTGCTCACTTGTACTGCTTCACTGGCTGTTTTCTGTCCGTTCCTTAGGTTGTATCTGGTAGGCATGTGACCCTTAGGTGAGCAGGTGTGTCCTTATCTTGTGGACTGGGGTGACTGAAGTCATTGCTCTCTCCAGTCTCCCATGGCCCTATACAGGTTCAAGGACCTCGTATCAGGAGACACGATCAAGGATGGGGTGGGACCTAGGCTATGGCAGTTTTACTGTTGTAACTGAAAAAGCAAATTTCACTACTCCCTGTGTACTGGACAGGAAGTTGTTACCTGAGTGTGTGTGTGTGTGTGTGTGTGTGTAAGAAGGTTTTAAGTGTACCAGGCTGGCCTTATAGCTTTGGACTGTCCTTGAACTCCTCATCCTACTGGCTTCATACCTTGTAAGTACCAGGATAATAGGCCTGTAGCACCAGCTGAGCTTGGATTCGTAATTTTGGAAAGCGGTGTGCACGAGCCAGACGGAGTGGCCCACTCCTGGAATCCTATCACTTGGGAAACAGGCAGCTGGATTTCTGTTACGCTTAAGGCTAGCCTGGTCTATGTGGAAAGACTTTGCCTTAACTCCAACCCTCTCCCATCCTTCCCTGTAGGCCCAGCCCTAAAAGTCCAGATCAGGTTTGCAGAAGTAATTTAGTGGTAAGGTGCTTCTCTAGCACAAGGCCCTGGATTTGCTCTCCAGCGCTGCAAATAAAGAAGAGAAAGAAAGAGTGGAGTGTGGCAGGGTATGTCCACGCAGGGACAAAGGTGACGTTCCTTGATGAACATGCGCTTTAAGAACCTTAGCTCGAGGCAAACAGCATGGGTTTCTGTGTGCACTGCTGTGTGAGGTAAAGGCTGCCACTGTCTGCTGCGTAACTTGGGAGAATGTGCTGCAGCTGGCACGGCAGTTTTCCATACACTTCACATGTGGGTCCTTGACAAAAGGAAGAAAAATACAATTTCTAAACTCATGAAGAGAGAGACAGCAGTGGGAGGGGAGGGAAGGGTTCTTTCTTAGTAGCTTCCGACTTCCTGGTAGAATCCACTGGGTACAGATGAACACACTGAATCCTAGCTCTGTTCTTCATCTTTTACCTTCTCTTTTAAAATAAGAGACAGAAGAGATGGGAAAGGCTTCTTGCTGCTCTTCCCTGGAGGTTGACGGGACAGAGGTTACTGTGCTCCTGGTTGAGCCTCGCCTAAGTGGATCTAAGTTTGAGAGGTCAATTAAGGAGTGTGGGATCACTCACCCCCTGCCTTTAGGAGGCTCCAGCCTTATTCTGGGAGCAGTGAAAACAGATTTGGTGTGCTCCATCAAGTCTTTTTGTTCTCTTACTTTATTTCCTTCTCTTTTTCTCATGAAGCTGACAGTTCATGCTGATAAATGGAAATGGAAAGAGGAGAATAAGAGACTGGACAGAGTGGTAAACGCTTGTAACCTAGCATTCAGGAAGCTGAGGCAGGAGGATCACAACTTCAAGGCTAGCCAGGGGGACATAGCAAGATCTCATCTCAAAAACTCCCTCTAAAATGAAATACATTTTTAGTTTTGTTAGGAAAGCTCCATTTTCCTGTGTGGTTGCTATGGATACGGACATGTTTGGAAGGGGAGGATGGCATTGGAGATGATTCGAGGGAAGTTAGTCGCCTGAGCTGACACTACAGGCTGAGAGCAGGGTCCTCCTTACCCTCATGGGTTCAGAACCCCAACATTTTTCAGAATTGAGTGGATGTGTTTCTCAGTGGCTCACATACTAACATGAAAAACCTGCAGACTCTGCAGTTACAGTGAAATACAAAATTATGGATCACCAGTTATTCATAGTTACTGATTTTTTTTTTTTTTCTTCCCTTGGGAATCTTCCACACGGGAAATGAAAAAACGAGAATAACACAGTGTGGTATTATAAACTGTCAGCTTGGTTAAGGGGGCAGATTCTTATGTCCTACAGAAGCCAAACTAGGAGAGGGTGTTTTAGAGACATGGAATCCAAATATGGGCTGGAGAAGGTTAATGGGCGAGGTCATGACCCTGGGCAGCCTGGAGCTGCAGTCTCCATGCTGGTGTCATGGCCCCTCTGCCAGACTGGCATCTTTGGGAGCATCATTTCTGTTGTCCCAGCATGACTTTCTCAAGGTGCCAGTTTAGCCCTAATCTGGTGCTTCCAGTGTCTTTGGTCAGGCTTGGGAAAAATACTGGCAATCTTTCAGGCTACTAGTGTACATGGTAGTTTATAGCCCTTATGTCATCATTTTTTCATTTCCATTGGAGGAACATTAGTTTTACTTTTTTGTTGCTTGTTGTTTTATTTGGTTTTTGGAATGATGGAGTTTGTTGGCCCTTTGTATGCTCTGAACACAGCAGTACACATTATCAGAGATTGGGAAAGCATGTGGGGTACAGAATGAACTGAGCTGCTGTCAGGAGGAGAGATGGCCTCTTCCCCAGTGACATGGAAGCTGCAGTCATTTTCTCTGATAAATAATTGACCTGTGCTTTCCGAGGGATCCCATTACAGTTGCAAGAGCATAGCGCATGCAAGGTTTGGTTACAGTGTGAGGAAGACTGTCTCCATCAGAAAGCCAGCCTGGCTCAGAGCACCTGCTCTGTGCCCCCAAGGTGTGGGGGCACCAGAGGGATGCTTTTACAGGAGATAGATTGGGCCTCAGCCCCAGCTGATCAGAGACCATCCATTTCCTTGTAATTAAATCCCAGGTTTGGTCTCTCAGGACTTTAGGTGAACTGAGGGGAGTTGGTGGTGCACTGAGATTTCCTAAAGCACGCTGGGGCCTAGTAGCCACTAACCCTAACCCTGACCCTGAGTTTCTAGCCTAACCTAGTTAGAGTTAGGAAGCTATGGGGAGTGCAGAAGTCTTTGTTCTTTGTAATCTGTTCGTCTCCATTAATCTTCCTTCTTTCTTTTTTTCCATGTCCTTGCCTTGGAGCAGTTATTACAGTAAGTATTTCTGTCAGGGGTGGGGTAGGAGGATTGGCGTTGCTGCTGATTTATAAGAAAAAGAGAAATAAAAGTGTACCTGCACCAGACGTTCTGGCTCTTCTCTTGTTCCTCTTGGGTGGTGTTGGGGCTGTCAAGGCTCAAGCATTTCAGTTCTAATGAGGATCTTGTTTGTTGGCTTTGAGCTGCTTTGACTGTGGCTTTGCCAGGTAAGACCTGACTCTGAGCCTCAGAAGTACAGAATGGATTGAGGCTCTCCTCTGTTCAACAGGTTATGCCTACCCAGGGCTATGCAGAAGTTTCAGATCAGCCAGTCTAAACTGACATCCCTTCCCCATTTGAGCATCTGTTGACCCCACTGAACACTGACTGTTGGCAACATTGTGACTTCAACAAGCTACTCTTCTGGAACCAGCCCCCTTCACCCCACCCCCAAGCCCTCCCTCTTAAGCATAATCCCCAAAATGCTTGTCCCTGCTGGAGAACTAATCCCTGCTGAGGGAACAATGGGCTCTTTAACTCATTCACGTGGCTTCTTTCGCTAAAAGTTTTTAACAGGTGTTAGAATTTTTCAGAGCACCAAGGGAGGGAGACAAAATTAGCATGAAGGGCTTCCCTCAACCAAAGGCACATTGCAGGGAAAGGGGTGAAGCATGAAGACGGCTCCTCAGCTAGGAGACCTGTGGGCTGCTGGTTACATTTGCATCCTGTGCATCAGGCATGATGGAGGACTGGTTAAATGCTGAAATCTATGCTCAGACAAACATGGCGTTTGGCCTGACTGTGAGATCACTCTGAGGTCTTGGCCAAGTCACTTAGCGCTTTGAGCTTCACTTTCTTCCTCTGTAAACTAAGGGTGATTGTATGCCTGAAGCAAACCTGGTTGTGGGACTGCCCAGGCCAGGCAGCTGGAGTCTCACAACTCCAGGCCTTTGTGACCCCCAGTAATGGGCAGTGAGAACTCTCCAGCTCTGACCTTGTTGGGCACTAAGGTATTTTATCTCTTTTCCAGAATGAGTACATGAAAGAAGACTTTCTGATTAAAATTGAAACCTGGCACAAGCCAGACCTTGGCACCCAGGAGAATGTAAGTATAACTTCACAAGAGCCCAGGGCTCTGGGCCCTTGGCAGATCTCGCTAGGCTCTGCCTCAGTACACAGGGTTATGTCTGTACTTCTCTCCTGCCTGGCTAGGAAGGCTTTTCTAGACTGTCCCACAGTGTAGTTTCCTGTCATTGGTTTGCAGAGTGTTGTCTCTTAAGATTCTTTCCTGGGCTTTCTTGTAGAGCTGGGATTGGCGAAAATGCAGTTTTGGGTACCCAGGAACAATGTCTTTAAAACATGGTAATTGTAGTACTTCTCCAAATTCAGAGTATCCTCACGCTCCCTTAATTCATGTCTGTACCCGGGCACATGTGAGGCTGTTTGGCCACATGTGAAACAGGCAATATGCGACTCTTGTCAGTGGGACACCAGTAGATTGTGCAGCCAGACAGTGCTATACTATGCACCCATGAAAAAGCTGGGGAGCTGGGTGTGGTGACATGTGCCTTTTAATTCCAGCACTGTGGAGGCAGGGACAGGTGCATCTCTGAGGTCAGTATGTTCTAGATAATGAGTTCCAGGACAGCCAAGGCTACAGAATGAGATGCTGCTTCAAAACTAAAAAGGAAACAATCCTACATATATTGTTGAGTGTAAAAAGCAGGTAAAGGGTTAAAGGTTAAAGGGTTAGAATTGGTGGCTGTAAAGGTCACAGACCCTGGGAGGACCTGTACTATTACTCTGCTAAATGGACATGTACTAAATGATGCCTAATGGCTTACTGCTGTACCACAGAGCAGAGCACCTCAGTATCTTCACAGAGGCTTCTTCTTCCACAGCTGCCAGCTAACTCAGACTCCCAATTAGTCAGTGTATAGACAGTAAAGGACTGTGACGTGCTCAGCCCTAAATAGGGCCTTCACATCCTCCCCACAAAGCTTCGTGATCCGTCTCCCGAGGGAGTAGAAAGCTTGTAAGCGCCTGCAGTGGTTGACAGCAGCAGTGTTTCCAGCACAACAGCTACTGGCATTTGATTGCTACTGAGTCGGGGTTCTCTAGAAGAGCAGAACTGATGGAATGAATCTGGAGAGAAAGAGGGGAAGGGGGGTTATCAGTGGCTTACAGGCAGTGGTCCACCTGTCCACCAATAGAAAGTCCAAGAATCAGCCCCATGGTAGCGCATGCCTGATCCCAGCACCCGGGAAGCAGAGGCGGCAGATCTTTGTGAGTTTAAGGCCAGCCTGGTCTACAGAGGATGTTCAGGACAGCTGTCCTGAAACCTGGTCGCAAACAAAACAAAACAAAAAAAGTCCAAGAATCCAATAGCTGTTCAATCCATGATATAGGCTGCCATCAGAAGATGTGGTCTGCATTCAAGATGGATCTTTTCACTTCAAATGATTTAACTTAAGAAATACCCCACACAGATGTACCTAGCCATTTTAGCTTAAGTTAATTCCAGATGTAGTCAAGTTGATAACCAAGAATAGCTATCACAAACCAGGCATGGTGGCACACACCTGTAATCCCAGCACTCTGGGAAGCAGAGGCAGGCCAGTCTCTGTGAGTTCGAAGCCAGCCTGGTCTACAAAGTGAGTCTAAGATAGCCAGCACTATACAGAGAAGCCCTGTCTCAAAGAAACAAAACAAGAACAACAAAAACCAAGCAAACAAACAAAAGAATAGCTATCACAGAGAGTCAGTTTTCTTTAAAGATTGACCCCTGGTAGGTTGATCCCGCATTAGGGCAGGCCTGACCCCCAAGGTTACTTGGGTAACACAGATGGTGGTAATATGAGTTGGGGAGTGAATATGTCCAAAAATTTGAAAAAGAAATTAAAAAAAAAAAAAAAAAAAAAAAAGATAAGGCTGGGCATAATAGCATTTAATCCCAGCACCCAAGAGGCAGAGGCAGCAGAACTCTGAGTATGAGGCTAGCCTGGTCTACATAACGAGTTTCAGGCCAGCCAGGGCTCACAATGAGACGTTGTCATATGCTGGAGAGATGGCCCGGCAATTCATAGCTCTTCCACGGCACCTGAGCTCAGTTCCATGCACCCACACAACCACCTGTGTCTCCACTAAGGGATCCAACACTCTTCTGGCCCCTGATGGGTCCTACACACTCTCATTGCAGACACTCAGATACACATGTATATGAATAAAAGATAAATAAACCTAAAAAGAGCAAGATGTGAACCTGTGTATAGATGCTGCTGCGGACATTAAAGGAGAGTCTGCACACAGTACCATCTGTTACTGGAGTCAGAGTCGGGCTGGGGGTGAGCTAGAGAAAGGGTTACTCTTGTAAGTAGCTTTTGTACGCTGAATTTGTGAGAAGGCTGCAGGTCTGAGTAGTCCTCACCAGGGGGCAGCAGAAACTCAGGGGCAGGTGGAGCCTGCTGAATTGAAAAAAGACAGATCCTGTTGCTGTGTCCAATTTCCAAGTATCTTTGAATAACTCTCTACCCCAACTGTGAGGTTACGAAGCCCTTATCTGAAATCCTTGGGGCCAGTACTATTTCAGACTTCAGACTTAGAATGTTTCCAAACAGCAAGATATATTAGGGAAGGGACCCCCCAAGAAAAGATAAGAAATTCGTTTGTGTTTTATATGCTTCTGTACACAGCTTAGAGGCACTTCACATGGCATTTTTAATGCATGTAACTTTTAGCTTCATTTGAGTGCAACCCATCATATGAGATCAGGTGCGGAATGTTCCCCTTGTGGAAGGACAGCCACTGCTCCTACCCTCCGAGCCATTTTCCGCCACCATCGTGTGATGCTTTACTGTAGAAACGTCCAGCCAGTACCTGCAGGAAGAGCTGTTCCTAGACGTCCACCGAGGAAAGGGTGCTTGTTGTTAGCAGGACTGCGTGTGCACAGCAAGTACTCTCCCGTTTCTTTGCAGGTGCATAAACTGGAGCCTGAGGCATGGAAACATGTGGAAGCTATATATATAGACATTGCTGATCGAAGCCAAGTGCTTAGCAAGGTAGGCACTCCTGAAGACCTGGCGCAAAACATTAACTTGTCGATGGTAAAGAAACCAGGGAACCTCACCTAGTTTGCGTCAAAAGGAAGCCCTCTCTGGTGTGCATTATTTGTTTTATGTCTAGAGAAGCACTCTGCTACTCAACTACATGCCCAGCACTGTGGTTTATTTTTTATTTTCTCCCGGAGACAGGGTCTCACTATGTTGTCTTGGCTGGCTGAGAGCTCACAGAGATCAACCTGCCTCTGCCTCCCCAGTGTTGAGATTAAAGCTGTGTGCCACGCCTGTTAACCTCTATATTGATATACATATGCATGTATGTATTTATTTAGTTTCAGTTTTTCGAGACAGAGTTTCACTGTGTAGTCCTGGCTGTTTTAGAACTCACTCTTTAGACCAGGCTGGCCTTGAAGTCATATAGATCCTCCTGCCTCTGCTTCTTGAGTACTATGATCAAAGGCGCGTGCCACCACTGTCCAGCTCCAGCTAACGTTTTTATTTTTTAAGGCTGGGTCTCACGAAATTTCCTGCCATGGCTATTTCCAAAATAAATGTTAAGAGTTCCCTGGGCTGACTAAGAGTTTTATTAGTGCGTTCCCAAAGAGTGCGTACCCAGTGCGGTGGCACATGACTAGAATCTTATTTTCTAGACTCTGGAGCAAAATGACTTAAGTGTTCAAGGCCAGCTTGGGCTTAAAGTGAGACTCTTTCAAATAATGATGCCACTTTTACTGGAATACAGTCTACATAGCAAAGTGAATATAAGTGTACGTCCAGGTGAATTTCCTCAAACTGAATATGTGAAGATATTTCACAAACAGTGATTTCTCTGTGCAGCCGTGGATGTCCTGGAACTCACTTTGTAGACTAGACTGGCCTCAAATTCAGAGATCCAACTGCCTTTGCCCTTTGAGTGCTCAGCTTAAAGATGTGCACCCCCAACTCCCAGCTAATAAAATAATTTTTTAAAAAATCCATGTTGTTCTCAAGATATTCTAAGTCTCTTGTAACTTAGGTAGGATGGCCTAGAAATCTGTATTTTGAAAATCTTCTAGGAATTTGGATGCTCAGTTAAGTCGAAAACTCTGTCTTTTCAAGTGGAAATAAATGCTTGTTCAGATGGTCTGCTGATACTTTGATACTGATAAAATTGCAAACAAACCCTGGCAGAGAAAAATCACACAGACCTCTCCCCTGAAGCAAGTGTAAACGGTCTGTCTTAGGGTTGCTATTGCTGTGATGAAACACCATGACCAAAGCAACTTGGGGAGCAAAGGGTTTATTTGGCTAACATGTCCACATCATAGTCCACATCATAGTTCATCATTGAAGGAAACCAGGATAGGAACTCAAACAGGGCAGGAAACTGGAGGCAGGAGCTGATGCAGAGGCCATGGAGGAGTGCTGCTTAGTGCCTGGCTCCCCATGGCTTCCTCAGCCCGGCCAGTCCAGGGATGGCACCACCACAGTGGGCTGAGCCCTCTCCTATCAATAACTAATTAAGAAAATTTCCTACAGGCTTGACTACAACCCAATCTTTTGGGTTTTTCTTAACTGAGGTTCCTTCCTCTCCAATGATTTAGCTTATGTCAAGTTAACATAAAACTATCCAGCACAGCCAAGTGGTGGTGGCGCACACCTTTGATCCCGGCGCTTGGGAGGTAGAGGAAGTTGGATCTCTGAGTTTAAGGCCAGCCTGGACTATAGAGTGAGTTCCAAAATGCCCAGGGCTATATACACAGAGGAACCCTGTCTAAAAACAAAACAAAAAAATTATCTATCACATAGTTCTTTATCTTGTCTATAACATTTACCCCATACTCTATACAGAAACTTCAAGAATTGCTGTAAGCTGGCTATGGTAGCAGAGGCAGGTAGATGGCTGGGTGTTCAAAGCCAGTTTGGTTTACATAGTGAGTTGGTGCAGGCTAGCCAGGGTTACATAGAGCCTGTTTCAAAGCAGACAAACTGAAAAGAACTAGTATTGAAATGCTCTCTATGAAAAATTTTCTTCTTCCTCACCTCTTTCCTCCTTCCCTCATTTTCTCTCTCTTTTCCAAACCCCATTTCTACTATTCTCAGGATTACAAGGCAGAGGAAGATCCAGCAAAATTTAAATCTGTCAAAACAGGACGAGGACCTTTGGGCCCAAATTGGAAGGTACAATTCACACCCTTACTACCAGGGGTCCAGACAAATTGTGGGTGGGCCCCTCCTAATGGAGGAGGGTGTGGGTGGGGTTCAGACAGCCTGAGGTCTTTCTTTTTAGTTACCAGCCTGCCTCTGGGTATTTTTCTACTGCAGCAAGAACTTGTAAATCAGAAAGACTGCCCATATATGTGTGCATACAAACTGGTTACTGTCAAGTTCAAGTGGTGGGGCTTGCAGAACAAAGTGGAAAACTTTATACATAAGGTAAGTATGCAGGATGAGGCCTTTCCGCGTGTCTGTGTCTGTCCTGGGAGAGCAGTTTGACTCTTGCTAGCATCGGAGTCTTTGGTTGTTTAGCCTGCTGCTTCCTCTCCCTTGCACATGCTATCCTACATTCTAGAGCCAGCTACAGTGCCGCAGAAACTGATGAGAAAGAAACCGGGAGGAACTGATGAGGAAGGAGGACACAGGAAGGGATTTGCTGTGCTTGGACTACAAAGAAAACTTGTTTCCCTTTTCTTGAGGCCAAAAAGCAAGAGGCAGTATGAAGCAGTTTCTTTAGTGCCCTGAATTACAGAAGTAAACAGACTTAAAGCCTTTCAATTCTCATACTTTGGGGCCACATTTCTTTATTTCCTTATTTTACATATGAGTGCTCTGTTTGCATATAAATCTGCATGACAAAAGAGGGCACCAGGTCTTATTGTGGTTGTGAGCCACCATGTGGTTGCCGGGAATTGAACTCAGGTTAAGAGCAGACAGTGCTCTTAACCTCTGAGCCATCTCTCCAGCCCCCTGCTGGCCAGTCCTAACCTGGCATTAGGCACCAGAAACAGCAGGAAATGTGGCAGTTGTCGGGGGCCTCAGCTCGGCCAGATCCAATGAGCTGCCTGTCTTGGTGGTGTTTGGGACAAAGCACTTAGCTGTGAGGTGGACAGCTCCTTACTGGAACACTTGCCTGCCAGAAACAGGAAGGCAAATGTCACCGAACTGTGTCTGATCCAGATGAGGCAGCCAGTTGTCACTCCCCTCCCCCCAATAAACTGTGGGGAAAATATAGAGAAGCTTTTATGTTCCAGGTTCTGACTTGCTTCCCTCCTTTTTCTAGCAAGAGAAGCGTCTGTTTACGAACTTTCACAGGCAGCTATTCTGTTGGCTCGATAAATGGGTTGATCTGACCATGGACGATATCCGGAGGATGGAAGAAGAGACGAAGAGACAGCTGGATGAGGTGAGCCTGATGCCAGGGAACTCATAAGTGCGTGGCTGTCAAGGAGACACATAAGGGCACCATCAGCCTGTTGTTCTAAGAACAAGCCTGGCTCTGTTGTGGATAAGGTTACTGCCAGGCAGTATGTAACTCTACGGAGAAGGCTGCTCGGGAATATGTGTGGCTGAGGTCTTGGCACAGCCACGGAGACAAATATGGTAATCTGTACCTGATGCCAAGTGATTAATACAGCCACTGCAGGGAGTCTTCAGTGAGGGTGGGGCAGGGGCTGTGGAACTGGAGGTGACCCTGAGCTAGGCAGTTTGGGTTGATCTACTGGTGCCACCCGCATTACCTAGAGGACACTGCAGTGCATGCAGAAGCCCCTCTGTCTTCTCCAGCTATTAGGACAGGTTGGGCGATTGTTTGTTTTTTATTTTTGTTTAGGTGTTTTGTTTTTGAGCTCGGCATGGATCCCAGGAGGGATGCCTAAAGACCCAGCACTCTTGCCTCATTTAAGGAGGCTGCCCGAGAGACTACTTAGGGGAGGTGCTCAGTGAGAGTCACCGGGCACCCGTCTCCCTCACAGTGTGAGAGGGCCCTGCGGCGGAAGGCTCTGAGGCCTCAGCACTGCCCCACTGCAGCCTGTAGGTGGTGGTTCAGTGTGGGAGCCCAGTGCTGTCCGGCCTTGGGCCACAGCCCTTGATCACTTGTCTTACTCTACATGTCAGTGGGGCCACTTCCGCCCTCCTAAGGCAGGAAGCGCCGTGCCACCACTCCCTCGTCGCTTGAGTGTCCCGCAGAGGACATGCTTTCCAGTGGCCTCAGCTGGCCCTGCCTCAGCTGAGGTCCTGGCTCAAGTGCCTTGGTGCACACCACACAGATGATCAGTGCTTCACAGTGTTGGTCCAGGGCAGAACCTGGGCCCAGAGCCCTTCTTCCTTCTGGAGCCTCCCAGGAAACTGTTTTTACTTCCTGGGATGACGTTCTTCCCGGACTGGCTCACTAGTAAGTGGTGTGCAAGTTAGTTCCTGCTGAAGGCCGCTGCTCTGTTTATTTATTCAGACACCTAACAGGCAAGGTTTGCAGCACAGTCTCTGATTCTTTGGGAAGGGTCCTCAGGGACTTGTAGACCGAAGTCACTTGGCTGATTCTGTTTTTGTGAGAGAGTGGCTTGAATCTTTTGGTCACCCTAGTCCTGCCCCTGACCTCTAAAAAAAAAAAAAAAAAAAAAAAATTAGCAGATGGAGCAGCAGGAAGATTTTAATTGGGGTTTGAAGGGAATGTTGTTCAGTGACCCCTTGGCTGGCAATGGCCAGCATAAAGTAATAGGGTTTCATGGAAGCATTTATTGTTTTTTGTAAATTCTTTGGAACAGTTAGCATGTGTGAGATTCTAGGTTTAATCCACAGTATTAATAAAATAGATAAGAGCCAGCTGTGCTGGCGCACGCCTGGGATCCCAGCCCTCCGGGAGGCGGAGGCAGGTGGGTCTCTGTGAGTTTGAGGCCAGCCTGGTCTATAAAGTCCAGGACAACCAAGGCTACACAGAGGAACCCTGTCTTGGGGGCGGGGGAGATAGGTAAATAGACAAACAGATAGAGCAGTGCTCTAGTTCTTAGAAGAAGTCTCCAAATGGTCTTAGATATTTGTCTTTCTCACACCCCAAACTTGGTAGTTGGCAGAGTTAGGACGTTGTTCTTTCTTTGTTTTGTTTGTTTATTTTCTGAGATGGGGTTTCTCTGTGTAGCCGTGGCTGTCTTGCACTCCCTTTGTAGACCAGGCTGAAACTCACAGAGATCCACCTGCCTCTTGTGGAATGTTCCTTCATGTGCTAACTGGAGCCTGAGCTTGTTTCCTCTCTTGTCTAAAAATTTATTTCTTGGGCTGGGATATGTCTTGGTGGTAAAGTAGTTGTCTAGCAGGCACAAGACTGGGTTTTTCCAATACCGTGTTTACAGAGCCTAAAAATATTTTTCTTTTTGGCTTTGTTGTTGTTGTTGTTTTTAAAAAAGACAGTATTTGTAGTCAGACTCTTTCTGTGGGCACGGATCACCTTGAACTTTTGATTTCCTTGTTTTCAGCTTCTCAGTGCTGGGATTATAGGCAGCACAGCATTCTGCCCAGTTAATGCTGTGCTGAGGGTTAAGCCCAGGGCTGGGTGCATGCTGGGTAGACACTCTCCCAGCTGAGCTACATCCCCACCCCCAAAATTATTTTGTTTTTGTGATTAAGATTCTGTTGTGGGGAGCTGGAGAGATGGCTCAGCAGTTAAGAGCACTGGCTGTTTTTCCAGATGTTCTGAGTTCAATTCCTAGCAGCCACATGGTGGCTCACAACTCTCTGTAATGGAATCTGATTCTCTCTTCTGCTGTGCATGAAAATAGAGCACTCATATACAATAAATGAATGAATGGATGAATGAAGGAAGGAAAGATTCTGTAGTATGCAAGCATAGCAGTATATGGCCTTAATCCCAGTACTAGAGATGCAGAGGCGGACAGACCCTGAGGTCAAGGCTAGCCTGGTCTATATAGAGAGTTCTAAGACAGCCAGGGCTATATATGGACCCTGTCTCAACAAAAACAAAACAACAACAAAAACCCCAAATGACCTTATAGTATTTTCTTTTCTATTGTGGGTCTTCTCCATCTGCCCCATAACTTTTCTGGTCCCTCTATACCATCCCTTTTGAAGTTGGCCCTGTGTGGCTAGCTGAAAAGCTAAAGTGTCTAGCGGACACCACATCTGGAGTTGACAATTTTGGGTTATGGTGTTTCAAGGTTTAGGCTGATGAGGAGAAGCCACTCCTACTGAGCTCAGCTGCTAGGCTAGACAAAAGAGAATATACACTCCGACACTAAGTATATACCTGTAAAAGATTCCCTTAGCATCTGTGGAGGCAAGCTCTCATCTTCATTTCCTCTGACCTGACAGATCGCTATCCAGAGCAGACCATCTGGAATACTGGCCAGTGTATTAAAACACAGTCATAGCTTTGACAATTTAATTTGTCAGGACTATTGTGATAGTTAAGTGCCAAACAAACAAAAACTGAAGCCAAAGACAGCTATATTGGCACATGCCTGTAGTCCTGGCATTTGGGAAAGTGAAGACTGAAGGTCATTCTGAGTTTGATGCCAGCCTGGGGTACATAAGACCCTGTTTCAGAAAACCAAAATAATAATACAACTCTGAGCCGGGAGACAGGATCATTAGAATCACTGAAGTTTGAAATGAGCCAAGTCTACACAGTTATGCGAGCCTCTACCCCAGCAGGTCTCCAGGCCTCAGCTTCCCTAGGCACTGGAATTAGAAGTATGTGCTATCACTGGTTTGACATAGGGAGTTCCAGATCTGCCAGGGTTACATAGTGAGAGCCTGTTTCAGAAAACAAAATAGAACAGTAACAAAACCCTTCCGTATCATTAGGCCCCAAGAAACAGGAATCAAGCATACTCAGGACATTTTACTCTAAGCTTAAAACAATGAAACAGTGAATTCATTCCGTAGCAGCCCTTGTCCCTTGACAGGAAGGAAGGTGGCCACATTCTTTGATAGGAAGTTTCATTTTTTCGATTGATTTATTATTTTATGTGAATGAGAGTTTTGCCTGTGTGTATGTATGTACACTACAGGAACAGGGTTGTAAGCTGCCATGTGGTTTCTGGGAGTCGACCCCGGTCCTCTTCCAAGAACAAGTACTCCTGACTGCTAAGCCAGCTCTCCAGCCCCAAGAAGCTCCAGTGTAACAGAAATGGAGAGAGAGGCTGGTGCTGAGGTCAACACCTGGAATCCAAATAAAAATGGAAGGAGAAACCCATTCCTGAACGTTGTCCTCTGACCTTCACATGTGCACTGTGACATGTATGTGTTCTACTGCCCACCCCCAACACACAAAATATTTTTAATGTAAAAAACAATAGGTTTTAAGGGCTAATTCTTCAGCCCAGGAGCCCACTTCCATTTTTTGGTAGTTCTTTTTCCTTTCTTAATAAGCAGTCCTGGGGCCAGAGAGATGACTCAGTGGTTTAGGGCACTTGTTGCTATTGCAGAGGACCCAGGTTCAAGTCCTGCCATACACGCGGCACCTCAGGAGCGCCTCTAACTCTATCCTGGCCTCTGTGGGCACCAGGTACATACATGGTATATATAATACATACAAGCAGGCAAAATACTCAACATGCATAAAATGAAAATAATTATAAAAGTAAGTAGTCTAGGGAGGGGATGAGGGTGGGATACAAAGTGAATAAATTGTAATAAATTAAAAATTATATTAAAAAATAAGTAGTCTATTTCTATTTTGTGCCTAACTTAAAGGGCATGGTTTTTCTCCATCACCTCCTGGCCTGTCAGGATCTTCACTTAACTCAGGCAGTAGTTTGCTTTTAAACTCCAATAAAGTTGTCCTTGAGCTTCGGAAACAAACAAATAAAGTAGAAGTTAAAAATTAAGTAAATAGGGCTCAGAGTTAAGAACACTAGCTGTTCTTCCAGAGGTTCTGAGTTCAATTCCCAGCAACTGCATGGTGGCTCACAACCACCTATAATGAGATCTGGTGCCCTCTTCTGGCCTGCAGGCACAAATGCAGGCAGAATGCTGCATAAATAAATAATAAATCTTAAAAAAAAAAAAAAAAAGTAAATTAAGAGTAAATCTAAAAAACAGAATTAGGTGAGTAAATAAAAGCAGAGAAAAAATAGGTCCTGGCTTGGCATTGGTAACTTTTAAGTTGTGGGTGGAAGGACCTGTGACGGAGCTGTAAAAGGTATGGTCTGGTGTATTATTTATTCAAACTTTTATCATTTTGGCTTTGCACACACACACAAATGTTCTGCCTTGTCTGTTTGCAGGATTGAGAAGATGGTACGTTTATGGTGAGTTCAATCAGCAGCAAAAGCTTTCAATTTCTGCTTTTTCTGTTCCAGATGAGACAAAAGGACCCAGTGAAAGGAATGACAGCGGATGACTAACACTACCCGCCCCTTTCTGCACTGTACGTACTGAATTTCATTCTGACCACGTTTGGGTCCTCACGGCCTCATCAGCTCCTTGTGGAATGAGAAAATCTACTTCAGTCCTCATCCTTCTCTGTAGTAATGGTAGTGCCTGCCATGCTAAAGATGGAAGTCCTGGGTTTCCATAGAAAGGAGTTCCGACTGTTAGGTTTGTTTCAGGGACATTTTTATAAAGACCCACACAGATGGACGTGGCAGAGTGCTGAGGAGTGGAAGCCCAGTTCATTGCCACTATCGTTCTTCCCCACTTGTAACTTGAGCCCTTTCAAGCTGCCATGCTGGGGTACTTCCCTACTTTCCCTTGGAAAACTAGCTGGATAGCTTTAGCATCCACCACGTTTGGTGACCTGGTGCCAATATACTAAGTAGCTCTGTTGTCAACAAAGGCAGCATCTCCCAGCCCCTGGAAGACCTTTCAGCCGGGTCGAGGGCTGAGGTGGGGTGTTTCTGCTTTTACCTGTCATTCTTCCCCGAGGCCTGTCCTTCAGTTAGATTCTAGTGCTGCCTCTCATTCTGCAGTGCAGAGTGAAACCTGGCCCTGTCCCAGTTAGAGTTGAGGAAATTATTAGATCAAAGAAAACTGAGCACTCTCTAGCACTCAGAGGCTAAGGAAACCTAGGGCATTTTTGCTCTCTGGCTGTCCTGTGTTCTTTTCCTTCCAGTGCTGGGATCAAACCCCGGGCTCTGTGCATGCTACGCAAGACTGAATCCCCAGCCCAACCCATATGCTTAAGCAGCTCCTGGGAGAGGGAAGGAGAGGATTAAGCAGCTTCCAGTTTTATAGTCAGTGCCAGGGTCTTGGGAGACCAAGGCCTCAACCAATTGGCATCCTTCCTCCTGAAATTCCTCCACTCACCATGATTTACTGTGTGCTTCTGTTTTTCCCTTGCTGCTTCCTTAATAATTTCTATTTTTTTTTTTTTTTTTCTAGTTTTGCAAGACAGTGGTCAACAGGAAGGCCCAGCAGCTCCACCCTCCTGAGTGGCAGGCCATCTTTGGACGCAGCCTTTCTGTGCTCATTCTTCAGGCAACTTTCAGTCCCTTACTGTAGCTATTTCTAGATGCCCTTTAACATTGTGAACAAATAGACCGTCTGGTATTACAAAGCCTGTGTGTGCGGGAGCCTGATCCTCTAAGATAGATGGTGTACACCGCTGTATTCACAGCTCATCCCTCTCTCCATTGTGTTCTGACCCATTTCTGTATGTCCTCCCCCTTTATTTCCAAGTGACATTTTTAGTCTTTCAAATTAGCTGCCTTTTGTGATATGATTATTTAAGCTCACTTATTTCAGCCTTGGGATAAACTGAGCTGTTTTGCTTCGTGGGCAGCTTTTTGGCAATGTTGAGTATTCACTTGGGGAGAGAGGAGGAGTTAACAATACAGAGATACCTGTCCCCAGTTCCTCACAGTAGGAATGTGGCTTTATAACCCTGACCTCTGCTCCTAGTAATCTCTTGTTGGAGTGCTCTAAGCACCTAGAAGGTACCCAGTGCTCAGCCAGTCCGAGGAAATTTAGCGAATAATAAATAACCCCTACTCAAGTCATTGCATCTCTGGTTAATATTCTTAGAAATCCTGGCTTCTCAGCCCTCCTGTTGCCCACCCTGTCTGAGTCTCTTTGCAAAGCCTACAAGAAACCCATCACTGCCCACCTGGAGAACTGTTCAGTGTGGCCTATAGATGCCGGTCAGACCCCCGAGGAGCACTGGACAGCCATGCTCCTCTTCCCTTTTGGGCTGGTGCTGCCACTCAGCAATAATCCCTTCTCTGTGCTTTCTTAGACCTCTGGGTCCTCTTTGAGGCGGGTTAGGATGCAAGTCCCGGTCTTTTCATGCTGTACAAAATAAGCATGCAAAAAGCTTTCATCCCTAGCAACACGTGCACCTTCCTGTTCCTACTCCCCCGGAAAGGAATTTGCAGATCAAGAACTCAGCTTGTCCTGCCCCATGCTGAGTTCTGTCCTGGACAATCAAAAGCGAGCAGTGACTGTGGCCTAGAATGCTCACAGTGGGCTGGTGGTGCCCAGCATCCAGGGCAGTAGAAGCTGCTGAGCCCTTCCTAGTTTTTCTAGATTGGCAGGAACAGAGTATGCCTTGCTGGTGGGATAAAGTAGTTGTATCACCGACATTTCCCAAGCCTGTTCAGTCAGCCCAGTGTGCAGTGATCCAAGCTCATGTTAGCCCGGTACCAGTTAGAAAGAGATCACGTCTCTGGTTGGGGGAGTAAGAAGTAGGTTGTGATAACTGATCCTTGTTTTTTTGTTAGTTTGTTTGCCTTACTCATTTCTAAGTGCAATAAGGAATGTTCCACAGGACCTTACCTGTGACATCCTGATTGGATGCTTCCCTATGGTCTTCCTGGAACAACGGTAGACAGATTTGGCCCTCAGCATGGTTAGCTCTGACTTTCATTGAGGTTCTTTTGAGATCAGGAGATGTCCTGTTACAGAAACCTTCCTCTGTATTAGTCTCCCTCAGTATGAAGTCTGTAGGAATGCACTTGGGGCATCTTGGTTTTTGATTAACCTCTCAGCATGGGAAAGGTGGAGAAAAAGCTTTCCCAATGGAAAAAATATAAATGTTCTCCTATGAGCTCTGTATTACCTGTCAATCATATTTATGGTTAAAGCATTTCCTCCTTCATTAACTAGGCTGAAGTCCAGGTATAACTTATCTTGAGAGTTAACTGATACTCTAAGCAGATAGTTGTTTATTTAGGGGTGAGGGTCAGAAGTCTCCTTCAGCACCTTGAGATCCATACACATCAGTCACATTAGCTCCAGTCCTGGCTTGCTCTTCCTGCCTTTGCTCTCGCCCCTCCAGCTGTTGCCCACATTTGAAAGCATCCAAATGATACAACTAGAATTTCCCAAGCTCAGTCTGGATTTAGGGCTCCTGTTCACGTAAACACAAAAGAGGGATGGCCCTGGTCTGTCCCATTGCCATGGGTGGTGTTGCTGCTGGGCAAGTGTTGGCTTTTAAGTATCCCCTTTCCTTACCCACCCCAAAACTGAGTAGCACTCATAGGGCTGTGATGACAGGCTCAAGTCTGGTGATCATCCATGAGGGTGTGTCATGCCCCTTCAGACCAGCTGCTTCCATTAGACTTCCAGGGTTGTACTCCCAACGAAAGCAGCAGTGTCTCTGTACAAGGCCTGCTGGGCTCTGGCCTTCTTGTGGAGTGATGCTGGGGAGGGCCAGGACAGGGTCACTGCTGTGGGCATGTGCACCCCTCCACATTCTCCTTTTACTGTCCCTTCTGGGACCCCTGACTTCCTTGGGTTGGTTCTTAGTGCTACTTCTTTTACAAACTACACTTTGTAGAACTGATTAGGATTACCTGTTATTCAATGTGAGTTTGTGCCTTTTTGTCTCAATCTTCCAATACAGGTATATTGGGAAAAAAAGCAGTCTAATAAAATCCTAGACAGAGTTTTTTTGGAGTCCAACTTATTGGTGATGTTACTATGTCCATTTTTCAATTTAGATATCCTTAAAGCGCCTACTATGTCTCCCCAATTTATTTACCAGGATAGGATTATGAAAAGCTACAGTGGTGTCTCTGAAATTTTATTTTATGTAAATAAAGTATTCCTTGTCCAAAAAAAAAAAAAAACAAACTTACATTATCAATTTGGGCTGGGGGTTTATCTCAGTACTTACCTAACAGACATAAAAAAATGCCACATTCAAATATTCCCTTTTAAGTTCAATTTTCCTATATGACAGTACCTATCGATTTTTGCTTTTGTCTCCCTCTTTTACAGTACTAAGCAATACACTTTATTATTTATTCTTTATTTTGGGTCGTGGACAGTTTTATTAGTTTCAGGAAAAACAGCATGGCAGGCTAGCTGTAATCTTGGCAACTTCCTGGAAGAGGAAGAGAAAACTACTTTTCTTTAAAGATTTATTTATTATGTATACGATGTTCTGTCTGCATGTACACCTGCAGGCCAGAGGAGGGCACCAGATCTCATTATAAAAGGTTGTGAGCCACCATGTGGTTGCTGGGAATTGAATTTAGGACCTTTAGCGACAGCAGTCAGTGCTCTTACCCTGTGAGTCATCTCACCAGCCCCCTTTTCTGTTTTTTTAAGAGCCAAACGGGGTGGGCGGCTTCAATCTCGAGGCCAGCCTGGTCCAGCGACTGCAAGACAGCCAAGGATACACAGAGAAACCTTGTCTTGAAAATCCAAATATAAAAGACCCAGGCAGTGTAAATCATCATGATGATCCGTCAAATACACAGCAAATAAGAGCAACGACTTGTTTTTCATCCATTGATAGCTAATTTTCCAAGCTCTGGAGTCCCAAAACGTACTTTGTATTCAGCAAAACTAGTTTCGAGCTGCCTGTGGCGGTGCTCTCATGTAATCTCTGCTCTGAGGGAGGAGCAGTTGGTCTGCATAGCAAGCTCCAGGACTTAATAGCAAGTCTTGGGGGTCGACGACGAAGGACTGAGAGCGAGTCCCTTAAAAACGCAAGTGCTCTGTGGCCCCTACGAGGCTGCCAAGGAACATCAGAAATTACTTGTAGCGCAGGCGAGGGAGGCCAAGCTGCCAAGCAGGCTACATTGAGCGTCCCCACCCCGTCCACATCCGGTTCCTGAGGCTGGGCAGGCGGCAGCGAAGACCTCACGCCGCAGGACGGTAGCGAGCCAGCGGCAGTCGGCGCGCCATGGCGACTTCCGCCCGCGATGCTGCTCCAGCGCGCGCCCTTGCGCAAGGCAGGCTGGGAATGCGGGGCCCGGGAGGCCGCGCCGCCGCCCACTCGCACGTCGGTGCGGGCGGTGTGGCGTGCGCGGCGGGGGGGGGGGGGGGGGTGACACCTAGGACACGCCTCTCCGTCTCCGAGCCTGTCTCCGCTCCGCCTCTGGGCGTGTCCGTCGGCTGGAGGGTCCCGCCTCTATTTCCCAACCGCACCCCACAGCCCCGGGCGCTCGCGATCCACCTCCTACGGAAGCCGAAGCGCAGTCAGAATCCGGAAGAAAAACAATCCGGAGGGAGCAGTGCGGCAGAGATTGGCGACCGAGGGCTGCTTCGGCCCTCCCTAGCTGGAGCGCGGAGACACTAGCCTACCGGGTCGCGCGTGGGAATGATGTCGGCAGTGAGCCCCCGGAGGCCCAGCCCACGGAAAGGCTTTGTGCTCAGGTGAGGATGCAGGTGCAGGCCGGTCGGTTCCTGGCGGTTAGCTGTCTTCAGCCTCCTCTGTGGGGCCGGGTACCAAACCGCAATGGAATCAAGAGGACAGGCCTGTAAGGCTGGCCTAGTTTGGACACCTAAATTCTGCCAGGTCCGTGTTGAGTGGGCTGTGTTAGATCTGATGCCCGCTCTAAACTCGGGCTGTCGAGTTGGTCACTGCAGATGCTCCCCAAGCAAGTGTCCAGTCGGTTTTTGGAGCACACAGCGTCAGACTACTGAGGGCCCATATTCGCCCCTTCAACTGTAGCGTAGAAGTTTTGTTCTTGTTTCTTATGAGTAGTACATCATGGGGTCTTCTTGATCCGGTTATGATCTCTAGAAATCCGACATCAGATTTAGATAAAATCCTTTAGCGAAGTGAAGCCTGCTCTCATGCTTGCTCTCTAATCACGAGGAACACCGCTAATCATCCAATCACGGTGCATGGATTTGCTGCTAATCCTCAAAACTGAGAACTGGGACGAGAAATCCCAAGTTTTATTCATTATCCACTTAGAGTAAGTGCTTGGGAATAGAATAGAAGGAGCCATTGAGTGAAAGGGTTACCCGCCTTAATCCTCTGCTGGACAGCAGGGGGAGACGGAAAACAGAGAAG
This sequence comes from Psammomys obesus, assembly GCF_907164565.1. Taxonomy (NCBI): domain Eukaryota; kingdom Metazoa; phylum Chordata; class Mammalia; order Rodentia; family Muridae; genus Psammomys; species Psammomys obesus. Next base: position 1,451,899 of record NW_026595981.1, read on the forward strand.
TAACGGTCTCTCAGGGGGCCTGAGAAGGTGGTTTTGTATTATTTTGTTTGTATTCATAGGGAGAGGCAGGAAATTGTTTTAAGCCAGCCAAGAATTTCTTTTTTACAAGTCATGCTTCTTAGAACATGTGCCTCTAAGAACAGCATCTGGTGGAGAAGAGATGTTTCAGAACAGCCTGCCCTTCCCTCTCTGGATGGATCTTCGGGATCTTGTGCTTCAGTGCCTCAGTATTCCTGGAACTCAAAGGCTTCAGCTCTGTACAGTCTCAGCCCCTGCTTGCTCTGTCCTGGGAACAGTCTGGGATTCTTGGACTGTTGCTATAGCAACACACTCACTCAAAGGTTTAATGAGTCTTTATTTTTGTGAACTTGTAATGGAGATGTAATGGTCTCTGAGAGCTGCTAATTATTTCTCCCAATACTCTAGGACTTTTAGGGAGCTGAGATTGGAATGTTATTCTCCAATTGGTGACTTTTCCCAATAGAGAATATATACTCTTGAGATAGATATTAAGAAACCTGTTACTTAGAAACTTGGATGTAGGCTGCATGAAGGCCTTGGCAGAATCTGCTGTGCTCCAGGGATGTGCAGGGCAGGAGTGAGAAAGGGAATATGCTGTCGACTTTGCTCTTTCTGAATTTCTGTTCTCCCAGCTCTGAGGCATGTGGCCAGGTACAATCAATCTCCGACACCATCTTGGTGCTCCGAGGAACCCATAGTTTGAAGAGTGGGAGTACAAAGTTGCTGACTGAACCACAGAGGCTGGTGGATGAGGTGTAGATACCTGGAGGGGCAAATGATAACAGGTTCCTGTCTGTCCAAGTCTTCAGTCCTTCCTTTTCCTGGCCAGCTGCTTTTGAGTTCCCTTTGGCGGCTCTGGGTCAGGTGATGCCAGGTATGGGCAGCTGTAAACCTGAGCAGAGGAGCCAGTTCAAGGGAAGAGATCCAGCTTCAGGGGAGAAAAGGGAAGGTGAAAGCTTTATACTCCATTGCTCCTTTTCCTCTTTTCCTACCGCAAGATGCAGAAACAAAGCTGGGCATACGCTATACAACTTTAATGCCAGAATTAGGAGTCAGGGGAAGGCGGATCTCCACGAGTTTCGCCACTCTTGACATAAGGAGTTTGAGGCCAGTCAGGGCTGCACAGTGAGATGCTGCTTCAAAAACACTAAACAAATATGCCAATACATTTCTCATTAACACTGGAGTGGAAGCCATTGACAGGCCTAGTTCCCTTATCTGGAAAAATCTTAGCCTCCATATTCTGTGGCTGCCCTTACCATCCTTTCCACAGCATGCATGTTGTGACATGGAATGTGGCCTCAGCATCCCCCACTGTGGACCTCAGTGACCTACTTCAGCTGAACAACCAAGACCTGAATCTGGACATATGTATCATTGGGTAGGTATCTGAAGGGCCCTTCCCCCTCTGTTCCTGTCCTCTCTCATTTTAGAGTCTGAGGTTAAGGAGCTTTCATGCTCCTTGGGTCCAGTCTCAGGTTTCTTATCCTGGGTCAGCAATGGTCATGGGTTGGAGATCAGCAGCCACACAGCTAGGGAAGAGAGAAATCTTGGTCTTCAGAACCCAGGTCTGAAAGCCTCCGAGGTCTGTGGGAGAAGCAATGTCCTTGAGGGCAGGGCATGAGCTCTGACTTGGGATGGTCAGTTTACAGGAAATGAATTCTGGAATCATAAGCCTTCTTTCTGATGCTGCGTTTGAAGACCCGTGGAGCAGTTTCTTCATGGATATGCTTTCCCCTCTGAACTTCGTCAAGGTACACTAAGAGCGCATGAGCAATGGAGGAATGTGTGTCACCTGCACTGACTCCATGTTTGTTTGATATGTTCCTCTTTCTTCCACTCAGCTTTTTATGTTCTTTCCCATTCACTAAAAGGTTTAAACCTAGCCAGTCGAGGTGGCACAGCACATACCTGTAATCCCAGCACTTGGGGAGGCAGAGGCAGGCAGATCTCTGAGTTCGAGGCCAGCCTGATCTACAAAGTGAGTCCAGGACAGCCAAGGCTTGTCTTAAAAAAACAAAAACTAAAATAATAATAATAATAATAATAATAATAATAGATACGAAGGTTTAAACCCCACACTACACTTGGCTCTCTTCAACTCCTGCCTGCGTTGTGCTGTTGCAGGGTACCTAGGTCTGAACTATGACTCTAGGGGTTAGTTTCACACTGGATAAATTTATCACTTTGGGAGACTTCCTAGTGGAACTGCAACAGGGCTTGTTAATATGTCAGCACCTACTCCCATCCCTCCTATTTCTACTTACTGCCCAGCATGAGATCTCTTGAGTGTAGTACTTACTACAGTTTACAGAATACTTACTTGGTATTAAGCATTCCAATGAGTTCTTGGTGTGAGTTATTTTACAGTCTTAACTCTTGAGATAGAAATACTGTACAGATAAGCCCAAGGCTCAGAAATCACAATGGCCCTCCGGGATCTGAATCCAGATCTTTCAGACCTCTAAACTTGTGTTCTAAACAATCATAAATTATTGCTATGCTAGTGTATGCTAAGACTGACAGGTAATCCCCTCAATTTCTAGCAGCCCAGAAGTTAGGAGAGGTGAAGATGGGTGCAGCGGAAAGTAGTTGTTAGTTTGGGGACCAGTACACTTTGTGGACTTTTTAGATCATAGGAGAATGACAGGAGGGCTTTAGGTCACTGAGTTTTATATCTGCCCTGCACCCACAATGAATGAACAAACTCCCAAAGTACCTAGTTCGCAGCTTTTTGGAAACACTAGAATTCTCTCTATTTCCCTTTCTAGGATCAGTTTTACTCTTCAGTATTAATTTTGTTACCTAGTTTGTTCAGGGATACTGGAGCAAGAGCTATGTGGCCTTCTGAGGAGGAGAAATAGAAGGCCTAGTTCCCCTGAGGCTAGATAATGCCAGCCCCAGAACCCTTAGTTCCCCCCAAAAAAGAAACTGAGAAACCTCTTGTAGGAGATTTTGATCTACTCTCTCAAGCAAGGAAGAACCACCTCTGTCAATACTCATTCCTTCCCGAGACTTCACGCCTCCTTGGGCCTTGACTAATTGGCAAGGGATTGGTAGGGTGGAATGGAGCCAAGGAAATTAGCTCAGCCTGTGGCAGGGACACAACCCGTTCCACTCATGTGGCCTCCTAAAATTGAGAGCTAGCCTTAGGGTCTAGGCACCCAAAGTAGATGCCTCTCTTCCTCTTAGCCCAGATGGGCGGGAGAACCCTGTTTATAGCCAGTTCCCTTGGGGATTTACCAGCTGTAAGTTGGGAGCTCAGAGGACACTCTCTGCTGCCTCAGTGTCTAGTCACCTTCTGCCAGTCCCTTTCGCGCCTTCTCCCTCCAACAGGACCTTTCACTGGGAGGCTCTGGCTCTTCGTCAGAATCCTACCCACTCTTCCATTCTTACCGGGTCCTGCCCTTACTCCCTCCTCTCTTCCCTGACTTCCTGCTGCTCTCTCACCAAGTAGACTGGTCTTTGTGTTAAAGCCCAGCGGCCCAAACCTGCTCTGTTACCTACAGTTACATGTAAATCTATTCCTGTTTCTTATCAGTGTCTTGGTTTCTGTCCTGACTCTGGGATTTGGTCCCTCATAATATAGTCCTGCCCACATTTCTGCTGTCATAAATAGTTATGAATGGGAAAAATACAAGACTGTAGTTCAGCAGTAGAACACTTACATAGGTTCAATTCCTTTACAAAAAAAATTAAGACTTAGGGTAGAAAGAGTAGGTTAGTATATATATTTGTAGCAGTATCAGAGGACTCAGACTCCAGTACCTCCTTTGTTCAGTACTGAGTTTGGGGTTCTCCCTACTTTTTCACTGTGCTAAGGCTGCTTCTGGACTGTGGGATCAAGTTTCATAATTCCTGGAAGGCCTTGTCTAGTTCCCCACCCGGATATTTCCTCCTTGGCCTTTGCACCTCATGCTCCGGAAACAGCTACTGGAGTGGTGGACAGCCCAGCCCTGAGAGATAGGGTCAACTAGGGATGGCCTTTCCCCCCCACCTCTGTAGCCAGCAATAGCAGGGCATTTTGGCAATCTCAAAACAGTCTTCCTAGTTCCCCTAGGAAACTCAGCCCAACATCAGCAAGCCAGGGACAGTGATGCCTGACAGCTGGGGAAAAGCTTAAGCCTTTCCGTGGGTGTCAGATTCTTTCCCCAGCTCTGAAGCTCGTGTCCTCAGAACTAACTTCCATGTTCTGTACATTGCCTTCATGGACATTCAGCCATCCAGTCAGAAATTATTTGTTTGTTTGCTTTGCAACTGTGTCTCCTGTTTCCCAGACTGGCCTTAAGCTCCTGATCCTCTTCTCCTGAGTGCTAGGATTATAGGCATATGGCCTCATGCCTAACTTCCTAGTTATAAAACACACACTCGAGCGCGCGCACGCGCACATGTACACACACACATACACACAAACATGCACACACTCCACCACCATTTTCATGGTACTGTTTCCCTCGGCTAGAACATATATGAAAAAGTTTTCAGATGCTTACTGGCATGCATAGAGCTCTGCAACTGGCCCTCAGCATCACGGTGAAAAGGGAAGGAAAGTGGATGGGCGTATTAAGTGCACAGTCAGCGAGTTTCTGCAGTTGAGTCGCCATCAGACAACTCAAGACTGAGAGTACCCTAAAAGCTTCTCTCTTGTTCTTGCTAATATTTAAGAGTCCCTAAGCCAAAGTGGGTATGGGGGCCCACACCTGTAATCCTAGCACTCAAGAGGCTAAGGCAGGAATATCGCCAGTTCAAGGGGAGTGGGACGGGCAGGTGGCTCATGGCAGATGGCAGATGCTCATCATGGGTCAGAGCACTTGTTGCGGTAGCCTCTCCAGGGGTTCAGATCTCAGCACTCACACAGAAAGGCCAGGGTCCCCATGGCAACATGTACCAGAGCACTATGGGGGAGTGGAGAGGGAAGGACCATTGGACTTGGCGGTCACCACCCTTCCTCTGGGTTCAGTGAGGGACACTGACCCAAAAGAATAAGGAGGAAATTGATAGAGCAGTGCTCACCTGCACAAGATATCACACTCAGATATCATTGGGCCAAAGGGAAGAGCTCCACAGTGTGTACGGCAGACTCTTATTCTTGTGTCAGCCATGAGAAGAGAGGCTGGGAGATCTAAGGACGGTGTGAGTGAGAGGAGCATCTCAGTGCATAGTCGGGCTGGGAGAGGAGTGCCTTTCTAGTGGCAGGCCCCTTGGAAGCCTCTTCCCGTTCCTCCATCCCAGGACCATAAGCAGCTCCCAGAAGGTACTGTTCGCAGCTGAGAAAGAAAGCAAGAGTGTGAAGTTCATCCTCACACTGGGCTCCATAGACTCTTGGTCTGGGCTTTGCAGTTCTAGACTCTTAAAAGTCCCTAGTCAGCCTTGACAGGGATGCAATTGGCCTTTGCAGTTTAACGAATGACCTTTGCCGTCTGACGCAGATCTGCCAAGTCCGTATGCTGGGTCTTCTCTTACTGGTCTTTGTCAAGTATCAGCATCTGCCCTACATCCAGATCATCTCTACAAGATCCACTCCAACCGGCCTCTACGGGTACTGGGTAAGGACTGAGCTCCTGTCTGAGACCTGAGCTCACTAGGGCTGGATGCTTCGGAACTAAGCAGAGGGGTAACAACGAGCTGAGTCTGCATATCGTGGGTAGCCTGGGACCCTGCATACCCTCCCCCGCCCCGCCCCGCCCTGCCATCTCAGCAGGGGTGAGGTACTCCTGAGATCCGAGATTGGGTGTTGAGTTTTCTGCATGGGCCGATTAGCTGGGAAGCTGTGTGTTTATGGCTGAGACCCTTGGGGAGGTGACCCAGCATGGGAAGAGAGGGGTGTGTTACAGTCCAGAGTCTCTCCCCACGCTCCCCCACCTCTCCTGCCAGGGGAACAAAGGGGGAGTCAACGTCTGCCTGAAGCTTTACGGCTACTACATCAGCATCGTCAACTGCCACTTGCCGCCCCACATGGCCAACAATAACCAGCGGCTAGAGCACTTTGACCGAATCTTGGAGAGTCAGACTTTTGAGGGAGATGATATCCCCAACATCCTGGACCATGAGTGAGCCTGAAGCTGCAAACTGTCACCCCTGCCCTCCCCCACAGCAGCCCGGACTAGCATTGACTGCTGAGTCTACTCCCCAGCCAGTCAGTAGTGCTCCACCCCCAGCCCCTTCCCTGATGGCCCATCGGCTGTGCTATCCAGCTTTGCCTGCCTGAGATCTACCTTGCTCTGGCCTCTCTGGCCTTCCAAGAAACCCTGCACACTTGTAAACACCCCAGGTCAAGACCCTTGTTGTTCCTGAGTTTCCCGTGGGGCTGTTTCTCAGCTTGTCCTGACAGGCAGCTGGGGAGCAGAGGTCAGAGCCGGCCCTGTATTTGCCATGTGCTCCTCTGGGAAAGCCCGTTAACTTAAATGATGGCATCAGAGCCAAGGACGGTCCTGTTGGACCCATGTGTGTCTTGGCCTTCATCTGCTGCTCTTAGAGGCCTAGAGTCTAGCTTCTCACCTGACCCTTCAGCTTTTTCCTTCCCAGCAGCCCTTGGGCTCAACACGCCTGTGCCTTTCACTGACCTCCTCACAAACCCTCAGGCTGCCCTCCTTTTTTTCCTGAAGCCTCATTCTGTGGTTTGGAGACATGAACTTTCGAATTGAGGACTTTGGGTTGCTCTTTGTTCAGGACTGTGTAACAAGGCAGTACTACCGCGAGCTGTGGGAGAAGGATCAGGTATCAAATGAGCAGAGTGTGTGTGTGTGTGTGTGTGTGTGTGTGTGTGTGTGTGTGTGTGTGTGTGTGTGTGTGTGGTGAGCAAGAGGGTCTGGGGGGGTGTGCATGTATGTGCTCGTGTGTGTGTGTGTGTGTGTGTGTGTGTGTGTGTGTGTGTGTGTGTGTGAAGTAAGAGGGTCTGCTGTGTGTGTGTAGTGAACAGAGGATTTGGGGGGTATGAAATGAGCAGAGGGTGTGTGTGAGAGAGAGATGTGAACCTATTCTGGAAGTCTGTGAAATGTTCAGAGAGCAGCAGTGCTCAGATTGTCTGGGATCTGTTCCCCTTCCTCCCTAGGTGGGAGGAGAAATGTAGCCAGGTTTTGCATGTGGAGGTGGAGCAGCCTTACTGTCAGTGCCCATCTTCACCTAGGGAAACCACTGGCATGCTCAGGAGTAGGGAGCCAGGCTGGGCCTGGTTGCTCACACCTGTACTCTCAGCACTCAGGAGACTGAGGCAGGGTGATTGTCCTGATTTTGATGCTATCTTGGCTACATTAGTTCCAGCCAAGTCCTAGCAACAGTGTGAAATGTAGCATCCCCCTAAAAAGAAGGCAGGGAGAGGGGGATCCAGATGAGCTTTGGCCAGCCGCAGCCTTGTAACGTGCATGAGCCTACTTGTATCCCTGTTACCTCTAGTATCCCAAGCCTGGTTGCCTCTTCAAGAACAACATGCCGCCCCTTTTGGGGCCTTGGTTTCTCTGTGTCCTCTGACAAAAGCCTCCTAGTGGCCCCCAGACAGTTGGAACTCAGTTTGCTCTCCACAGAGGAATAGACAGGATTGGCAAGCAGCTGCTTCCCCTATTCCTAGGAAGTCACAGTTTCAGAAGATATCGGGACTGCTGAAGCAGTGACAGGAAGAGGGTGGTGCTGACCTGTCGAGTCAGGACTGTGAGGAGATGGGGACTGTGTCTTTATCTGCAGCTCTTCATTGCCAAAAGACATGACCCACTGCTCCGGGAGTTCCAGGAAGGTGCACTGCTCTTCCCGCCCACCTACAAGTTTGATAAGCACTCCAACAACTATGACACCAGGTGAGGAGGAAATTGGTGCCCAGGAGGCTTTGGATCTAACTGTGCCAGCCAGCCCTAGGAGCAGGGCGGAGGTCAGGGTATACCACAGGTTAGAAGTGTCGGGGAAGCAGGAATCCAGCCATCACCTCAGGAGTGGAACCTCCTGCCCCTTTTTAGGTACTAGCTGTGAGAGCTTCCCAGACTGGTCTGAGAGTGGACAAAAGACTGGTATTAGCAAGAGTAGAGTATGGATAGGGTAAAAGGTTATTGAAAGAGAGGGTATAGGAAAGGGCAACGGCAGCCCTCACTTAGGAGGGAAGGCAAAATAGCATTCTGGGAACCCTTGCCTGTAATTCCCAGGGCATGCTAGACCTTATTCAGGAATGTAAAAAGATAGTTACTAAGATAGTTACTCATATTAAGTTCCTTTCCCCAAACTTGACTGAGTCAAATACTGTGTGAGGAGATGAGAAACAGTGGTAAATCAGACATGGTTTTGCACAGTTGTAATCCTTGCTTTTGGGAGGTGCAGGCTAGGCATCCCTCAGCTACACAGCAAGTTCAAAGCCAGCCAGGGCTACATGAAGGCCTGTCTTAAAAAACAAAACAAAGCTTTCTCGTTCCCTGGCCATCTCAGCAGCTGATCTTGGTTGGGGATTGTCCCATACCTGAGGCAGGAAGATGGTGGTCACAGAGAAGACAAAAAAGTGTCTGGAGTCAGATCAACTCTAGGCTCCAATTTGTTATGAAAAGTGGGAAGTATGTGCTGGGATACAAACAGACTCAGAAAATGATCAGACAAGGCAAAGTGAAACTGGTTATCCTCGCCAACAACAGCCCAGCTCTGAGGAAATCTGAAATAGAATACTATGCCCTGTTGGCTAAACCTGGTGTCCATCACTACAGTGGCAGTAATACAGAATTGGGCACAGCTTGTGGGAAATACTGCAGAGTAAGCACACTGGCCATCATTGACCCAGGGGATTCTGATACTCTTATGCATGCCGTAACACACTGGTGGAAAGTAGACCGGAACATATTCCTTTAGTAAAACTTTGCCAGAGCTCCTCTAAAACAAAAGAAAGCAAACACTTTCCCAAAGGAAAGAAAAGAAAAAGTGAAGTTCCCAGAGAACAATACAGAGGAGGTGTGTGTGGGCTGCTCCACACGCTGCTGCCCTCAGCTTTAGCTCTTTGGGTGCTTTAGCGCTGATGGTTTTAGTGATGAAATGGGCATGCTCAGGATACATAGCTCACTCAGACTTGGCTGAGACGTTGCATATGCTTAGCCCAGGACCTGGTACCCAGGGAGCATGGGCCATGTCTGTGGTTCTTTTGATTGATCTCTTTGGGAGGTAGTCCGAAAGAACTTTCTAAAGCTAGAAAGGGCCAGGTAACTAACAAAGCCTGAGGCTTAAATGGAGAGCGAGGACAGCTCTGGCAGCAGGTTTCTTACAAGTTTAGGGCACAGATAATAAGTGGGGAAGACACCAGCAGGGTGGCCCAGACCCCTAGTTGTAAAGAGGGAAACAGGTATCTCCAAAGCAGGCCAGGGCTACGAATTTCATGTATGGAGATGCTCTGACAAAACCTAAATGTCCTTACCAAGGAAGGGGAGCGTGAGTGCCCCATTTCAGGAATGTGGAGCAGGACGGGGATAGGGCTATGGCTAGGACAGTCTACACAGGAAGAGGCAATGCACCCTGGAGACAGAGAGTAGCCTGGCAGCAGAGTAGGCTGAAAGTAGGTAAGAGGACAAGCTCTGGCTGGCTGATGTGACTGAAGCCGCAGGGAGACACTGGTTTCTATCGCCTGTGCATTGAACTCGCAAAGCAATGTAGAATCTGGAAGGCCTCGAGAACCAGCTGGGGCCTCCGAGGCCAGCAGTCAAGACCTCAGTGAGGACTGCGGCTGTCACTTGGTGGTCGAGCAGTTGGCCAGCTCCTGCAAGGCTCTGGGTTTAGTCCTTAGCAGGGAGGCGCAGTTCCCCTGGGCATGACACATAGAGCTGGGTGGGAAAAGACGGGAAGTCCCACAAGCAGCTGGGTTTGGGCTGGAGTTGGCTAGATCTCACAGGGTAGGTAGACTCAGGTGGTAAGGACAAGCCCTCAGATGGCTTAGCTAAGGGTGTGTGGGGCTTGGATCTGTTCTCTGGACTTGGTAGTGCTTTTTCACCTACAGTACTTCATCTAAGCGCAGAGCTAAGTCTGCAGTTCTGTGGTATAATGCCTGCTAGGCAAGCATTATGCTTTGAAATGGATGCTGAGAATGTAAGCTTATATCCTTAGGTTTGCACTATAGGCACTTCCCCTGGGACTACAGAGCATGTACAGAATTTAGTGGCAGCCGTGGCATGCCTGCTCTCCATGTGGGCTCAGCAACATACACCACAGGAGCTGACCTCTGGCCCTAGACAGGAGCATTTCAATCATGGTGTCCACTGTTCCTGCCCAGACATCCCTCTATGTTTGGGCTGCAAGCACCACTGAAAAGCTGCAGCTCTGCAGTCAGGCAGACTGGGGTTCAGAGTCTTCCTGAATCACAAAGTTTCTTACTACATTTGTCAAAAATCAAAGTGCCGGAGATCTAGTTCAGTGGCAGAAGCTTCATGTGTAAGGCCTCGGTCTGACACCTAGCCCTGCAGAACAAACCTGCAGTGAGCCATTGCTGTTCTCTGGGTGCGCAGAGTGGAACCTAGTTCCAGCGTATGCTCAGCCCAGGAGTAAAGACAGTGCCTATCCTATGTTTGAACTGGGGTCCTGACAAGAGTATTCTGGCCAGACCAGCAAAGGGACCCATCAATAGCAGGGAGAGCCAAGCCATCAGGATTAGCTTGGTCAGGAGTTAGCCAGTACATTTCCAGAACTCAAAGGCCAAAGGAAGCTAGCAACCAGAGACAAGAGGGAGGGGTCAGTTAGACTTGCTGAGGAAAGGTGGCTTTATTTATTTGTCTGTTTTTGCAGTGGTGTTGAACCCAGAGCCCTATGTGCTAGGCAAGTTTTCTGCCTTTCAGTTATATGCCTCAGTCCCCAGGAGAGTATAGCGAAGGGGACAGCGATGCTGGTAGAGAAATGACAGGCTCTCTAGTCCTTCAGCAGCACTGATGAGTAGCAGCTTGGGGGAGTAAGACCCTGGCCTGTGTAGCTGGCTATCCTAAGTGACTGTGGGTGGATTTCATGTGTCTGTTTAACTATACCCAGTGACTGGATGATTTGTGTGCAGAGCATAGAATGCAGCTTTCATCAGCCCATGCAGTGTCCCTGAGCCAAGATGTAATGAGAACCGATGTGGCTTCATTACAAGGGAGGGTGGAGGGGCTGAGGGCAGGGCGGGAAATCCTGTTAGAGTCAGGGATTGTACCAGGTGCTGTTACAGTAACCGTGGATGCAGAAGGGGCCTTGAGTAGAGGATACTACGATCAAAGCTGGTCAAGACCTATGTCAGGAAGCATTAAGTGCATGAGCAGTTAGCTGTGCTCCAGGGTCAGTGAGGTACGTAAAGCTGTCTGTGGGGAGCTGCAGTGAGAAGTGCTCTGGCTCACAGAAACTGAGCAGAGTATCATGGGCCACAGTTATTCTGGGGACAGCAGATTGGCTCTGGGTTTTGTTTTTGTTTTTTTAGAATCTAGACAATCTTAGAGTTTTGTGGCTTTAGTTTTGTGAAAGGGAAGGCATCTTAATTCATTTGAGAAACAGTCGTACGCAAACCATTAGAGGTGAGAGACACACAGTGAAGCTCAGGGAAGCACACAGGTTCTGTAGTTAGAAGATCTGGGCACGCACCCTGCTTCCACCAAGACAGAGAGCCTATCTCAGCATTAGAAAAAAAAAAATGTGACTTGTAAGACAGGATCGTGGGGGGGGGGAGGTAGAGAGATGGCTCAGAGGGTCACAGTACTGTTACACTTGCAGCGGACCCAGGTTCTGTTCCCTAGTGGCACCCACATGGCTGCTCACAACCTTCTAAAGCTCCAGTTCCCGAGGTTCCAACACATTCTGGCCTGCGTGCATGCATGTGGTATGTAAAGATACCTGCAGGCAACACCCATACACACAAAACAAAAATGAATAAATCTTTTTCAAAAGCTGAAAGACAGGATCATTGGAAAGATTGGAGCAGCCAATAAGACAAGTGTCACAGTGCATAGACCACTTGAAGCATAATATTTGAATGTATTTAATTTGCCTTTTATTTCCTGTCTTGTTTGTCAGACAAGCTCAAGGAACTGGGAGTCTACCTCAGTGATAGTTATCTATCACATGCCCTGGGTTCCATCCAGCACTACAGAAAGAATATCCTTGTTGCTCTTTGGTTTGGTTGTTTGGTTTTTATTTTTGTTTTGTTTTGAGGTAGGGTCTTACTGTATAGCTCCTGCTGGCCTGGAACTTGCTAAGTAGACTGGGCTGGCCTTGAACTCACAAACATTTGTCTGCCTTTGGCCTTTGCTAGGATTAAAGGCACGCACTGTTGATCCTGCTTTTACTTTTTTATCTTTATTTATTATTATTATTATTATTATTATTATTATTATTATTATTATTATT
>NW_026595981.1:1464238-1466681 GCF_907164565.1 Psammomys obesus
TTATTATTATTATTATTATTATTATTATTATTATTATTATTATTATTATTATTTTGTGACAGGATTTCTCTGTGTAGCCTTGGCTTTCCTGGACTCACTTTGTAGACCAGGCTGGCCTTGAACTCACAGAGATCCACCTATCTCTGCCTTCAGGAGTGCTAGGATTACAGGCGTGTGCCACCACGCTAAACTTTGTCCTGCTTTTTAACCTCATTAGCCTAACGTATGGCAAACCTTGTTGGAAAAAATGAACCATGCATACTAAAGACAGAAGGAAGGGCTAGCTGAGAAGTACTGAGGAGGAAGGAGACAGATGTTGGGTCAGGATTGAGGACAGAAGGTCTGGGTTCTTAAACAGCTCAGAGAGTTGGGGAGAAGCTGTGCTTTGGAGAAGTGTATTTTTTGGTTCTTATCACTTCATGTTCATGATGACCAAAGAGACAATGGCTGGGTGGTTTTCCAGTAATGCCTACATTCGGAAGGTAGAAGCGGGGGGGGGGGGGTCTCTGTGAGTCTGAGGCCAGCCTGGACTATAGAGTGAGCTCCAGGCTATGTCTGGGGTTTTATATATAAAAAACAAGACCCTGTCTCTGAACAAACAAAAACCCAGAAGAGTGAGCATCTGGAAACCTTAAAGCAGAAAGCGGTTTAGCCAGAGCTCCCACTTTTCGGCCACTCCTTGATGCCTCAGCTCTTTGAAGTAAGTGTTGTTATCACGCCATCTTCTATAGTTGAAGAAACTGAGCTGTAGAGAGGTGAAGTCACTTGCCTGAAGGCATAACTCGCAGTTACCAGACCAGAGCCTTCCTCCAGCTGGCCGCCGCTTCCAGACTCTGAGTTCATCATGGTATCACCCTCCTTTGCTGAAGGATGTGCTGCTGCTTAAGTGACAACAGTACACTTAGGAGGAAGTAGTTAGCAAAAGTAGGACTGAAGAAAGGAGACAGAAACTTTCATGGTGATTGGGACATAGCTGACTGTAATAGTAGGACTGGAGGCATTTTTTGTTGGTGGTTTTTTGTTTGTTTGTTTGTTGAGACAGAGTTTATCTGTATATCCCTGGCTAACCTAGAGCTAGCTCTGTACACCAGGCTGGCCTTGAACTCACAGAGAGCCACCTGCCTCTGTCTCAAGACTGCTGGGATTAAAGGTGTGTACCACCACAGCCCAACTAGAAAGCATTTTGTGGAGGGGGAGGCTTGTTTTGTCCTTGTTGCTTTTCATTTGTTTGTTTGGGTATTGTGTATATGTATACATGTATGCGAGTGTACTTGTCCATTGCTTTTGCGTGTGACTGGGGAGGCCAGAGGCCAGCAGCAGTGTCTTCCTCCATCACTCTAGACCTTTTTACAATTTTGATTTATTCGGGTTTTTTTGTTTGTTTGTTTGTTTGTTTTTTCATTTTCTGTGTGTTTTGTCTGCCTGTATCTATGCTCCATATGCATGCCATGTCTGGTATCCATAGACATCAAAAGAAGGCATCAGATCCCCTGGAATTGGAGATACAGATGGTTGTTAACACCCATGGGTGCTGGGAATTGAACCCAGGTTCTCTGAAAAAGCAGCCCTTGCTCTTCCCTGCTGAGCCATCTCTCTAGTGCCCCCTCCGTCCTTGAGACAGGAACTCCCTGTGTAGTCAGCACTGGCTTGGAACTCTGTATAGCCCAGGCTATCCTCAAAGTCAGAGTGATCCTCCTGCTATAGGCAGCTGAGTGCTGGGATTACAGACATGAGCCATCGTGCCTAACTCTTTCAGGAGACAGTGTGAGTGAGTGAATGAAGAGTGTGTGCAGGCTAATGCCAGAGTCTGGTGTCTTCTTCAGTTTGTTGTTGTTGGTTTTGTTTTTAATTTAAACATTTTTTAGTGTGTGTGTGTGGTGAGGTGCACTTGCTTCTGAGACCAGCTTCTGAGAGTTGGTTCTCACTTTTGCCGTCTTCCATGTGGGTTCGGCATGTTAAACTCAGGTTGTCAGGCTTGGTGACAAACACCTTTAATCCCCCCCACGCCATATTTTCTTTTCTTTTCTTTTTTTTAATGATTTATTTATTTTTATTTTATTAACCTACGTGTGTATGTGAGGGTGTCAGCTCACTTAGAGTTGCATTACAGACAGTTGTGAACTGCCATGTGGGTGCTGGGTATTGAACTTGGGTCTTCTGGAAGATCAGCCAGTGTTTGTTTGTTTGGTTTGGTTTTTTAAGACAGGGTTTCTCTGTGTAGTCTTGGCTGTTCTGGACTCACTTTGTAGACCAGGCTGGCCTTGAACTCACTCTGCCTGCCTCTCTCTGTCTCCCAGATTGCTGGGATTAAAGGTTATGCCACTATGTCTAGCCAGCCATTGCTCTTTAACCACTGAACCATTTCTCCAGCACCCTTTTCTTTCTTTATTTCTCTTTCTTTCTTTCTTTCTTTCTTTCTTTCTTTCTTTCTTTCTTTCTTTCT
>NW_026595981.1:1466691-1535649 GCF_907164565.1 Psammomys obesus
TCTTTCTTTCTTTCTTTCTTTCTTTCTTTCTTTCTTTCTTTCTTTCTCTTTCTCTCGCTCTTTCTTTCTTTTCTTCTCTTACATACATAGCCTTGGCTGTCTGAGAACTCACAGAGATTCACCTGCCTCTACCACCTAAGTGGTAGGATTAAAGGTGTGTGACACCATACCTAGCTCCCACCTCATTTTTTGAAACAGGATCACTTACTGACCTGGAGCTCACCAATTCAGTCACACTGGCTGGCCAGTGATCTGGCCTCCACCGGAGGTCTGCCTGCCTCTTCCCTCCTTAGCATTGGGCCTACCGGTGCTGCTGCCCTACCTGACTCATGTGGTTTGGGATTTTACAAGGTTTGGTTCAGACCCTGTGCTCCCATGGCAAGCACTTTCTGCTGACTTTTGGGAGCACAGGTTCGCAGTGGGACTGGGATGTAGCTCGGTTGGTAGAGTGCTCGCCCAGCACCACACACCTGTCCGCTGATGGAGGCAGGAGGATGAGAAGCGAATCCTTGCCTCCACAGGGAGTTAGAGGCCAGCCTGGGCTGCAGGGGACCCCGCGTGGCCACAGTGACTGGGTTCTGCAGCGAGCTCATTTCAGGCCGAGGCCTGTTCTGGACATAGAGGTGATTCAGCTCATCTAGTCATCCTAGCGGCCCTGTGGGGAACAACTGTTCTCATCTCCATTTTGCAGATGAGGAAGTTGGAGCCTCAGAGGGTTAGCTTGGTGGTTAAGAGCGCTGCTTGCCTGGCTGTGAGTAGCTTCATAGCTCCGTGGCTTTGGGAAAATTACTCCCATGCTAAGACTCAGTCTCTGAGGTTGTACAGGGTGAGTGGTGACTATACTGACTGTAGGCCTGTGGTTAGCATTCCCCAGTTTCTCTTGAAGTGCCTAGAATGGAGCGTCCCAGAGTCACAGCTTGGTTCAGAACCATGTAGGCTCAGGCAGGTCTTTGGCTGATCCCTGTTGCTTCTATTGGATGCTTTCACCTGCCACTGTGCTTCCTCCCATTCTGTCCCAGAAGCCTTTGACTTCTGGTAGACCCTGAAGCAGACACATGGAGGCACGTTCCTGCTCTCGAGTCAACTCCTTTCTTCCCATTTTTTTCCCTACCCTAAGTGAGAAAAAACGCAAGCCTGCGTGGACTGACCGCATCCTGTGGAGGTTGAAGCGGCAGCCCCAGGTCAGCCCCTTGGTCTCCAGCCTACCAACCTCCTACTTCTCGCTGACGCTGAAGAGCTATGTCAGCCACATGACGTACAGCATCAGTGACCATAAGCCTGTCACTGGCACCTTCAGCTTGGAGGTGAACTTCTGGGCTTCCTGAAACCTGGTAGAGGGGTAGCTCTGCTGTACCACACTACCACACCTTCTAGAGCTGGGCTGTAATGTCAGGCAACCTCTGGGGCACCTGTAAGCGAACATGATTGCCTTTCCTCCCAGGTCAAGTATCCCAGTGTTTCTGAGGAGCTGTTGACGGCTCTCTCTGTTAAAAACGTACTCAGGCCCTTTGTGAATAGGCTTCTGTTTCCTCTCGGTGCTCTCCCCGGAGGCTAATGAGTTCCATCATGCTTATTACCTACTCTGGGAAGTAGAACTTCCTTTTATTTGTCCTAATTGTATCTAGATCAAGTTGCAGAGGGAGCTCTCTCCATCCGTTCTATCTCGCCTAATAACAGTGCATGATGGCCACATTAAATGCCTGCTTCCCTCAGCTTCAGTGCTGGCCCTTCCACATCTTCACAGCATTTCCCCACAAATCTAAATTGAGGCCTTTGAAACAGAACCCTTGGGAGAGAGTATCTGTCTGACCTCTTAAAGCAAGTCCCTCTTCCTCCATCCACAGGCACCCTCAGCTCTGGGGTCTGTGCTATCTACCTGGTTCTAGATCCCACTCCCATGGAAGGGCACGTTCTCCCCCTGACAAGCCTTTGGCCCTTTCTCTTTACTACTGGCCAGCTAGAGTAGCCTAGCGAAGTTCTATGCCCACTGTTCTGGGCCCCCACCACTCTAGAAGAACACCTAAGGAACAGTTGCCTCTCCCTCCCGCCCCGTGCACAGCTGAACCCGCTGATGGCTGTCCCCCTGATCACCATAATGCCTGAATACCTTTGGACGATGGAGAACGACATGTTGATCAGCTATGCCTCCACCCCAGAGTTCCTCAGCAGCCCCTGGGACTGGATCGGACTATACAAGGTGATGTGGCAGGCAAGGCAGGGACTCCATTATCCCCTGGTTAGTCCATCACTGGGCCTCACAGGAGCTTGCCAGGGACAACTAAAGAGCTTATCCTGTTCACCTGGGACCCTTACCAACTTAGAGCCTGTCATGAAAGGGAAGGCTTAGTGTAATGACCAGCCCTGAAAGTAAGATCACCTTCTTAGGATTTTTTCTACCTTTTACACCCTCTTCAACCTCTGACTGACTGTCTGATCCCCATTCACAGGTGGGAATGCGCCACATTAATGACTATGTGTCTTATGTCTGGGTCGGCGACAACCAAGTCTCCTTTGGTAACAACCCCAACCAGGTACATCTCCAACATGCAGGCTTGCCTAAACATTCTTGTTTTCTGGAAGGAGGGTAGGGCCCGGAGCCCTGGAGCTGACCCCATTCCTGTTGCCCAGGTATACATCAACCTCAGCACTATCCCTGACACTGAGGACCAGTTTCTTCTCTGTTATTATAGCAACAATCTGCACTCTGTAGTGGGGATAAGTCAACCCTTCAAGGTAATGGGGTGCTGGTGGTAGAAAGGGAAGGTTTCTTTGAAGGACCTGGGGGGCACCCTATGCCTTTGGAGCTGCACCTATTGGGCAGTGGGTGGGGCATTAGGAAAGTAGATGAGACCCCTTTGTACCTCTCCTGCCACTTCTTTTACCTCTGCAGATCCCGCATCGATGCTATTTGAGAGATGATGAACTGTGTGAGCCTGAGCTCAGATGGGAGTGAATAACTCCAGGGCAGAGGCCAGAGCTCTAAGCCAGTTCTGCCTCAGCACTGCCAAGAGCCCTGGGTCTGGCCCAGCCCTGAAGAGGTGGCTGAGGATCCTCCAGCTCCCCACCGCCCAGGGGAGCTCTGCCAGACTCCTCTGCACCCTCCAGGCCGGATGAACAACTGGCCCTTTAATACAGGTTCTTGTTCCTGAGATGTGATTGAAACAAAGCAGTGTGTCGGGGGTGAAGACTGGGGAACTGTCCACTGCATAAGGAAAAGAACACTAGCTAGCCTGCCATTTCTTTATTCTCCCTTCCCCCACACCTAAACACTCCCTCCACACCCAAGTAGTTGTGCCAGGCACATGCCCCATCTGGCATAGGCCTGCATTCCTATCACACCATCCTGGGCCTCCAGCTGCCTGGGAGGGGGAGATGTTCACATTTGTACAGGCCCCATAATTTGGGTGGCACAAACAGCACTGGATTCCAAAAGTCTTGGCATTTCATAGTTTGTCCCCATGGGGATGAGCAGAGAGAGGCCCTGAGATCCCTGTTTTCAGCTGAAGCCCTATACTGTGCCCACCTCTACCCTGTCGTGTGGAATCTGACCAGGAAGTTCTAGGGTTCCCACCTGCCCTTTACAGAGGGCTGACAGGGTAGAGCCATAGCCGCAGACCTCCAGGGTCGTCCTTTGGATCAAGTTCATCTACCACCAGTCCTATCATGTCATTGACCTAGAAATGGGAAGCAGCAGAGGAGCTGGCTCAAGACATTTTGAAGACCCTAGTGGCAAGCGAAGCCTCAGTATTCATCAGGTGCCGTGTGGATCTTGCTTGTCCCTATTCCTGCCAATTCCCTTCTGCCAAGAGTGATCCAACACCCCTTCTCCCAGGAGAAGACACCTCAGGGAGTCTTTCCCTGTAGTTCTCACATCCATCTTGTGACCTGAGACTGAGTCACCCTAGTTACTGTATGTAGTTCTGTGTTCTGTTCTGGAGCTGCTGCCTGTGAGAATTAACCCCAGGCTTCTAGTGAGCTATGGCTGCCTCTGCTGTGTGTGTTGTTACATTGGGGGATAATTACAAATGTGACTTTTAAACTTGTATGTGACTCCTTTGATGGGCAAGAGGACCAGAATATAGAAATGGGGCCTAGAGACTGGACTTGCGTCTGTGATCTAGCCTACTCTACCTCACCCACAGGAGCCTTAGTTATCCTGAAAATACTGAGAGAGCTATTGCCAAGACCAAAAACTCTTCATAAAAACACTGCCAGCATTGCTCCTCTGACTCATAAAGCCCTGGGGCTGCCTCTAGGGCCCAGGGCCCCAATACGACTCCACAAACTCACCTTTACCCTTCTTATACTTGGAAACACCACTGTCCTGGTATGCTGTGCAGGTTCCCTCCCGAACGGAGTAGGGTGAGTTCAGCTGTGATTGAGAGGCGGAAAAAGGAAGGGGATTGCTCTCCCTCTCAGGCCCTAGTCAGGATATGGCTGTTCTGGGCCCACCCCTGACCCATTGGGTGGAAACAGGAAATATGTGAGACTTAGTGTGTGCTGGGTCTCAGTGCCTGGCTCTGAGACTGATAAGAGCTATTGTGTGGTAACTGGGATGAGCCTGCTTTGGAGAGATGTGTTTCCCAGAGGAAGGAAGCTTTATAGGCCTTTCCTGGGCGGGGGAAGCTGAGGGAGAAAAGGGAAGGTGCCCAGCCATCAGTATCAGTGCAGGCTCAGGGGCCCTCTGCCCCTCCCTTGCCAGCCTCTCCTTCTGGAAAAGTCTGTTTCCCCCCCGACTTCCCCATTCTCATTTCCTATAAGGAATGGCTGGGGACCCAGAGCTCAGTTCCAGGCCAGGAAAATGTCAGCTGTGATTTAACAACAATGAAGACAGAAAAACAGGAACACGGGGGGGGGGGGGGGATTCACACACCCAAGGGACCCAGGAACTTACCTTGAGGCTCCAAAAGTGGATAGGACAGAGGCCTCTTGCTGTTCCTAACAACCCCTTCTGCCAAGCATGACCAGCTCTGGCCTCTAAAGCAAGGTTTGGTCAAGTGGTCGACATGTGCCTGTCCTCCCTCCCAGCACTCAGATGAGCAGGAGGATCATTTCAGTGCAGAAGTTCAAAACTATCTGGGACAGCATTGTCAAACACTTTAAAGAAAAAGAAAGGATGGGCTAAGGCTCACCCAATTTCAGGGGCCAGAGGGGCAATGCTGCCTTGGTTTGTGGAACAATGTACCCTCTGGTTAAAGGAATGATTATTTGGCTCTCTAGCTGATTTGAAGGAGGGCAGTTTGAGAGGCCCTGCCTAGGAATTGTTGGGAGGGGGTAGAAGTTGTCTCCTAACCTTTGACCTGGAGCCCAGGGTCCCTCCTGGGTGGATGCACCATCTCCTCTGGTTACCTGAGACAACAGGCATTTCCTCCATCCTTCAGCCCCTCCTCTTCCTGCCCCAACCCTCTGGCCAAGAGACCTTCCAATCAGACCTGGACTGCTCCAGCTGTGTCCTGAGAAGCTGGACCAGCCACATCCCTTGGGGCTGGAGTTGAAGCAGAACCAACTGGCCATCCCAGTGTGAGACAGGCAGTGGAGCTGCTAGCGCCAGTGGGCCGCTGGGCAGTTTTTGCGTTCCGCAGGCTGGCTCTCCACACAGCAGAATGGCTCTCCAAGTAGAACTGATACCAACGGGCGAGATCATCCGCGTGGTCCACCCCCACAGGCCATGCAAACTTGTAAGCTGGGGTGATACCGTGTGGGCAGGGAGGAACGGGGGTAGGGTCTCCCCGGGGTGCGCGGCCTCCAGTATATTACATTCCGTTTGCTAAGAGAGGAGCAATTCTGATCTTTGAAGGGGACGGAAACTATTAAGACAAGGACTAAGTGGGAAAAGGGGAGTAAGTGATCGTGGGCTACTAGAAGGAATTTTTTTTCAAATCGGAGGTTTGGATTTTAATTCCTCCCACAGCTCCCTCAGCCTAAATGGGCTTAGCTGGAAGCTGGGCATATCAAGAAGACAGTGCTCTGCCAAAAGACTGGTACATGTAAAAGTTGCAGGCGCACAGTACAGTTCATGCCTTCCCTTTCCCCACCAGGCGTGCAGAACTGGGTGGGATTGCCTAACTCAAGGAGCATGAGACCAGAAAGGGGGTCCAGGCAGAGAGAAAATCAGAAACGGGGGGCTCTGGCCTAGCACGCAAGGCAGCTTAGTGAGGGTCTGGTCTGCTTAGGGAAGCAGATCCGCGTCTGGTGTCCTCATCCACGGGGCACTACACCGTGAGTCGTGTCTTCTACTGGAGGAATATGTGTGTGAGCCCGCCCGAGTGTAACAGTGACGCGTGCGGCCCTGCGAGTTGGTAGAGAAATGCAGCACCAAGCCTTGGCGGGCGCTGGCCGGGGCCCTGGGGAGGGCCACCAGCACGGGGCGGGGACCTAGGGCGCGCGCGCGCCTGAGTCTGGGCCTTGCGGGGGATGACGATAGGCGGCGGCCCGGCCCCTAGCGGGCCCTGGGCGGGGAGAGCGCACCGGGGCTGCGGACTCCCGAAGAGGTGGCTACGCCATCCAGCCCAACCCCCGCCTGAACACCCGAAGAACCAAGCCGGTGGGTACGCGCGGGAGGGGACGCGGCCATAGTGTCCTGGGTGGCCTCCGTTGGCTGGAGGAAGGGGCCGGCGGCTGCGCGCCTTCCGCTGCCGGAGCCGAGGTAGTGCCGTCTTAGGCTGGGTGTTGCCGAGACAGGATTCGCCCAACCCGACTGGCGCTGGGTCCCGGGACCCGGAGGCACTGGGGCTCAGTCTCTTGGGGACGCACGCGGGTAAGGCGCGGGATCCAAGCACCCCGTGCTCACTTCGAGCCACTCCCGCAGTTCTCCCTGTTCTGGGTTCCGGAGAAACTGGTCGAGCCCCGCCCCTTCCCGTTCTTCACCCCCGGAGCCCAGGCGCGCCTGCGATCCCTGCGAACCATTTGTGGAAATGCGGCGGGTGCGGGGCTCAGAGATGAATGGGAGAATGAATGGCTGGCCCACTGTTTTATTCAATTCCAGCATGCGCCAGCCTCTTGCTCACACTGCTGGTCTCTGAGAGTCATTCATGCATGCAAGCGCCCACCAGTGTTATTGAATCTCCAAGGAATGCCTAGCTTGAGTGCTTGCCTAAGAGCAGAGCAGTCTCCTAGCAGAGTCAGACAAGGAAACATACGATTAGTACCTGACCTGGGGAGTAGGAGGCTGTGTATTAGGGGAAATTAGGAAGGAGCTGTGGAGAAGGTGTTTTCTGAGCTGATTCTTCGGGGATGACTAAGTGAGGTGGGGAGGCAGAGAGAGTGAGCTGGGCCAAGGAAGCTGCAGGTGTAAAGCCACAGACACACGCAGGCCCAGTTGGTGGTTGGCAGCAGGGGAGCAACCGGCACCTCCTGGTTGTGTGGTGGTGTGGGGGTGTGGAGAAGGAAGGGAGCGGAGAGGACTGCCTGTGCAGGCACAGATCAGTTCAGGAGCGGTGCAGCCGCCGAGTCCATCGGGAAGGGCTTGACGAGCAGTGAGTGGGAAGGCAGGCTTCGCACCTGGGGAGCTCTGCTCCATGGGCCTCCTCTCCATTAACTGTCAGATTGCATGCCTAAATGCCACAGGCCAATATGGGAAGTTTGGTTGGCTGGGGGAAGACAGAGAGGACCGTTAGAAGAAGGCATGAGCCGGATGGATCAGCAGGTATGAGGTTTTAGGCGGTGGTGGCTGGTTGGTGTAAGGGGAGGAGGACAGGCCTTGGATGCTGGGTCATGATTACCAGCTGGAGATGCTGCCCCCTTTCTCAGGAAGGGTGGTGAATGTGAAGACTCTGGTAGGACCAAGGTGCTCTGTTTATTTTTGGTGGACTCATAGGTAAAGATCCCTGGCAGGTCAAGAGTCCTTACTTAGGCCCTGTGAGTAAAGCCCCCTCTCCTTGCTCCCTGCTCCTCATTCTACCTCACAGTTCCCTGAAAGCCTCTAAGCTCCTGCTGGGCCACCCTGGGCCCACACCTAAAATGAATTTGATAATGTGAATTAAGCCAGGCATGGTAGTGTGCTTTTGTAATCTCAGCACTAGGGTGGCTGAGGCTGAGGCTGTTGAGTCCCGGGTCAGCCTGGGTTACACAGTGAAGCAAAACAAGAGTGTCTGCCTTGTGCCCAGCGCTCAGCCACTAGGAAGGCTGAGGCTGCGTTTCCCCTGCTCGGAGAGGCCATGTCTGCCTCAGTGGGAATCAGCTTAGGCTTTTTAGAGCATGTCCTCCAACCCCGGGCGTTTGGAGAGCGCTGGGGACTGCCCACAGCCCCTCGCTCCCCAGAGATCAGGATTAGAAACACTGGGTGGGCTGGATCACCCAGGCCTGCTGTCAGCCCCGTTCCCTGTGGTTCCAGTGCGTGTCTGCCCAGATGGGAGGAAGCCCAGAGGTGCTTTTAGGAAAAAGGTCTTGGGTCACTCACTGGCTTAAGCTGTTCTCCAGCCTGCAGCCAACCGTGGCCCTCACTTGTTCCCCGGTTGCCACCCCTAAAGCTAGTCACATGACATAGGTTCCTGTCCTAGGTCGCTGAGGAAAGCTCTCATCGCAGTCTTGTTAACTGTTGGGAGGGATCAGGGCAGCGCTACCGTAGTGTTAGGGGTCCAGGGGTCCAGTCCCATTCCTCATACAAGTCTAGAAATATTGAACGGGACACCGCCTTTACCTACTCTCAGTTCCCCCATCTGAAATAGAGTAACAACACAGAACTCATGGTGTGTCGCCAGGCACTGACGGGAGTGACAAAGCTAAGAGCGCAGGAAGCGCCTGCCACGGCGGTGTCCCTCACACCCTCGGCTGCCCACTTCACTTCCCCTCTCTGGGTACACGCTTCTGTCCAGAGAGGTGGAGCAGAGGTTGCCCGGGCCCGGCTGGCTTCAGGCCCGCAGGGCGGCGACGCACCCTCCTTGGGATGCGGGGCGGTGGCTGCGGGGGCGCCAGAGGGCATCCCAGGAATGCTGCTTCGCTGCTCGGGATGGGTGAAGCCCGCCGGACCCCTCCGCACGCGGATTCCCCTCATTCCTGCCGCTTGACGCGGTGGGGCGGGGCGGGCACTGCGGCCTGGAAGTCCCTCCCCTTCCAGCCCGACCCTCTCACCCAGACTCCACTAGCCTGAGCTGCAGCGCACTGTGGCCGCGGTAGTGGGAGGGGAGTGAGCCCAGCTCCCACTGGGGAGTGCCCCATGTCTTCTAATGCACTGGGGTGGGCTAAAGAATCCTTTCCATGCTTTTTTCCTTTTTCTTTTTCTTCTTTTTTTTTTTTTTTTTTGTTTGTTTTTTGTTTTATTGAGACAGGGTTTCTTGGTGTAGCCCTGGCTGTCCTGGACTCACTTTGTAGACCAGGCTGGCCTCGAACTCACAAAGATCTGCCTGCCTCTGCCTCCCAGAGTGCTGGGATTACAGGCCCGGGTCCTCTCCATGCTTTTAAACCTGGGGGCATCGTAAAGGGCGCTCCCCTTGTCCTGTCTTTCACCCATCTTCCACCTGTGGCACCCATTCCCCTAGCCGGCTCCAAAGGGCTTCATTTCCCAGCTGGCGCCTCATGCCACCCCCACCCCTGGGGATGTGGCTCAGGCTGTTGTTCACGAAGTAATGAACCATCCTTCCCCTCGAGGCCGCAGCCAGCACCTGTCACCGGCTCGCTTCCTCCCCAGGGAGTCCGGGTCTGACGGGTGGGGCGCCTCAGTGCTTTGGGTCCTTACTCGACTTTCCTCCCTAGACCAAGTGTGCATCCTCGGTATATGCTTCAGGCCCTTTACAAAGGGCGGCGAGGAACAGATAAGGCACTTGAGAACCCTTTGCAAGTGGCAGATAGGGGTGCCTGGGGCGGGGTGGGGGTCGGCCTTCCCCACTAGACAAGAAGAGTGGACTCTGCCCCAAGCATGTGTGCATAGAATGAATGTGGTAGGGGAGAGCAAGAGGGTGTGCTGTGTGCTGAGGCCTTGGCGATGCGGTAGTGCATTTCGGGCGACCCAGCAATTCTGTCCTAGACTCACTCTGTAGACCAGGCTGGCCTCGAACTCACAGAGAGCCACCTGCCTCTGCCTCCCTGAGTGCTGGGATTACAGGCGTGACCCGGCACAGCCTGCCTTTTAAGTTAAGGGACTTAGCTAAAAAAAAAGCAAAAGAAGCCTGGCTTTTTTTTTTTTTTCCTATAGACATCGAATATGCTTGCCCCAAGCGGTGGCAACTGAGGCAGAGTTCACCCCGTACCACACACACACACACACCCCTCAGGCCTTCAGAGGGACCGGAGAGAAAGGGAGAGAGGAGAGGAGCCCAAGGGCACTGCATCCAGAGAAGGATGTTCAGGGTGGAGCACAGGCTGCACGTGCAGAAAAACCCAGGAAGGGGCTGCCCACCGGGAAATTCAGGCTCAGTAGAGGGGGCCACGCTGCGCAGAGGGCACCCTGCTCCAAGACTTGTTTTCTCTGCTGGGGAAGAGCTCTTTCAAGAGAGTTTTCTCCCTGGGACACCCTTGGCACAGGTTTGTAATCTCAGCACTCAGGAGGCTGAGGCAGGAGGATCTTGAGTTCTGGGCCAGCTTGAGCTGTAATGAGACCCTGTTTCGAACATTTTCTTTTCTAGGGATTTGAGAAATGGAGCCGGTCCTCCCGGAGCGTGTATGGGGGCGGACAGTTCCCGTAGAGAGGCTCCGCCTGTCCAGGCGCGCCGGCCGTATTTGGACATTTCGTTCTATTTTTAACTTTCCCGGGACTCGAGGTTGGGGGTAGGGAGGGAAATCCTGCTTCCTCCGGGACCCACGAGCTTCAGCCTGGTCTCACGCGTGGAGTCCGGCCCCGTGTTGTAGACACGAGCCCGGAAGTGAGTTCCGGGGCCGTGTAGACGCGGCGGCCGCGCGGGTTCCGGGCCCCACCCTGGAACTAACGACGTTCCTCCTGGAAAACCTGACTCAGGCGGAGCCCGCGGCGCGCAGGAGGCCCCGCCCCTCGCGCGCCCCGTCCGGGGTCCCGCGGCCCCCTCCCACCCGCCGGGGCCAGGCAGGCTGCAGAGGGACCCCGGGGTCGAGGCTCCGAGCGCCCGAAGCCGGGGGGCCTGCAAGGGGCGGTGCGGGGGGCGGGCCGGCCCCTCCCTCGCTGACGCCGCCGCCGAGCCCCGACCGGGAGTGCGGGCAGCGAGCGGGTCGCCGGGTCGGGCAGGATGCGCTACCGGGCGTCGGTGAGCAGGGGTGCGGGCGGGTTGGGGAGCCGGGGTGTCGCTGGGTGGTCCGCGGTGCCTCCTGGGCCGGCCGTGAGACGGGCGCGGCCCAGGAATTTCGGTGGGAAACGTCTCTGAAAGTTGCAACGACAGGAGGCCGAGGCTGAGAGGGCTGCAGAACGCTCGTATCCAGGACCCTGCCAGGTCGCCCCTGGTGACTGCTGAGACCCCCCCTCACCCGAGGAGCAGGGGGCGATGGCTGCGGCGGTGTTTGACAGCAGGGCTGGGTGGGTCAGTGGCGGGCAGGTCTGAGGAAGGCAGGCCCCAGGCGGTACGGGTGACAGAGGAACAGAGAACTCCTGGACAACTAGGGTCAAGGGAGACTTGGTGCCTTCTCTGGGATTTACAGCAGCTCCCAATACCTCCCTCTTCCTTCACCCCTGGCACTTTCTAGATCCTGCAGGCCCTCTTTGAAGGGAAAGCTCTGCCCTGGACTTGGCATGAGGGTCTGGCTAAGCCTGGCCCTGCCCCACCCTCGGGTGGCAGCCGGGTTTTCCCTGGTAGAACCCCCACCTCCTGAGGAACTGTTGGGGAGCCTAGCAGCTGGAGTGGAGGGAGTGGCTTCAGCTGAGGGAGGGCAGGCCACCCCATCTTGGGTGGGTGTCTGGTCCAGCTGGGATGGTAGCCCATGGAGAAACCCTCTCTTGGGAGGTGAGCTCTTGCTTGATCTCTAAACAACTCTACTCCTAGGGATGGGGGGCGGGCAGGAGAAATGGCCCCTCCTTGTCTGCAGAATTCCCTCTGAACCATTTGTCCTTCAAACACCTGTAACACATAGCTGAGGGATTTGAGGTCACCTGAACTAACTCACTCCTCTTCCCTGAGGAGGAAGGAGGAGATTCGTCCAAGGTCAACACAGCATTCTTTCTGCAGTTCCTAGCAGCTCCTTCTCCACTCAGAACTACACCTCTCTGGATTCCAAGCCCTTGTTCAGTGTCTGGGTCGCTGCTCCTGTGGGCTTTGCGCATGGTCCATGTTCTCTTGCGACCTCTTCTCAGCACTCAACACCTCGTGACCCAGCCATATGTCCCAAACATGTTCTGTAGCCTGTATCCGAGTGTCCATGCCTTCTACATCCCGCAGGCGGGGCAGGAGGTAAAGGTCTTGCTTTAACTGGCAGACTGTGTGGCTGACTGTGTGGCTCCCGACAGGCCCTGGGCAGCGACGGGGTGCGTGTGACCATGGAGAGCGCCTTGACTGCCAGAGACCGGGTTGGGGTGCAGGACTTTGTCCTGCTGGAGAACTTCACCAGTGAGGCTGCCTTTATTGAGAACCTCCGGCGGAGATTCCGGGAGAACCTCATTTATGTGAGAACCATGAGTGGGTGCTGGGGCCACAGGCCTGGGGTGAAGGGAGCACCAGAAGCCTTCAGGAAAAGCTTCTGACTGTCGTCCTCCACCCCCAGACCTACATTGGCCCTGTGCTGGTCTCCGTCAACCCCTACCGAGACCTACAGATCTACAGCCGGCAGCATATGGAGCGCTACCGTGGTGTCAGCTTCTATGAAGTGCCACCTCATCTGTGAGTGACTCGCTTACCTTTCCAGGAGTGACCTCTATCGCCAGGCACGATGACCCCACCCAGCCCCCACTCTGAAATGATTCCTGTCCCCTACCTTGGGTGACTCACTGTTCACAACTGTGAGGAATCCCATGATTGCTCACTCTAAAGTTACCTCAGTTTTTATTAGCCAAGTCTCTGAATTCTGTCCACCAGGACCCTCTGCTCCTAAGCTCTGTTCCCACTTGTGATGGATTCCTTTAACTATCTTAACGTGGCCGACCTGTGAGGACCCCTGCCCAGCTTCCACCTGGCTGGGGCCACACCTGGAATGATCCTTTCAGACTCCCATCCTCAGCTGTGGGGGTCTACCTGTGAGGGGTTCCTACTCCTCATCCCCCTTCTCCATCTTCTAGGTTGTAACCCCCACATTTTACAAGAGTGGTCCAATCACATATGGGTTGGGCTTCCCCACCCGTGAACTCCCTGACAAACCTCTGCCCTAGGTTTGCAGTGGCTGACACTGTGTACCGGGCACTGCGTACTGAGCGTCGGGACCAGGCGGTGATGATTTCTGGAGAGAGTGGGGCAGGCAAGACAGAGGCCACCAAGAGACTGCTGCAGTTCTATGCCGAGACCTGCCCTGCCCCTGAGCGGGGTGGGGCGGTGCGGGACCGGCTGCTGCAGAGCAACCCTGTGCTGGAGGTGAGGGGACAGCAGCAGCAGAGGAGAGGGGAGGGCGAGGAGAAGATGCCAGGCTTCGCTCACATTCCCATCCACTCCTAGGCCTTTGGAAATGCCAAGACTCTCCGCAACGACAACTCCAGTCGGTTTGGGAAGTACATGGATGTGCAGTTTGACTTTAAGGTAGCTGGGGTGTATTGAAGTGTAAGGAGGTGGGTTTGTTGTTCAGCAGGTTCGGGTTTTGTGGAGGACGGACTGTATGCCAGGCCCGCTTCCTGGCACTGCTTCTAGAGCAGTGAAACCATCATCCTCCTGGAGTGATGGTGATAAACAGAAGCTTAATAACTCAGGCCTTAGCAGAAAATAAGGTAACTCTGGGAGCTGCTGTAGTTTCTTTCTTTCTTTTCTTTTTTTTTTAATGAGATAGTCTCAATCTGTAGTCTGTACTGCCCTTAAATTCCTAACTGCCCCGCCTCATCTCCCTGGGTCTCTGGGATTACGGGGTGTACTTCCGCAGCTGGATCTGCAGTTTCAAAGCAGGTGGGAAAGGCCTCATTCTGAGGTGGCATTTCAGTCATGGCGTGATGCCCTGGGGAGCAAGCATAGCAGATGCCTGGGGGAATAAGGCCAGGCAGGTATGAGGACCAAGGCCTCAAGAGCGCTTAGTGTGTTTAAAGACAATAGGGAAGCCAGAAGCTGGAGGAAAAAGCAAGGTACCATGAAAACAAGAGTGGGGAGCCAGACACTTCAGGGCCTTTTAGGTCCTTGCAAAGAGTTTTATTTTTATTTTTGCCTTGCTGTGGGAATTAACCAAGAATCACAAGTCATATTAAGAACACAGGCCACACTGAGAGTTATATTCAAAGCCCAGCAAGAATTTTTTTTAAGCTAAGTAAAAAGGAATTATCAGAGGGTTTGAACAGTAGTGTGTCATGATGCAACTTTCCCACTGAAAAGGTCATTCTAGCTTTTGTTGGGAGTAGTTGATAGAGGAACCCAGCCAAGCAGGGAAACCGGTTAGGAGGGTGATGTAATAATGTAGGTGACAGATGACAGTGTCTCAGATCAGGGTGGTGGACACAGAGATGGTGAGCAGAGGTTGGATTCTGGATGTTCTTAAGGCAGCGGGATCTGTGGTTTGTTTGCATATAGAAAGTAGATAGGGGAAAAAGGCTTCCATGAGGACCACAAACTTCTCTCTTGAATAACCTGTAGGACAGAGTTGTCATTGACCAGGGTGGGAGAAAACCAGCAGACGTTAGTGTGAGAGGGAAAGGTTAGAATGCAGCATCAGGCTTGTTCCGTTTGCAGTGCCTGGCAGGCAGTCGGTATGACTCCAGAAGTAGCTCTTTCTCTTTTCTCTCTTTTCTTTTTTTAAAAGTGTGTGTGTCTGTGTGTGGGTGTGTGTATCTGGGTGTGTACCACGTATGTGTGCCCACAGAGGTGAGATCAGGTCACCTAGCCACTGAGCTATGTCTCCATTTCTTAGATGAAGAAACTGAGACCAGAGTGGGTGCTGAGCCCACTTAGTTATTAACTGAGGCAGGGCTAGAATTGGA
This sequence comes from Psammomys obesus, assembly GCF_907164565.1. NCBI lineage: Eukaryota > Metazoa > Chordata > Mammalia > Rodentia > Muridae > Psammomys > Psammomys obesus. The sequence continues at coordinate 1,481,624 of NW_026595981.1, forward strand.
GCCCAGATCTACTTCAGGAGAGAAAGAAGAAGATGGGTTCTTTCTCCTGGTCCAGCTCACCAGCGCTGTTCTCCACTCTACCACAGGGTGCCCCTGTGGGAGGCCACATCCTCAGTTACCTCCTGGAGAAGTCACGAGTGGTACACCAGAACCATGGCGAGCGGAACTTTCACGTCTTCTACCAGCTGCTGGAGGGCGGGGAGGAGGAGACGCTTCGTCGTCTAGGCTTGGAACGGAACCCCCAGAGCTACTTGTACCTGGTGAAGGTGAGCGGTTTGGCAGGCAGAGTTGGTGCCACCCAGGGGGCACAGTGCCAGTGCTGGCAGCCCAGCTATGCTCTTTCTCCAGGGCCAGTGTGCCAAAGTCTCCTCCATCAATGACAAGAGCGACTGGAAGGTCGTCAGGAAGGCACTGTCGGTCATTGACTTCACCGAGGAGGAAGTAGAGGTTAGGCCTGTGTAGACCCTCCTGCCCTTGCGGCCCACCCATTTCTACTTCAGGCCCCCTCTGTCCCTGAGTGCCTCACCAGCCATCCCCTGCCCCATCTGAGGATCTAGTTGTCCTGACCTCCCCCACCCCTCCTGCTGCCCCCTCAGGACTTACTAAGCATCGTGGCCAGTGTCCTACATTTGGGCAACATCCACTTTGCTGCTGATGAGGAAAGCAACGCCCAGGTTACTACTGAGAACCAGCTCAAGTATCTGACCAGGGTGAGTGTGACAGGCAGAGGCAGGGAAAGGGACAGCAGGCAGAGGCAGGGGAAGGGATAGCTGAGACGAAAGGAACCAACCCCTCACTATGCACACCCCACCTTGACAGCTCCTTGGTGTTGATGGCACGACGCTGAGGGAAGCGCTGACGCACAGGAAGATCATCGCCAAAGGGGAAGAGGTGAGGTTGGCTGCAGGAACAGGAGGTTTGGGCAGTCCTAGGGAGCCCCGTCCTGTCATTCCTCTCCGCTTGTCTACTCCAGGTCTTCAGTAGCGCTGGGGGCATAAGGCAGGTGGCTCAGAGAGGTATGGTGGCCAAGGCTCCCTCCACCAAGAGTGAGACCCTATGCCAGCCTCCTTGTCACCACCATCCCCCAGCTTAATGACACTAGAAGTCGGGGAATGAGAACATCCTTGTCTGATGCCTCAGTCTGAGGGGAGGTAGGACGGGGGTGTCTGTGGCATTCATCTCCTCTTTTCCTCTGTGGCAGCTCCTGAGCCCCTTGAACCTCGAACAGGCTGCGTACGCGAGGGATGCCCTTGCCAAGGCTGTGTATAGTCGCACGTTCACCTGGCTGGTCAGAAAGATCAACAGGTCACTGGCCTCCAAGGTGAGCACTCAGTCCATGCTGCCTCCAAGGAAGGCCTGGAGGGTGGACAGCGGGCCCGGAGCTGGGGCAGACACTGGGGACCCATGCTGTCTGCTGACTCTCTGGTCCTAGGATGCTGAGAGCCCCAGCTGGCGAAGCACCACAGTTCTTGGGCTCCTGGACATTTACGGCTTCGAAGTGTTTCAGCATAACAGGTCAGACCCTGCACCTTTACTCTTGCCAGTCTGTCCGCTCATGTCTGCCGCATTCTGCCCCTCTCTTGTGTCCCCTGCCGCTCATTCCCAGCCGTGATCCTGCTTTGCATCTCTTAGCCCTGCTGCTTGTGCCTCATCCTGTCTTTTCCCTGTCCCTGGCACCACTGCGGGTTCTTCCACTGCCCCTCAGCTTTGAGCAGTTCTGCATCAACTACTGCAACGAGAAGCTGCAGCAGCTCTTCATTGAGCTGACTCTCAAGTCTGAGCAGGAGGAGTACGAGGCAGAGGGCATCGCGGTACGTGCATGCCTGGGGTACCCTGTGCATCATGGGATGCTGGGCGCTGGGGCTCCTGGGAGAGGGTATGGAACCGATAATTGATGCCCTTCTCATTCTGTGCAGTGGGAACCTGTCCAGTACTTCAACAACAAGATCATCTGTGACCTGGTGGAGGAGAAGTTCAAGGGCATCATCGCCATCTTGGTGCGTCCTTTGTTCTTCTAGCCTCACACTGGGAGACAGCTGGGAAGTCCCCCTCCTTTTTCTCCAAGTGTGTCCAATGGTCCACTGGGTCAGAGTGTGGGCGGGGTAAGGTGAGGTGCTGGCCCAGTCTACAGACCCCGTGTCGGGGCTTTCTAAGCGCTTTGCCTTTCTCCTGTGCCTGTGGCTTCCTACATGGTGTCCTCCTTTCCAGTAGACCTCTACCCCTGTGCACTGCCCTGCAGGATGAAGAGTGCCTGCGTCCTGGGGAGGCCACAGACCTGACCTTCCTGGAGAAGCTGGAGGACACTGTCAAGCACCACCCCCACTTCCTGACGTGAGTGGGCTGCTAGCAAGGGGCGCTAGTTTGGCAGAACCTGTGGAAGGCTGGAGGCATAGCTCAGTGGTAGAGGGCTTGCCCAGCGTGCACAGGGCTCCTCTTGGATCAAAACAAACCACCAGCCACAAGTTAATCACCAGACAGAGTGATGATGGGGACAGTTAGAAAAAGCCACTGTTGGACCTTCCTCCTCAATCTTTATTGAGAATAGCACTTGCTAAGTTGTTTATTATAGTATGCTTCCTTATTTATGAATTGCTTTTTTGTTTGTTTGTTTTGCTTTTCGAGACAGGGTTTTTCTGTGTAACCTTGGCTGTCCTGGACCCAGTTTGTAGACCAGGCTGGCCTCGAACTCACAGATATCCACCTGCCTCCCTGAATGCTGGGATTACAGGGATGTAATTACCCGGCTTATAAATTACTTTTTATGTAAGGAATCTCCTAGACTTACAGTGTGGAAGTGGTAGAATCAGTAGTTCGCAGCCATCTTGCTTGCATAGCAAATTCAAGGCTCCGTGAGATCCTATCTGCAGAAAACAAAAGGGCTCCCCCTGAAGTGGGGAAGCGTGGCACCCAGATGGGGGGCTCCTCGTCTCCTACAGTACCATAAGGGTACTTTCTTGTGTTCTGGCTAACCAAAACTTAGAAACATTCACTCATTTCGTCAAGGTTATCTATTTAGATTGTAGAGTGTGGGACCATGTCGTGGGGCTTTAGACTCGAAAGCGTTGAGCATTGTTTGCTTAGCAGTACAGGAGGCCAGGCATGGAATGTTCCCCTTTAGTCCAGCAATCCAGAGCAGAGGCAGGCGGGTCTCGGTGAGTTCCAGGCCAGCCAGGGATACACAGAGAGACCCTGCTCAAAAAAGCAAAGAGTACATGAAAAAAAAAATGCTTCTGGGCATGCATGATAGTTCCTACACTCAGGAGGTAGAGACAGAGGGATTGCTGCAAGTTTGGAGCTAACTTGGGCTACTATCATATGAGCTCTTACCTAAAAAAAAAAAAGAAAAAAGGAAAGAAGGAAGCAAGCAAAACATTTGGAGGGATGGGGGGACGACATAGTGTTTGTTTTGAGACAAGATATCACTGTAGCCCTGTATGACCTGAAGCTTAGAGATCCTGCTTCTGTCTTTGGAATGCTTAAAAGCCTACAATGCCATATCTGATCTCTCTCTCTCTCTCTGTCTCTCTGTCTCTCTGTGTGTGTGGCTCACCTCACACTCAGAGATCCATCTTCCCCACCACCACCCTCCCTCTAGTTTTAGAAACAGGGTCTCATGTTGTCCAGTCTGGCCTCAAACTCAATATGTAGAAAAGGATGGCCTTAAACTTCTGCTCCTGTCTTCCTCTGCTTCTTGAGTGCTAGGGTTACAGGCATGTGCCATCATGCGTAACAATAAAATTCACTTTTTTTTCATGTTTTTTGTTTGTTTTCTCCAATAATTAATTAACTTATTCACTTTACATCCTGGTTCTAGCCCCCTTCCTTCTCTTCCCTGTCCCCCCTAAAATTTGCTTTTGATTATAAAAATAATACTGCTCATTAGAGAGGGTTGGAATGTGTGCAAACACTCTTGTGACCCTGCTACCCAGAGGTCATCATTGTTAGCAATTCCAGGCATTTCCTTCCTGCATTTCCTATACATTTTTTCCCCAAAGTCAAGAACTTATTGTGTAGAAAACTCAGTATAATGTTATGCTTGAAGGTTTTCCTGTAGCATCAAGCAGAAGAATTTCTTCAAAATATGTCCTTTGAGGCCTGTGGCCCACAGCTCTCACCGTGCCTTGAGGGCTCCTAATGTGCCTCTTCAGGGTTTTCTTTCTTTTTTCCTTACGTTCTTCCTTTCTTCCTTCCTTCCTTTCGTTCTCTCTCTCTTTCTTTCTTTTTTCTTGTTTTCCTTTTCCCTCCCTTCTTTCCTTCCTTCCTTCCTTCCTTCCTTCCTTCCTTCCTTCCTTCCTTCCTTCCTTCCTTCCTTCCTTCCTTTTTGGTTTTTTGAGGGTCTCCCTGAGGGTAGCCCTGGCTGTCCTGGAGTCACTCTAGATCAGGCTGGCCTCAAACTCACAGAGATCCGCCTGCCTCTGCCTCCTGAGTGCTGGGATTACAGGTGTGTGCCACCACTGACTGGCTTGTCTCTTTTTTTTTTTTTTGTGGTATTGAAGATGGATGTTAGGCAGTGTCCTACTGGTGAGCTACCTAGCAGCCCAGCCTCCAGGATTCTGTTGTGAGAGCAAGGCCACAACACTACTCTTTGTGCCTTGAATTTTTGCCTGTATCTCTGCTTAGTTTCTTAGAATAGTTTTTAAAAGTAAAAAAGTGGGCCGAAGGGTACAAGCATGTTTAAGATGTAAGTAATCTCTTGGGACAAATTCCGTTCTGAAAATGGAGAAGACAGCTTTACCACCCTCTGAACAGCTGGGCAGTGGCCAGAGGCAATGAAAGAAGCCCTATGTCTGGAGTGACTGCGAGGCCTGAGCCAGAGTTCCTATGACTAGCTTTTGGTGCTATGTGTCCCTGGACAAGTTTGCCTACTGTTCTGAGCCTTCTTGAACTCTGCAGCACACCTTGGGCCTGCCATCTGCCACATGGGGTGCAGTCTGTGGGACAGCCTGGGGGCCTGCTGGGCCCTTCCTGCATGGCTCTTCAGCCTCTTCAACAGGCCGGGCATGCCCCAGGTCAGAAATCCTGTAATTTCCTGTCCTTGTCACCCTCAGGCACAAGCTTGCTGACCAGAAGACCAGGAAATCCCTAGGCCGAGGGGAGTTCCGCCTTCTTCACTATGCTGGAGAGGTGACCTACAACGTGACTGGTGAGGACCCTGAGGCTGGCTCCCCTGGGGCTCTAATGGGGTATGCCCCTACCACTCATCCGTTCTCCCCTCCCAGGGTTTTTGGATAAAAACAATGATCTCCTCTTCCGGAACCTGAAGGAGGTGAGGAAGACAGGGCAGGCTGAAGTGGGTTGGGTACTCGCAGCTCCGTGTGCCTCTCTGGCTTTGCTCATTGCTGACCACTCTTCTGCCTCACAGACCATGTGCAGCTCGACCAACCCCCTCATGAGCCAGTGCTTTGACAGGAATGAGCTCAGCGACAAGAAGCGGCCAGAGACGGTACGGCGGCTGTAACAGTGGGGGGGGGGGGTGACTGAGCACAGACCAGCGCCTGCCTGGCACGGTGTCTGAGTGCCTCATACCCATGTGCACACCCATCCACCGGTGTCCGCAGCACACTGCTCTCAGGACCATCTCTGCCTATTTCTCTTTCTTTTTTCCAGTTTATCACATTTATTTATTTGTGTGTATATGTGTGTGTGTACATGTGCCATGGTATGAGTGGAGGGCACTTGTTAAAGTGGAGACAACTTGTCTTTCCAGCACGGTCTTAGGACTCAGGCTCTGGTTGACAGGCTTGTCAGGAAATGTTTTTACCCATGAGCCACCTTACTAGCCCTTCTTTGTTTCTTTTTTTTATAATTTATTTTTATTTTATGCACATTGCTGTTTTGCCTGCAAGTATGTCTGTGTGAGGGTATTGGATCCTGGAATTAGAGACAGTTGGGAGCTGCCATGTGGTTGCTGGGAATTGAACTCGGGCCGTCTGGAAGAGCAGCCAGTGCTCTTAACCACTGAGCCATCTCTCCAGCCCTCTTCTTTGTTTCTAACTGCAGAACCTGTGTGTCCACCTTTCTCTAAACGTAGACTGTTGTGTGCCTCCCAGCTTCTCTCTGTCTGGGTCCCCTGGCACCCAGCCTGTGGGGGTGCTGGTGTGCACCCACTTTGAGCAGACATCTCTCAGCTCTGAGGAACCTGAAACAATAAGTGTCCTCACAGCCAGGTGCATGGGTCCTTTGGGAACTGGAAAGAGGGAGCAAAGTGCCTGAGGGGTGCAGGGTGGGCGTCCAGGAAGGCTGTGAGGCAGAGGCGACATTTGAGGGGATTGAGTTGGTGCTTGTCAGATGGGCCTGTAGGAGGGTTCTGGGGCAGCAAGAGAGCCGCGCGCAGAGGCCAGGAAAGCTGGACGGTTGAGAAGAGCAACAGGAGGAGGGTCTGAGGGGCAAATGTAGCCAGTGGTGCCAGATGCAGGGGACCTTCAGCCAGCAGGGCCAGAGGTGCAGCTATTGGGCTGAGCCAGAAGAGGTCATCACAGCGCCAGCTCAGGAGGGAGAGAGGACCAGAGTGCTTCTAGCTGGGCCATAGCAACATTGTACCTACCCAAGACCCTGCTTCTGTCCTGGCCCTGTCTGGCCCACCTTCTCCTGAGCTGCCCTCTCTTACCAGCCAGTGTCTCCCCACCCAGGACACCTCCACACCCTCCCCTACCCACACTCTCTAGCATGCCTCAGGTTTCTGTATCCAGTGATGGCCCCAGGTGGGCCCTTCGTGCCAGCCCCCAGCCTTGTTCTTTTCTTCCTGGCTCAGGACACAGATCACTTTCCACCCAGTCCCCCAGGCCAGGAACTTTTCCAGCTCTGTTGTCCCAACACTGGGTGATGCCTACTTCTGTTGCCCGAGTACTTCTCAGCTCCCTGTCCTCTGTCCCTGTAACCACTGTTCCAGGCTGGTCCCTGTTATCGCTCCTTTGAGCCAGCCAACCTCTTCCCTGGTTTCCTGGCTTCCCACCAGCCCCTCCCAATCCATCTGGCACATAAATGCTGTAGAAATAATCTAACATACAAATCTCACTGCCACTCCCTTGCTCCAAATTTCTCATGGGCTCTCTGTTTCCCTAAAGATAAAATCTAGTCTCTCCAGTGTAATTCTGCTCTGATACACTGCCCTGCCTGCCTTAAATCCTTGCAACGTTGTAGCTCTCTGCATCAAAACTTTGCTTAGCCATTCATTTGCCTGGACTGCTTTTCTCTTTTGCTGATGACACTCACAGTCTCACTTTAGGGTCATTTCCAAATCTCTTTCCCAGTGCATTTTTCCTCAGACTCATCAGTTGTCTCAAAAATGAGGAGGCATGTGGTGATATCTCAGTGGTGGAATGTTTCCCTAATGCACATGAGGCCCTGACTCTGTTCTTCAGCACCAGGAAGAAGGAGGGATTTGTAATGTTGTCTGGAGACCTTAGTGGGAGAGCTGGGTTTCTAAGCTGAGGTCTCTTAACTGGCTGAAAGGAAGTAGGATGAAGAGCCTGGCTCCTTCTGTTATGAGGCAGAGGAGATGGGAGGAAGCAGGGAGGAAGGGTACACGCAGGGTTCTGTGGCCTCAGCCCAGCCCCTGCCAACTTCCTATACCCCCTTGGCTCACCAGGTGGCCACCCAGTTCAAGATGAGCCTCCTGCAGCTCGTGGAAATCCTGAAGTCTAAGGAGCCCGCTTATATCCGCTGCATCAAGCCAAATGATGCCAAACAGCCTGGTAGGTCCTCTGATCCTGTGAGCCCTGAGCTGTGCCTCTTGAATGGGGACACTGCCTCTCAGTGAAAGCCTGAGGACTGTCCTCGTTTTCCTTCTCTTAGGTCGATTTGATGAGGTGCTTATCCGACACCAGGTGAAGTACCTGGGACTTATGGAGAATCTGCGTGTGCGTAGAGCTGGCTTTGCCTATCGACGAAAATATGAGGCTTTCCTACAGAGGTGGGTGGGGTCGGCCCAGCAGTAACTGTGTGAGGCGGGAGGGTGAGAACCTCCTGGAAATTTATAGCTTCCGTTTAGATAGAAGGGTTCAGAGGCCTCAGAGGCTGTGAGACCCAGGCCAGAAACTTTTTATGCTACAGGCTTAATGTCAAAGAGGATATACAAAGCATACACATAGCTCCACCCTCCTGAAGCCCCTGGTGAGGGTCACAGGAGGAGCACAGTGACAGGCTGCCACCAGAGACGGCTGTGAAAAGAACACAGAGGATGTTGCAGCTCTGTAATTTTTCAGAGGACAGGACCTGAGCCAACCAGAATATGAATGCCATCTTTGCTTTAGGCAGACAAGAATACCTCAGTCCCCCATCTCTAAAATGGGGACCATCAGATGTGTGTACCATACGTCTGTCAGTAGGAGCACCTGTAGTTCCCAGCAAAGCTGAGGGAGCCTTCTTTCCCAGGTACAAGTCACTGTGCCCAGAGACATGGCCCATGTGGGCAGGAAGGCCCCAGGATGGGGTGGCTGTGCTGGTCAGACACCTCGGCTACAAACCAGAAGAATACAAAATGGGCAGGTGAGTGGGGCCTGCTCCTGGTGCCTGGAGGATGAGGGAGGGGCTGTCCAGAGGCTGACCACTGTTGTCCTTCCAGGACTAAGATCTTCATCCGATTCCCCAAGACCCTGTTTGCCACAGAGGACTCCCTGGAAGTCCGACGGCAGAGCCTAGGTGAGAGAGACTCAGCTTGGCTGTCTCATGGGGGTCCTGGAGAACAGAAGCACTGCCTATGGGCTTTCCCACCAGGAAACCCGCCAATCACCTTCAGCTCTCTTCCTGCCACCCCCCCACCCCCCCAGCAAAGGCCAGCATCCCATACTCACCTGCCACCTTACACTGACTCATTGCTCACGGTCCCTTACTCCGCTGTTCTTCATGCTACTGACTCTCAACCCATGGTCATGCCAGGCCCTCAACTGGGGCTCTGAGCTCTGACAGTTAATTTTCTTTCCCAACCACAGCCACCAAGATCCAGGCAGCCTGGAGGGGCTTTCATTGGCGGCAGAAATTTCTCCGCGTGAAGCAATCAGGTGTGGGGGCCCGGGGATCTTTTGGGGGGCCAGGGCCTAGGGGTGGGCTGGGCCACATGGTGAGAAGCTAAAGGCCAGCCACGTGTGGTATCCACAGCCATCTGTATCCAGTCATGGTGGCGTGGCACTCTGGGCCGGAGGAAGGCAGCCAAGAGGAAGTGGGCAGCTCAGACTATCCGCCGGTGAGTGCTGGGTTGCCATGGTGGGGCCCACACTACCGATCAAGGTGGGGAGTATGGGGATCTGTTGTCAGGTTTCTCACCCTAGCTGTGCCTGGCCCACCACTCCAGACTCATCCATGGCTTCATCTTGCGCAATGCACCTCGTTGCCCCGAGAACGCCTTCTTCCTGGACCATGTGCGAACATCATTTTTGCTTAACTTGAGGCGGCAACTCCCCCGGAATGTTCTGGATACCTCCTGGCCCACACCTCCACCTGCCTTGAGAGAGGTCTGTAGGCATGCCATACTAAATTAGAGATATCTATCAAAGCACTTAGCACAGGGGGCTTCTTTTTATGTGTCCAGGGAGGCCTCAGAGGGGAGAGTGGCCATGAAAATGAGCTCCCTGGAGAGAAAACACTCCAAAAGACTTTCTAGCTTGAGGAGCCTGTTGGGCCTCTTCAGTGGGAAGGGCAAGCGGGAAGAGTGTCCTGACCCTTCTCTCCCCACAGGCCTCAGAGCTGCTACGAGAGCTGTGCCTGAAGAACATGGTGTGGAAATACTGCCGGAGCATCAGCCCTGAGTGGAAGCAGCAGGTGTGGGGAGCTGCGGGGCCCTGAGCACAGCAGGCATTGTAGAAAGTGTGCTAGCCTGGCGGGAAGGCGTTTTACCAGGTCACTGTAGCCTCAAAAGAAGGCCAGGCCTTCACTGGATTTCATGTTGGAAGTGGAGGCTGCTGTAAGGTTAGAGAAACAAATAGGACCTACGTTGTAGCCAGCTTGCTTTGGTTGATAGAAGCTGCCCAGAACCTTGGTTGGTCCAGCTTTACACTCACTGATTTGTGCCAGTGGTTTGCTGTGCCCTGTGTTTGACAACATGATGTTGGGTGATGGCCCACCGGCTCAGATAATCTGTCGCAGCAGCGGTCACCTACACGATCTTAAGCTGGAGCCAAACCTTAGGAGGCTCGAGGGCCTGGTGGGAATCATCTCCAAAGTCAGGCCTGTCCTGACTACTGGGAGCTCTCTGCCTTGTTTGGGGACAGTGAGGAAGGAAGGAAGGAGCTGATGGGAGTATTGGTGACAGGCACTAAAGCGCTGGTGAGGGCACTGCTGGCTCTGCCCTCCAGGTCCCCAGCCCTTTGACACTGTAATTTTTTTTTCTCTTTAGCTGCAGCAAAAGGCTGTGGCTAGTGAAATTTTCAAGGGCAAGAAGGATAATTACCCTCAGAGCGTCCCCAGACTCTTCATTAGCACACGGCTTGGTGAGCCCCTCACTTCCCAGCCCTTGGGCCTCCCATCCTAGTCCCTTCCGGCCTTCCCTGACTTCTTTTTTTCCCATCTTGGTTGCAGGCACAGAGGAGATCAGCCCCAGAGTACTTCAGGCCTTGGGCTCCGAGCCCATCCAGGTAAGAACCGCTGCAGCTCTCTAGCCCCACACAACTCTCTGCCCAAGGGCTGGAGAAGGTAGGTCATGGGCTGAGCAGTGGGCAGGGCTACTCCTGGGACCCCCTAGCCCCTCCCCTGCCCTCCACACTGTTCCACGTTTTCTAGTATGCTGTGCCGGTGGTGAAGTATGACCGCAAGGGCTACAAGCCTCGCTCCCGGCAGCTGCTGCTCACACCCAGTGCGGTGGTCATCGTGGAGGATGCCAAAGTCAAGCAAAGGATCGACTATACCAACCTGACTGGTGAGCAGGAGTCCAAGCCTGCGGGGCGGGAAGGACCCTCTTTGACCGCTGCTCCCTGACCTCTGCCCTCCCCTCGCAGGAATCTCCGTCAGTAGCCTGAGCGACAGCCTGTTTGTGCTTCACGTGCAGCGTGAGGACAACAAGCAGAAGGTACCTTTGGGACTTGGGGGGGGGGCGGGGGGTTCTTCTAGTCCTAAACAAGGCTTGGCTCATTCTTTGCGCCTTGCTCCCCAGGGAGACGTGGTGTTGCAGAGTGATCACGTGATTGAGACACTAACCAAGACGGCCCTCAGTGCTGATCGCGTGAACAATATCAACATCAACCAGGGCAGGTGAAGCATGTTGGGATGAAGCGAGCACACGGGCGGGAAAGGACCATCTTGGGGTCCATCCCAGTGCACACATCTTCACATGCTTCCTTGCCTCCAGCATCACGTTTGCAGGGGGTCCAGGCAGGGATGGCATCATTGACTTCACATCTGGCTCAGAGCTTCTCATCACCAAGGCTAAGAATGGCCATCTGGCTGTGGTGAGTGGGGCCTGCTCACAGGGTCTGAGGTAGAGCCACTGATGGCAGAGCCCTCCTTCGGGTATTCGTTCCCATTTCCCTGGTTGCACGAGCTTGAAGGCCAGAGAAAGGGGCTGCGTGGACCGCTATGATAGCCATAAAAGGGTAATAATAATGAGGGCAGTGGGAAATACTGCAGGGAGCAGTGGTGTGCATTGGGAGGCTCACTCTGGCCAGAGTAGCCAGTATTGCTGTGGGAATAGCGCAGTCTTTGTACCAAGGCCACTCAGCTCCCACAGCCTGCTACAGGACTGTGTAAGCTGAGCCGGTAAGTCCCTGCTGCTCCTCCGCTCACTACTGGGCTTTTCCCCACTAGGTGGCCCCACGGCTGAACTCTCGGTGATGAAGGCACAGGTGGACTCCTCCTGACTCCTGATGCTTTGCTTATTTCCCTCCTCCCCCTCTCAGTTACCAAAGACTCAAGCTTCCAGACAGGGATCCAGGGACACCCTCAAAGCCCACCCGAAAACTCCTGCCTCCTCTTCACCCTCTCTTGAGGTGATCGGGCCCAGGGAGCTACCCCAGGAGTGGGCCAGGCCGGGCCACAGCAATAGAAAAGCAGGGGCCTGAGCAGGCCAGGCCAGCCCTCTGCTGACGCCAAATATCTGAGAGAAGGGAATTTTAACTGAGGTTTTCTCTGAGATTTTTTGATGCTTTATAGGAAACTATTTTTTTAAAAAAAGCCATTTCCTACCCGAAACACACTGGATGTGTTTCCCCTGACTCAAACAGAGTCAAACAGGGCAAGGAAGGTAGCTAAAAGGCTGGTGGGCTGGGCTGGGGGCTTTCTTCTGGTCAAGCCTCTCCTCTTCATTCCCTTGGCACCTTGTCTGTCTGTCCATCCACCTGCACCTTTTGCAGCCCCCTCCGCCGTCCTCCCCCTGGGGGCTGAGGCCAGCTTTGCCTACCCCATCTTCCTGCCTTAAGAATGCCCGTTAGTGGCTGGGGTAGAGCCCAGTGGTAGACCTGGTGCTAAGCATGTGTGAGACCCTGGGCTCGATCCCCAGCATTAAAAAAAAAAAAAAAGTTTTTATAATATGTTCAGTGTGAGGGCGCCCTGGAGTGGGGAAAAGTATTAAGAGTTTGGAAGACTTCAAATCAATCATCTAGTCCAGGCCCCGGAATCACAAGGCCCCAAGGAAGCCTTGCCTAGTAGCAGATGGGGCAAACCTACAGTGAAGCCCTGCCCTCAGCACACCTCACTGCCTTTCCCAGGGACGGGGAGGCCCATCCAGCAAGGGCTCTCTGACCAGCAATCACCCTTGGGAACCACCAGGTGTGAGGGGATCTTTTACCTGGGTCTATGCCTTAGGATGACAACCTCCTCACACACAGACACATACTTTGGACCCCATTTAAGGATGCTAGGGTCTTTATTGGCCAGGCCGCCTCTGTGACCTGGGAGCATGGGGACAGGGCTGTCCTTGGAGGAGCTGCAGGGGCATCACCTCTTTCTGCTGCTTCTCTCCACCCAGAGGGCCTTGGGTTTGGGTTTGCTCAGCTCCCTCTGTGCCCTCTGGGGCTCTCAGCCCTCTGCTGACACTTCTGCAATCCAGAGAAACACTAAATAAAGCAATATGTGTTTGCCAGCTTGGTCTCCTTGTGAGTGCTGGGGAAAATGGGCCCTGGAAGGGAGGCTGGAACTTGGTGCTATGGATGAAAGGAGACAAGGAGCCCTACTTAGGAGTGATAGAGAGAAACCAAGCTCAATAAGGAATTACAGGCCTTAATCCCAGTGCTCAGGAGGCAGAGGCGGGTGGGTTGGATTTCTGAGTTCTAGGCCATCCTGGTCTACATATCAAGTTCCAGGACAGCCAGGGCTATGTAGAGAGGCCCAGTCTCAAAAAAATCAAACAAAATACAGGAGCCAGTGGATGTACTCTGGACTATCCACCAAAGGCTGCTCAGCCGGGTACAGGGCTCTGGCTTTGGGCAAACAAACATCTGGTCTAGCAGCACCCTGTGCCAAGGAGACCTAGCATGGGCAGTATGAGCTTAAGGGTCGTGCTAATGTAAGACAGACTCCGGTGAGGAGGGGTCAGCACTATGTGGAGAAGCTGGTGTCTGTCTGAGGTAGCTCAGAGGAGTGTCCCCAGCTAGAGGGGGCTGGGCAGAAAGGAGCGTTTGTCAGCAGTGGCCATTTTGTTGTCCTGGGGAGATCTACTTCTAGGTGCTAAAAAGACATTGTAAGGAGCATGTCTGGGAGTGGTCCTGGCTTAGTCTCTGGGCCCTGCCGAAGGAGCCGCACACACTGGTGACAGCAGCACTGCCAGCTACTCTTCTCTTCTACCAGATAGAGGCAGAAAGGAAACGCTTCTTCCCTAACAGACCATCTCTGAGCTGATTTCACCAGAGTGAATGGGAGGCTGTTCCCCCAGCCATCATAGCTAGAAGAACACAGTGATTGGCCAGGCCTAGGTCACATGCCTGCAGCCAGAAGGAAAGTGTGATCCACACCCAAGAGCACCAACCAAAAGTGGGAAAGAGAGGATTCCCTCAAAGACAGTCTGTTTCCTCTGTGCAGAAGGAAAGATTGAATGCTGCAAGCTGCTGTCTGCTCACAGCTGTGCAGCAGACCAAGGAGCGGGAGAAGAGGGAGGTTTATCACGGCAGAGGAAAGGTGCACGCAGGGCCAGGAGGCTAGAAAAGGAAAGGCTAGGGCTGCTCCCTAAGGACAGAAGCTCTCAGAGAGCGTGACTGTCCGGGGTTGGTGTCATCCTGCGAGCTTATGTATCTTTAATATCTCTCCCAAACTAACTTCCAGAAAAGACCATAGTGGGGCCAGTGAGACAGGTGAGCAGTTAGAGGCACTTGTTGCCCAGTCTAATGAAGGCACCAAAATAACCTATCTGTTCTGGCAATAGTAACCATGCCTAGGAGGCCGATAAGACGGGCACTGAGTTAGCAGCAATCACAGCTTTACAGCTATATCCTTGTAGTAAATTGGAAGGTGTGTGAGGGACGCCGTATGTAGAACCCACTAGTCAGCAAAAATGACTGATTTTTGTTGCAGACAGGGTCCCACTAGAGCCCAGGCTGACCTCAAACTTAGCATGTACTAGAGGATGACTTTGACCTGAGTTTCCCAAATGTGCTTGTGGTTACAGGTGTGTGCGCCATCATACATGACTTGGATTTTCCTTTTTTTTTTTTTTTTTTTTTTCTTTTGCAGGGAGGAGGGAGATGTATGTAGCCTAGGCTGGCTTCAAACTCACTGTGTAGTTTAGGTTAGTCTTGGACTCTCCTCCCAAGGGCCGAGATTACAGCCATGAGCCACCTCTCTTGGCTTGGGTAATTTTGAGAGTTAAAAAGGAATGGTTTGAGCCAGGCATGGTGGCACATGCCTGTAATCATCTCTTTGAGTTCAAGGCCAACCTGGTCTACAAAGCAAGTCCAGGACTGACAACCAAGGTACACAGAGAAACCCTGTCTCAGAGGGGGGGGAAACAGTTTGCTGGAACAGTAGACAAATGGAAAGGAAGGGAAAAGAGGGGTGGTGGTAAAAATGACCCCAGTATCCGGAGCAGCGGTGATCCCAAAAGAGGGAGGAATGAGTGTGAAGGCTTTGTGCATGGCTCAGTAGAGGGAAAGGAGGAAGAGTGGGCAGGACAAGACAGGCATGACTGCCTTTCCCTCTCAGCTCTGAGAAGACGGCAACATCTCTTTCCACCCCTAAAAGACACCTGTGTAACTTTCTGAGGTGGGGGCGATGTGCCATTACATTGGAGCAAAGCACATGACCAGCCAGTGAACAGCCAGGTCATCAAATGTGTCACTGACCTGTCTGAGAGGTCTGCCCCTCTAGTCCCAGCCCCTCATAATTAAGGCCCTCTTGCTGCCCCCTCCTGTATTCCTAATGTCTGTCTCCAAATCTTACCATCATATTATTTTAAGAGTGGCCCATGGGGAGCTGGGCATGGTGGCAATGGCCTTTAATCCCAGCACTGTGGAGCAGAGGCAGGTAGATTGCTGTGAGTTTGAGGCCAGCCTGATGTAGAGAGACCCTGTCTCCACTGTCTCAAAAGAAAAAAAAAGTGTTTCTCGGAACTGGAGAGATGCTTCAGAGCAGGTAAGTTTACACACCAGTTCGGTTCCCAGCACCCCATAGCAGACAGATCACAAGAGCCCGTAATTCTAGCTCTGGGGCATCTAACACCTCTTGCCTCTTTGGGCACTGTCGAACATGTGTGGTATTCACACACACATACATATTAAAAACTACAAAGATAGCGTCTAGAAAGCTGGCTCACTAGTTAAGAGCACTAGTGTGGTGGTTCACAGTCTTTGGCAACACGGGTTTCAGAGGATCCAACATCCTCTAGAGATAGAAGGCACTCACCAGGCGCATACAGACACAGGCAGGCAAAACATCTATACACATCAACTAAAAAAAAAAAAAAAAAAACCTTGAAAAGTTTCTAAAATAGTAAATCTTAATTAAAAAAAAAAAAAAGTGGTTCTTAGCTAGTCCCAGCTATCTTGAGTCCAAGAGTTCAGCAATAGCTGGAGAAACATCGCAAAACTACATTTACTTTTGACTGTTAAGGGGAGTGGGGCCATAGTGGCTCACGCCTGTAAACCCAGAGCTCAGGAAGCCAAGGCAGAGGCTGTCCACTTAGGGCCAGCCCAGCCTACACAGCGAGACCTTGAAAAGGAGGAACCCTGAGATGCGACTTGGATGTGAACGACTCCCTAACATGCGCAAAGCCCTGGGTTTGACCCCCAGTCCTGCGGACAAAAACAAAAAGGAGAGAGGGGAGGAGAAGAATGAAAGAGGGATCCTTGTAAAACATGAAAACAAACTTTGGAGGGGCATCACTTTTAGTTGGATTAAGCTCTCCATAGCCCTGGCTGTCCTGAAACATAATGTGTAGGCTGGCCTCGAACTCACAGAGATCCACTAGCCTCTCTCTTCAATGCTGGGATTAAAGCCACTATGCACAGCTTATTTAGAGATCTTTGTTATTTATTTATTTATCTTTGTTTGTTTGTTTGTTTCGAGACAGGGTCTCTCTGTATAGCCTTGGCTGTCCTGGACTCGATTTGTAGATCAGGCTGGCCTCAAACTCACAGAGCCTTTGCCTCCCAAGCGCTGGGACTAAAGGCGTGCATCACCATGCCTGGCTGGCCGGTCAGAGTTTTAATTTGAAAGTATACACACATTTTCTCTGACCTTGAGAACTAATACTTTATTTTGAGCCGTAAGTGTCTGTTGCCCTAACTCGATTCTACTTTGGTTAGCACTAGGGCTGCAGAGCAACCCAGGTTGTGTGTTCTAGTGGGTGCTACAACCCTGGTGACTTGAGGAGACACAGAGCGCGCAGGTGAGCAGGCTGCCCTGTCTACCCAGGCTTCTCTGTCATTAGAAAGGACTGGACGTCTTTACTAGAAAGCACAGACCCAGAGGCCTTGCTGCACTTTGCTGTTATAAGTCTTCCATCTCTCTCCTCCTCTCACCTCTGCTTTTCAGTGAGGTTTCTCCCTCTCTTCCTGCCCTGCTCCAACACAACCCTTCTGAAGGAGGTCATTTCTTTTGTAGGTAAGGTCTCTGGCTTTTCAAGGAGCAAACCCCACCATTGTGACTGCAATCCTTTGGCTCCTTAGGAACAAAGGGGGAGAAGGAAAGAAAGGAGGAAAGGGCAAGTGAATGCTGAATTGTCTTGGGGGTGCTGCAGGCCTGGGAAGTTACAGAGCATATCAAGGGACGCTGTATTGGAGCAGTCTGGTTTCCTTCACTGATGGGCTTTCCCTGCTTATTTTGCAGCTCGGCTATGATTTATTTTGTTTTATGTGTTTGGTTGTTCTGCCAGCAAGTATGTATGTGCATCACTTGTGTGCTTGATGCCGGTGGGGGTCAGAAGAGGACATTGGATCCTCTGGAACTGCCATGCAGGTTCTGGGAATCAAAACCTCAGCTTCTCAGCAAAAACAAGCTGCTCTTAGGTGCTAAGCCATCTCTCCAGCCCAGGTATAGTTTTCTATGCTGTTTGTCTTAGAGTCTTCTTAGCCCTGGCTAGCTCGGAATGCACCAGGTTGGCCTCAGACGTGGAATGATCCCTCTGCTTCAGCTTTATGAGTGGTAGGGACACAGAAATGCCATCACACTTGCTTTAGGAGAGAGTTCATTTGTTTGTTTATTTTTATTTTTAGGTTTTTCAAGCCAGGACTTCTCTGTGTATCCTTGGTTGTCCTGGACCCAGGGTGCTAGGAGTTTGTTTGTATTTTTTCAATTAAAGATATTTTATTTTACAGGGTGGTAGTGGTACATGTCTTTAATCCTAGCACTGGGGAGGCAAGAGTATCTCTGTGAGTTCGAGCCTAGCCTGGTCTATAGGGTGAATTTTCAGGACAGCCAAGGCTATACAGAGAAACCCTATCTTGAAAATTTTATTTTATTTAATGTGTATCAGTGTTTTGCCTGCATGTAGGTCTTTAAACCATGTATCTACCCGCAGGATTCTAGAAGAGTGTGCTGAATACCGTGGCAGTAGAATTACAGATGGTTATGAGTTGCTGTGTGGTTGCTTGGAGTCAAATCTGGTTCCTCTACAATGTTCTTAACTGCTGAAACAGCTCTCCAGCCCCTTAAGAGTGTTTTAAAAGAAGAATGAAAGCCAGTGTGGTGGCACACGTCTTAAAGACCCCTAATTCTACTTGAGAGGCAGAAGCAGGTAGATTCCCATGAGTTTGAGGCTGGCCAGTCTGGTCTATACAGTGAATTCCAGGCCACAGCAAGTGAGCTTCCATCTTAAAAAAAAATGAGGAAGAGGAGGGCTGGCGAGATGGTTCATCAGGTAAAGCCATTTGCTGTCAACCCTCAGGACTGGAGTTTGAATACTAGCACCTACATGGCAGAAGAAGAGAACCAATTCCCCCAAATTGTCCTCTGACCTTCATACCCAGGTCACACACAAATAAATAAATATGTGTAAAAAATATAAAAGACAACAAAGAAGATCCTGTCACAGTGGGCCTCAATCGGAAGTAGGAGGATCAGAAGTTCAAGGTCATCTACAACTGTGTAGTGACTTGGAGGCCAGCTTGAGATATATAATACTATGCAATAGTAAATGATTACATACTCCTTCCAGTGGGATGCAAAGGCAGGCAGATTTCTGAGGCCATCCTGATGTACACAACAATTCTAGGCCGCTCAGAGCTGCATAGTGGGACCTTGTCTATACAAACAAACAAACAAACAAAAAACCCACAACAAATCTTTCCTTCCTTCCTTCCTTCCTTCCTTCCTTCCTTCCTTCCTCCTTCCTTCCTTCCTTCCTTCTCTCTCTCTTTCTTTCTATTTTTGGTTTTCAAGACAGGGTCTTTTTGTGATACTTTGGCTGTCCTGAACCCACTTTGTAGACCAAATCAGGCTGGCCTCAAACTCACAGAGAACTGCCTGCCTCTGCCTCCCAGAGTGTTGGGATTACAGGCGTGGGCCGCTTCGGCCAGCTTCTCTTTTTCTTTTTCATTTATGCTAAGAATTGAGTTTGGTGTTTCCCAAACAGTCTCTGGGTAAGGTCTTGCCTTGAAGTCCAGTTGTCCTGAAAATGGAGAACAGATAGTCCTTTTCCCTGAAGGGCCAGCATTCACACTGAATGACTTCTGCTGCTGGTTCCTGGTGACTAAGCTAAGTCATGATGAGTCACCGATAACAGAGAAGGTGCCCTTTTCCCGGCTGTCTTTCCCTGGGCTGGCTCAGGCTATGGGTGGAAACCTAGAGGAGCTGAACTATCAACTAGGCCATGGATACCTTTAGTTTTGTCTTAGGCTTTTTGTTTGTCTGTCTAAGACAAGGTCCATTATATATAAAACACAGTAGTAATAGCCAGACAATGGTGGCACACGCCTTTGATCCCATCACTTAGGAAGCAGAGGCAGGTGGGTCTCTGAATTCAAGGCCAGCTGGTCTACGGAGTTAGTTCCAGGACAGCAAAAGAAACCCTTCTCAAAAAACAAAACAAAAAATTATTTTTAAAAAATGAGAGAGATGATCATGAAGTTACCCATGACTGTAGCTGAGAGTGCAGAAGGATCTGGCTGGTTGACATGAGAGCCTCAGCAGGGAAAACCACTCTTCCTGGCTGGGGATTTTGTTTTCTTTGCCTCAAGTACCCTCTCCCATTTGCCATTCAACACTCCACCACTCAACCTGTACCACCTCATCTGTGGATCCCTTTCTGTGGTTATTTGTTTTGGCTTTATAATATAGGGTCTCAGGCTCTCAGTGATCCTCCTGTCTCAGCTTTCAGGCAGTCAAGAGCCACTTTACCCAGCCCTTGGATCCCTCTACAGACTTCTTGATTTCTTTGTATCTGTGTCTCTCACCACAGCTTTTGGTGTTTCTTTGCCATTGTTCCCTGGTTCCTCCCACTGGGCTGTGAATTCGGTGACTTAAGAAGACCCAGTCGGGATCATCACTACACCAGCGAGGCCAATCCAGTGTCTTTGGGTGTTACCAAAACTTCAATGGGCCTCAGGGGAAACTGAAGAAAACACCAGAAAAAGACGATCTTGTCAGGAAGCTTTGAGGGGAAACTAACATCCTGGGACCACATCATCTTTTCTACTCCAGTCCTTTTACTACTGTCGCTGCCTGCAGGTCCTGGGCGAAAGACCTCCCCCTGTCAAACACTCATCAGTCAGCCTGCACTTTGAGACTCCGCCCCTTAGCCCTAGACTCCGCCTCCTCATCCCCTGGCCCTCCAGGTCTGGACAGGGCGGCGACGCCCATGAGGCCGCATGCGCACTGCGGGCCCCAAGGACTCCGTTTCCCTTCTCCCAATGGCGGGCGCCGGTCCCCTTCCCGGCAGCCTCCCTCGGGTAGAGAGCGCGTCATTTCCGGTGGGGAAGGCCCGCGGCCGCCGCCGCCATTTCGGGCGCTGCTGGGAGGCTGACACCGGAGCCGGTCCGCTGGGCGGCGGGCGCCAGGGCTGGAGGGGCGCGCGTGGCGGCGGCGGCCCAGTGTGAAGGCGCGGAGGCGGCCATGGCGGGCAACTTCGACTCGGAGGAGCGGAGTAGCTGGTACTGGGGCCGCTTGAGCCGGCAGGAGGCGGTGGCGCTCTTGCAGGGCCAGCGGCACGGGGTGTTCCTGGTGCGGGACTCGAGTACCAGCCCCGGGGACTATGTGCTCAGCGTCTCCGAAAACTCGCGCGTCTCCCACTACATCATCAACAGCAGCGGCCCGCGCCCTCCAGTGCCTCCGTCGCCCGCTCAGCCTCCGCCGGGTGAGGGACAGACGGGCGGGAGGCCCCGGGCGGGGGTGAGGGCCGTGGAACTCTGGTCTCCTGCTGGAGGGACCCCAGCGGGGGAGATGCCCTCAGCCCAGCTGGTTCCCACCTACGAGCAGGATGGTGGGGGAGGAGCCGCCGCTTACCGAGGCCTCTGGGTGTGCCTTGGGAGCCGGGGAAGGGGAACTGTTGCGGCCCCGGGGTGGGGCTGGGCGCCAGGGTCAGGCCCAAGGGCAGGGCAGGGCCAGGCAAATTGGGGACAAAGAGTTAATGGGGATGTTGCAGGGACATCATTTGGCAAAGGTGCCCAGAATGGATCTGCTAATCCTACAAGTGGCTTTTAGGCTTGAAACGTTTCCTGCAGTGTTAGAGCTGGGTTTGGCCATACTCCCCTGGTGGCCTTCGGTAGGAAGTCACCACGTACTGCCTGGCTGGGAGGGATGGAGACACCCTCAGGAAGCCGGTCAGCTTTTTCCTTTCTTGGGCATTTTTCCAAAATCTTTTTTACCGTGCTCTTCCCTTGTGGAATACGAAGGTGGTGAACTAAGTGACTTCGTAATAGAAAAAAGCTTTCTGTGACCAGCCCAGCATAATTGAAGCCTAGCTGGCAAATTGTGTCCAAAAGACTGCCCGCTGCAACTAGAGTTTCTGGTTTCAAAGTGATTAGTGGAGGAAGAAAAAAAATTTTTTTTCAGAAAATAAACCAGGCATAAGCCAATAAGAACAACCCTGGAAGTGAATGGAGTTTCATTCTTCCTGGGCTTAAACACTTGTCAGTCATGCACTTCTGGGTCTTTTCTTGCTCAGTGAGTTGGTGCTGTGGTCACAGCCTCGCAGGATTTGAGAGCAGACCTGGCTGGAAGACACACCAGGAATGATTATCCCACCGGGTCTTCCTTGTCTAGGACCATCGAGTTGTAACTGCCTTACCCATATTATTGCAGTTGTCTTCTGCAGTGTTAAGGGAATCCATGCACTTAGCTCGTGAGGTTTGTGCATTGCAAAGCGATTCCGAGATTACTGTCATCTCTGTATGTAACAGCACCACGCTTCTTGCTTTTTGGATGTTTGAAGTGCAAGCCTTTCCCTCCTAGAGATGAGCCAGTCCATGGCTAGTCTTTTAGGAGACCTGCCTAAAAAGAAAGTCCTAATTTAGATTTACTCACTTTGGCCAGAAATAAGGAGGTGGGGTAGGCAGTCCTTTTTGTTACCACACAAGGTAGGGGAAAAACTTGACTATTGAGGTCTTTGTAGTTTACAAATTTAGATCTTTCTAGGTCTTGTTGGTTTCATAATATAAAATAAGGTGAGAAAAGTAATTAACATATTTTCCCTAAACAAGATACATTCTATTTTTGTGTTAAGTGCAATAGTAAGATAGTATGTTATTGAAATTCAAATCTCAGCCAGATTTCATAGCTAATCTCAGGGCCTAGGAGGCTTGAGACAAGATTTTACAAGTTCCAGCCTTCATGAAAAACGTAAGAAGCCTCTGCTTCAAAATGTTATGTTACGGGTTATATAGTTCAGTGGTAGATTATTTGCCTGGCGTTTGGACAGCCTAAGTTTTATTCCCAGTAGTTGGAGGCAAGGGATTTATTTAGTCTTCAGCTTTCTCTGTGTGTGTTTTGGTAGAAAATGTGGGAATAGCAGAAGGTGGGCTTGTTAGTTTGATATTTATACCTGAGCCTGTGGTTTTATATCTCAGTAGCTCCACCTTTCCAAAATAGGTGGTTGGCCTAGGAGAGAAGATTGCCAGTTTGTGAGTGAGGTGTGGAAAGTTCATTGACATTGTGGCAATTTGTTCTGTCATGTACCCCATTTTCTCTGTAGGACAGTTCACTTACTGTCTTTATGATACTTACTTCATCTCTGTTCTCCCCATTTTTCTTTTTTAAGCCACACAGGAATTACTTGAGTTTTAGAGGGACATATATAATATTAATATTACTGGCTGGTTATTGTATGTTAGATGCTTTCCTGAGTACTTTTTTTTTTTGCCAAATATAATTTACTGCCCGCAACAATCCAGTGAGTGAAATACTGCAGTCTCCATTTAGATATTTTCATTTTTTTGGAAGTGGAACTAGAACTATCACTTGTAACATTTAGTATGTAACTAAACCAGAATTTTAACTAGACCGTGTGACCTGAGAACTGACCCTTTATTGTATTGTTTTGATATTCTTTGTTTATTTTCTTTGGGATGCCTGCAGTGCCTATAGGAAACTCCATTCTTTGGTTTTGAGACAGGGTCTCACCCTGCAGCCCTAGCTGGCTTGCAACTCTATATGAACCATACTGGCTTTGAATTCAGAAAAATCCTCCTGAGTGCTGGGATTAAAGGTGTACACTGGTGTACTTGACTCAAGTTTTTAAATAAATTAATAAAAATAAGAGCCAGCTGGAGAGCTGGCTCAGCAGTTAAAAGAGCGCTGGTTGCTCTTCCAGAGGACTCAGGTTCAATTTCCAGCATGACATGGCAGCTCAAAACTGTCACTCCTGTTCCAAGGAGCAAGAAGCTTGGTGCTGTTACGTACAGAGATGACAGTAAAAGCACGTGCCATGCAAGCCTGGGGATTTGAGTGTGATTCTTGGATCCCAGAGTAAAATAAGAGAACCACCTTCTGAGGGTTTTTCTGACCTCCACATGTGCATGTCATTCATGCACACACCATGCACCCGTGTGCTCACACTGAAGATCGTGGGGTAAGATAGGCCAGTGCTTGTTACCTTAGCTCAGTAACCTATTTTGTTTGAGATAGGGTCTTTCTGTAGCCCTGACAAGGGACTCACTGTTTTGACGAGGCTAGCGTCTAAGATCCTCCTGTTTCTGCCTCTCTGTTGGGATTATAGGCATGAGCCATCAGGCTCAGATAATGACCCTATTTGAATTTACCATAGGTCTTTAGCCCCCACAGGTGATCTCCTGTGCTGCTGTAGCGTGGGAGCGTCCTGACTGTGCCCCAGAGCCATAGGGGAAAGTTTGTTCAAGTTTACTGCTCAGACTCTGTAAGGTTAGGCTTCAGCCTCTTGGGAAGTCTTAGAACAATTGATCCACTACTTTCTCCTCTGAGCTGAATGAGAAGCTACTGGTGTACCTCAGTTGATAGGATCTTCATTGTAGCAAGAATGAAGGCCCTGGTTTCAATCCTTGGCATCACACAATCAGGCTCAGCCATAAGGGCTAGAATCCCAGCATTTAGGAAGTGGAGGCAAAAAAACAGGATCATCACTACAGGCTGTGTAGTGAAGTGGAGGCCCAAAAACCAAACTTGAATGAAGTGTTCGAGTGTATGTACACATGTGTAATATAAAGACAGGGTCTCGCTATTAGTTTTGGCTGGCTAGAGTCTTGTTATGTAGCTCAGGCTCTCTGCCTCAAGAGTGCGAGGATTGAAGGTGCGGGTCACCACGTTGGACATTTTATTTACCTGCCACTTTAAAAAAATTTTTTTTTTTTTAATTTTCATTTTATATACATACACCTTATTTTATATACATGGTGTTTTGATTGCATGTCTATTTGTGAGGGTTTCAGATCCTTGGAGCAGGAGTGACAGACAGTTTTGAGCTGCCATGTCCTGCTGGAAATTGAACCTGGGTCCTCTGGGAGAGCAGCCAGCGCTCTTAACTGCTGAGCAACCTCTCCAGCCCCCATTATAATTTTATTTTTTTAATTATTATTATTATTATTATTATTATTTTTTTTTTTTGCTTTTTGAGACAGGGTTTCTCTTTGTAACAGATTCGTGGCTGTCCTGGACTCACTTTGTAGACCAAGCTGGTCTCCAACTCACAAAGATTCACTTGTCTCTGCCTCCCAAGTGCTGGGATCAAGGGCGTGTGCCACCACACCTGGCCCCACCACCCATTTTCAATTTTTTAAAAATAATTTATTTTTTTTTTATTTTATGTCCATTGCTCTTTTGTCTACATGTGTAAGGGAGTTGGATCCCTGGAACAGGACCTACAGACAGTTGTGAGCTCCCATGTGGCTGCTGGGAATTGAACCTGGGTCCTCTGGAAAAGTAGTGAGTGCTCTTAACCACTGAGCCATCTCTCCAGCCCTTAATTTATTTTTATTTCATATGCATTGGTGTTGTGTCTGCATTTATGTCTGTGTGAGAGAGTCCCTGGAACCAGACTTAAAGATAGTTGTGAGCTGCCATGTGCATTCTGAGAATTGAACCCAGTCCTCTGGAAAAGCAGCCACTACTCCTAACCACTGAGTCACATCTCCAGCCCTGTCTGCCACTTTTTCTTTGTATAACTTTGGGTGATTTTTGTGTTTTTAAACTTTTCTTTGCTCCAATTTTTTTCATTTGTGAAAGCTGGAAAAACAGCAAGTCCTCATAGTTGGCTATTGTAATGAGTAAACGGGTTCAAATATATAAAGTACTTGAAAGACTCAAGTGTATTGAGTAAGTGACCAGGTTATAAATATCAATCTTAAGAATATATCGATGTTAGAAGTGGAAAACCTGTCAGCTTTGAAAGTTTCTCTGGTGTACACAGTGTGGTTGGTAAGTACAGGACCTCTTAGGGAGTAACACTGGGTAGGAAGGGGTCGAGGGCTCCAGGTATAAAGGAACCTTGGTCTACACCATGGAAAGAGCCCTGTGATCACTGTCACCTGTGCACTTGCTACCTGTTGGCTGAAGGTGAGGGAGCCTCAGCTCTTACCCTGGTCTAGGGATGTAGCTTACTGATAACAGTGTTTGCTTAGCCTGCACGAGGCTCTGGCTCTGATCATCTTAACTCATTGTGGAGCTGGATGCTTTCAGGCAAGTTGTTTCTTGTCTTCTTATTTATTTATTTTTTGTTTTTTTAGACAGAGTTTCTCTGTGTAGCCTGACTGTCCTGTTCTTATTTTGTAGACCAGGCTGGGCTCAAGCTCACAGCGAGCTGCCTGCCTGTGCCTCCCAAGTGCTGGGATTAAAGATGTGTGCCACCACCACCTGCCTTTGTCTTTCTTTTTAAAATATTTTAATTTTTATGTGTATGTTTCTTTTGCTTGCAAAGTGTTTATACCATGTACATGCAGTGCCTGCTGAGACCAGAAGAGGGCATTAGGTCCTTTGGAATTGGATTTACTGGTGGTTGTCCCCTTCTTTGTGCATGCTGGGAACTGAACCCAGGTCCTCTGCAAAAGCAGCATGTGCTCCTAACTGCTGAATCATCTTTCAGCTCTCCAGAGAAGTTCTTTAGTAGTTACTATAGACATTCTTAGAGAATTTATGCAAAAAAAAAGTCATGGTAAGAAAAAATAGGTCTATTTACTGTAGCACTTGCCTACACTCCTGTGAGTTGCAAATTTCTAGGGGAGAATTCTGAGTTTGTCAAACTTATCAGGCCGTACTGCTTTTGAGAAAGTCTGAGATACTGTGGAATCTTCTCTGGCAAACAGTGTAGTTCAAAGGATTTTTGGGTGACTTAAAATTTTCTTGGCGTTGGGTCTGTAATGTAGATGTTTTTGTGTATGCCAGAGTATGAAGGCTAGAGGTGGGTGTTGGCCCTCTTCCTCTGTTGATTGCCACTTTATTTTTTGGAGAGAGGATCTTGCTATACCAGGATCTCACCAGACAACTAGACTAGTTGGCCGTTAGCCACCTGGGATCCTTCATTGTTGGGTTTACAGGAGGGTGTCACCACACTTGGCTTTTCATTGTGTTTGCTGGGAATCCAAAGTCAGATCCTGTGCCTGTGCGCCACACTCTGCCCGCTGAGCCATTGCCAGCCTGGAATTGAACATTTCATAAGGAGTTGAGAGGGTTTGAGGGAAGGAGGAAGCTGAATTTTCGTCTCCTTGAGTATCTGTTGTATGCCAGCCACTTTCTGTCCCTTCATTTATTTTGTGTGAATTTAGGGTACATTTTTATCTATCTATTGAGATGGTTTCTCTGTGCAGCCTTGGCTTTCCTAGAGCTCACTTTGTAGACCAGGCTGGCCTCCAAACTCACAGTGATCTGCCTGCCTCTGCCTCCCAAGTGCTGGGATTAAAGATGTGTGCCACCACTGCTCAGTTTATTTATTTTAATTCTTACTGTTATCAGGTGTGTGTGCTGAGGTGTGGAGATTGGTGGGAGCTGGTTTTCCCCTTCCACGCTTATGTGGGTGTCAGGGATCAAACTTGGGTCTCCAGGTTTGTATGGCAAGCCCCTTTACCTACTAAGCCATCTCAGTGGCTGCCTTGCTACTATTTTTTTTTTTTTTTAAAGCAGAGTTTTTGTTTTAGCTTTTTGGAGAGGGGTTTTATTTTAGCCTGGTCGTTTTAGATTAGCCATTTCTCTTCATGGGCCACTTTAGAAACTGTCAGATAGGTGTTTGACTCTCTTTTTACAAAAAAAAACTGAGGCACAGAGAAGAAACTAGATAATCAGCTTATACAGTCAGTGAGAGTCTGATTCCATCAAACATGGGTCTACAGAGTACCATGCCAATATCCACTGCTTTTTAAGGAGATTTTTGTTTGTCTTTATTCACTTGTTTATTCTCAATATTTGTTATATTTTTTGAAATGGTCTCATGTAGCCCAGGCTGGCCTGAAACTCCCCTTTGTAGCCAAGGATGATTTTGAACTTGTGATATCCCTGCTTCTCCTCCCAAATACGGGGATTATAGATGAACATGACCATATCGGGCTTCTGTAGTCTTCAGACTTCTTCTTAGATGGAACGGTAGCAGCCTTTAATCCTTTGTATTGGACAAATAGTAGGTAATTATTTAAGCAACTTCTGTAAATGGCTCTAGGCATGGGAATAGGAAGAAAGGATTGGTAATGAGGGAAAGAGGAAGTGCTGTGAGATTTTTTTTGGGGGGAGGAGGGGGAAAGTCAATGGTGGAGCAGTTGTTGGTGATCTTGCCGGAAGTAACCCTGCCTGTTTAGCACAGAGCCCTCAGGTGTTATAGTCTTCAGGGAATGACATTGTAAAAACTGGTGTTTTCCAATGCCTGAAAAGCTTAAAAGTAGTTGGGTTTTCAGATAGCAGAAAAGCATATAACAGAAAAAAAGAAAGAGAAATCCCAACTGTCTGCTTATTTATTTACACAGTTATTTGGTTTCTTGTCTCACTATATAGCTGGCCTAGAACTAAGTTTGTAGACTAGGGTGGTCAGGAAATTAGGACAGTCTTTATGTTTCTATCTTCTAGGTTCTGTGATTATAGGCGCTTACCACCACACCAGGCTAATGTTTATTTTTTGATGTTATTCTTAACTGCACTCTTAAGCTGGATCTAGTGATTTAAGCCTGTATTTCCAACTCCTTGATAGGCTGAGGCAGTAGGATCACAAGTTGAGGACTTGGTCTAGGCTACAGAGTAAGTTCAAGGCTAGTCCTGGCAACTTAGTAAGACACTCTCAAAATGAATCTTGCCCAGCAAGTTTGAAGACCAATATCCCATATCCAGTAAATTCCATCCCAGTATCCAAGCTGCACGTTCAGAATCTCGCCCAAGTTTGCTCTAGAGGACGCGAGGTTTTCCGAGTCCTAGACAGCTGTGAATTCTGTAGTGAGTTCTGTCCTCTAGACTGACCAAGTCTCTCCTTCCTTTCCCTCCCTTCTGCTTCCTGCCTTTGGCTGTTTGTGGTTAGGAGGAGGGAAAAGGAACCCAGATGCATAGCTGTGGTGAGGTCTGGGCTTATCTGACTTCTGTTCATTCTTTTCCCTTTTCTTTCCTTCTGGAGTGATGAAGTTTGATGCCCTGTATATCTGAGTGGCCACAGTAGTCACACCAGGCACCCCTACTGTAGTGTTAGCACTGATGAGGAATGCTTTGCAGGAAAAATGTGCCAAAGGTTTTGTTTGCTGCTTTGCTTATGTTTTATTAGTTGGGATTGCCTAGCCGAAAGAAAAAGGTCAGTGAGCCTGCTTTATACCATGCACCTTTAGCAGCACTGGAACAAGAAAAAAGTTAAATTTATCTTTGGCATTTAAAAAAAAGACTTATGTGTTTTGCCTGTATCTATGTGTCTGCACCGCTTCACCACCTTTGTGCCTCGTGCTCTTGGAGGCCAGAAAAGGATGTTGGATCTCCTGAAACTAGAGTTAAAGTTGCTGGGAGCCAAACCCTCTGCAAGAGGAGCAAGCACTGCTGAGCTGCCTTTCCAGCCCATGCCTTGTGTGCTAGAGTAGCTTTTGAAACAGATTCTCTTAAATTTTTGTTGTGCTGGGCGGTGATTATGCTCTCTTTAATCCCAGCACTTGAGAGACAGAGACAGGTGAATCTCCTAGTTTGAGGCCAGCCTGGTCTACAGAGTGAGTTCCAGGACAGCCAGGGCTACACAGAGAAACCCTGTCTCAAAAACAAAACACCCCCCCCCCCAAAAGACTTTTTGTTGCACTTACCTTTCAAAGGGGTTTAGCTTCGTGATATTTTTGGTTCTTCCAGCAGCCTCTGGCCTCACACAAGCACACCCCACTTGCCTTTAGTTCTGTAATAGAGAGGCCAAAGCAGTGGGTGACAGAGTGGTTGCCGTCCTTCTTGAGAGTACAGGTGCCTCAGCAAAGGTGCCCTTGCCTTTTGATTTACTTTATCTCGGCGCAGTGGATTGTTGTTGTTGCTTGTTTTGTTTTATTGTTGCTCCTGCTGGTGTTTAAAGGAGCCCAACACCCATCGCAATAAAAGCCATGTGGAAAGATGTCTTAAGACATGCTGTTTTGTTTCTTGCTCACCACACTGCTCACACCTTTTTCTTTTGTGCATTGAGTAAAGCTGGGAGTAGAATTTCATTTGACCACTTGCCTTAATTTCAGAGTTAAACATTTATGTTGATTAAGAGTAATCAACATGGGGACAGAGGCATGACAGCATAGCTTCCTGCTCTTCTAGGCCTGTCCCCAGCAGCCACATCAGAGGGCTTACAAGCCATCTGTAACTCCAGTGCCAGGTGACTTGACCTCTTCTGGATTCTGGGAGCACCTGTACCTAGGTGGTATAGCGTATATTCATTCACTCACCATTCATTCATTCATTCATTCATTCATTCATTCATTCTCTCACAAAATAAGTCTTAAAAAAGGAATAATGTTTGGGGCTGATGAGATGACTCAACAGATGAATAAAAGCGCTTCCACCAAGCCTCATGGCTTGAGTTCAATCCCTGGGAACTACATGGTGGAAGAAGAGGACCTACTTCTTAAAATTGTCCTTTTTCTAACACAGAAATCCCCCCCCCCCATGAAATTTCAAAAAAATTTTAAGACTAGTATGTGGGGCCAGTGAGATGGCTCAGTGAGTACAAGCTAGGCAAGCCTGGTGACAGGAGTTAGAGCCCTGAAACCCGTGTAACAGCTCTGGATACAGTGGCTCACTTCTGTAATCCTAGTGTTCCTAAGTAACTTCTAAGCAGAGCTAGAAGTTCCAGGGATTTCAGGAGTCAGCCTGGCTTATGAGGCACAGCAAAAATAAGAGAGACCTTGCCCCAGTGAGGTAGAAGGAGAAAATCAACTGTGAGTTGTCCTCTGACTCATATA
Source organism: Psammomys obesus (assembly GCF_907164565.1). Classification (NCBI taxonomy): domain Eukaryota; kingdom Metazoa; phylum Chordata; class Mammalia; order Rodentia; family Muridae; genus Psammomys; species Psammomys obesus. The sequence goes on from NW_026595981.1 coordinate 1,511,749, forward strand.
CACATAATAGTAACAATAATAAATAAATAGTCTAGGCTTGGCTCATGCCTTCAGTCCTAGTACTGGGGTAGGGTGGCAGAAACAATTGGATCTCTGTGACTTTAAAGTCCACCTAAGTTTCAGGCCAGCCAGGCTACATAGACCTGTCTGAAAACAAATACTGTTTTAAGCATAAATGTCAAGACAGGTCTGGTGGCTCGTGCTTCTAATTCCATTTGCGTTTAAGGCCAGTCTGGACCATGTAGTAAGACTTTGGTCCAACAAAACTAGAGTGTATGTTTCCCAACACCACCAAATTTTTTTTAAATAGTAAGTGTCATACAAAAACATTTAATTGCCAACCATGGTTTCAGCAGGGCAACAAGTAAAAGACATTTTGGTAGGTGTGCCTTGGTTGGCTAAACATTAGCAAGGGAGTCCTCTGCCCTCAATGATCTAAAACCATTTTCTTAGTGACAGGTGCTTTGCTATCACCTCTGTACATTGTCCTGGTACTGACCAGATTACCCTGCTCACACTCACTGCCTATGAAAATCATCCTGAATTATATTAGTGGGGACAGACTGGAATAGTCAGAGTTCTTTGTGAAGAGACGCCGTATAAGATAGCATTGCTATATAGTCAGAATATTCTCCTCATGGCAAATACTGTGATGCACACTTCAAATTCCAGTAGTTGGGAGGCCAAGGTAGGAGTATCATAGACTGAAGCCTATTTGGGCTGCATCCCAAACCCTTTTTCAAAAAACAGCCATTGGGCTGTTGGATTGGCTCAGTGAGCAAAGTGCTTGTTCCAAAGCCTGGCAGCCTAACTTTGACCCCGGTGCTCAAATAAAGCCGGAAGGCAAGAACTGAGTCTGCAAAGTTGTCCCCAGATCACATGTACATACACAATTTTTTAAAAGCCTAGCCTGGGAAAGGTTGCCAGGGCTTTGAAGCCAGTTTAGCCTATATAATAATAGAATTCCAGATCACCTTGGACTGCAGAGTGAGAACCTGCCTTAATTTTTTTCTAAAAAAATAATTTTGTTTTCTTTTTTTTGCACCTGGATGTTTTGGCTGCATTAATTCTGTGTATCAGATGTGATTAGTACCCTCAAAGGCCGGAAGAGGGCATCAGACCTGGGACTGGAGTTACAAATTGGTTGTGATCCATTGGTGCTGGGAATTGAAACCAGGTCTTTTTCAGCCAGCGTTTTTAACTATCGAGCTATCTCTCCGGCTCCTTTTCACATTTTTTACACTTATTATTTGCTTTTATGTGTACATGTAGGTGGGCACATGAGTTAACTGCATATTTAGCAACCAGAGAGTAATCTGTATAAGTCAACTCAAGTTGTAAGGCTTGGTAGTAAGAACCTTTATCTGCTAAGTCACGCTGCTAGCTCCCCAATGTATTTATTTTTTGTTTTCAAGATAGGGTTTCTCTGTATAGCTATCCTAGAACTTGCTTGGTAGACCAGGCTGGGCTTGAAATTACAGAGATCCACTTGCCTCTGTCTTGAGAGTGCTGGGATTAAAGGCATGCATAACCACAACCTGTTTAAAATTTTTTAAATAGTTTATTTTCATTTCATGTACATTAATGTTTTGCCTGCATATGTGGGGGAGTCCTGGAACAGGAGTTACAGACAATTGTGAGCTGCCATGTGGGTGCTAGGAATTGAACCTGGGTCCTCTGGAAGAGATGCCAGTGCTCTTAACAACCAAGCCATCTCCAGCCCCTTTCAACTTTAATAAGTAAGAATTCAGGAATTTTTTTAAAAAAGCTTCCAAAAATCATCTCTGTAGGCCTATCCTTAGAACTGTTGAGTTCATGTTGCAGTTTTTCTGAAATATGTTTATGTAGATGGAGTATGTAAGCCCTCCAAACTGTATCCCCCAGTTCTAGATATTGCGGAAATAAGCTCTGTATGTCAGACATATTTGTGTCATGAGTTTTAAGTGTTTCTACTAGGTTCTTTCTCTTGGATCCTTGACGTGTTACCAGACATTGGTTGGGGGTGGATGGGGTTGAAGGTGCAGGGTCTGAACAGGTACCCAGGCTGTGCCCCACCTTGGATAGCTGAGGGTGACACAGAACATCTGATCTTCTTGCATACACTTTTCTGAGTGTTAGCATTGTGGACGTGTACCACCATACCCAGTTTATGTGATGCTAGGTATCAAAACCAGGGCTTCATGCACCCTAGACAAGCATTCTTCCAACAAAGCTGTCTCCTTAGTCCCAATTTTCATGTTTTTGATATAGGATCTTATGTACAATGCTGCCCTTAGGGTGACCTTGGAGCTCCTGATCTTCTGCCTCCAGAGAATTGATTCAAGAGGTGCTGGGATTAAAGGTGTACACTATTACTGCCCAGCAAAAATTGGTTTTTAACTAGTTAGCTTAGAGGGTTTTTGTTTGTTATGTTGGGGAGGGTGTTGCTATTTTTTTTTTTTTTTTCCTGTTTAAGCCCTTTTTTTTTTTTTTTTTTTTTTTTTTTTTTTTTTTTTTAGCTTTTAGATAAAAAATGGAAGTCTTGGAGTTAGGTGGCTCAGAGGTTAAGAGCACTTACTGCTCTTGCAGAGAGGACGGCTTTGGTTCCCAGCACCTACATAGTAGCTAAGAACCACCTGTAATTGTAGTTCCCGGGTATCCAGTACCTCTCCAGCCTTGTACACACATGGTGCATGTATGTACACTCAGGAAACACACATACATGCATATTTTTAGAGGACAGTCTTGGGCAGGAGATTGGGAACACATACTCCTCTTAAGGTCTCTAGTTCAGTCCCAGCATTTTCGTCAGGCAGCTCACAACCCCCTGTAACTCCAGCTACAGGGTATCCACCTCCCTCTTCTGAACTCTGTAGGCACTTGCATAATGTGCACATACCTCCACATAGACACACATTCATAAAAGTAGTCAAATCTTTGGGTCTGAGGAGATGGCTTTGTGTAGGAGCACTTGCTGCTTCTTGCAGAGGACCTGGGTTCAGTTCCTTGCACACACATGGCAGCACAGAAGAAGCCATCTGTAATTCAAATCCTGGAGAATCTAGTGCCATCTTTGGAATTACATGATGCAGTGATGGTAACGTGTGTGCTTAGAGTAGCTTTCAGGCTTTTCTCATCTCTTTCTCAAACAGGGATCTATTAAAAGGAGAGCTTGGGCAGAACACTGTGTACATGATAAATAAGTCTTAAAAAAATAAAAAGGAGAGCTTGCACTTGGGAGGCAGATGCTGGTGGGTCTCTGAATTTGAGGCCAGTCTGGTCTACAGAGCGAGTCCAGGACAGCCATGGCTACACAGAGAAGCCCTGTCTTGGGGTGGGGAGGAGGAGAGCTTGAGGCCAGGTCTGTATGCCTTTAATTCCACCACTTGAGAGGCAGCAACAGGTGGATCTCTATGATCTGTGTGAGCCTGGTCTACAGAGTGAGTTCCAGGCCAGCTAAGGCCTCACAGACCTTGTTTCCAAATAACCAGAGGGGCAAGGAGCAGAACTTTCTATCTTTCCTGAGACTGCAGAGTGTATTAGGTTACTTTATTTATGGGCTAGCAGAAGGACATAGAGAGTAAGAAAGTGCCTGTGTTGAACTCTTAGCAAGCCAAGCGGCCCGGTCTGTCATGGCCTTTTCTCTTTTCTCCGTGGTGATGGCCATCTTTCTTTCCAGAGGATGCTTATTTTATATATTTTATGTGTGGGTGTTTTGTCTGCATGGATGGCTGTGCATTACGTGGGTCAGATGCCTAAGGAGCTGAAAATGGGCATTGAATTCCTGGGACTGGAGTTAGAGCCGTTGTGAGTCACCATGTGGGTGCTGGGAATGGAACCTGGTTCCTTTGGAAGAGGGTGCTCATTCTAAAGGGTGATACCCATTTAGGCTGTGAAGAAAGAATTTTGTTTTTGTTTTTTTCAGTGTACTATTTTTTTGCTGGTCAAATATTGACTAACTATGAGAAATGCATAAAATCTGTAGTGTATCTTCAAATAACAGTCTGCTCTGTTTTTTCCAGGAGTGAGTCCCTCCAGGCTCCGAATAGGAGATCAAGAATTTGATTCATTGCCTGCTTTACTGGAATTCTACAAAATACACTATTTGGACACTACAACATTGATAGAACCAGTTTCCAGATCCAGGCAGGGTAGTGGAGTGATTCTCAGGCAGGAGGAGGCAGAGTATGTGCGAGCCCTCTTTGACTTTAATGGGAATGATGAAGAAGATCTTCCCTTTAAGAAAGGAGACATCCTGAGAATCCGGGATAAGCCTGAAGAGCAGTGGTGGAATGCAGAGGACAGCGAAGGAAAGAGGGGGATGATTCCAGTCCCTTACGTGGAGAAGTATAGACCTGCCTCCGCCTCAGTATCGGCTCTGATTGGAGGTAACCAGGAGGGTTCCCACCCACAGCCACTGGGTGGGCCGGAGCCTGGGCCCTATGCCCAACCCAGCGTCAACACTCCGCTCCCTAACCTCCAGAATGGGCCCATTTATGCCAGGGTTATCCAGAAGCGAGTCCCTAATGCCTACGACAAGACAGCCTTGGCTTTGGAGGTACATAATGTGCAAAATGTAGAAAGACGAGATCTGCTGCAGGGTCTCCCTTTCAGACCTCTTCCAGCTTTGTAGGAATGCTGATGCAGCACCAGCTCTGTGATGCTGTACATGTTGCCATTAAGTACTGATTTTGGCATTTTATGTGGGTTTTCTCTTTTTTAGAGAAAACCTATTTTGTAATGAGTAAATTTAAAACTGTATAACTGAATGTTCTGATTGCTCTACTAAACCTACTTTGACTAATAACCACCTGAATAGGAATTAACCTGAAATAACTTTTCTCATCTATATCCTAACTTCTTTCTTGCTGTTTGTCACTGTCTTAGACAAGATGGGTTCACACAGATTAGAATGTAATAAGTGGTATGTAGCAATATACTTAAATGGGATTTTTCCATATTTTTTTTATTTTTTGAGCCTGGGTGTCTTTATGCAGCCCTGGCTATAGCTGTCCTGGACTCACTTTGTAGATCAGGGTGGCCTTGAACACACAGTGATCTGCCTGCTTCTGCTTTCTTAGTGCTGGGATGAAAGGACTGTACCACTGGGCTCAGTGCAAACATTTTTATTTTAGCAGATAGTAGGTTCTTTACTATGAATTACGTTTGTCACAAATCAGGAAAAGCTATGTGCCAGCTTTCCTCAGGCCTTGGGCTTAGTCCCTTGTGTGAGACACCCACTGCACACACATGCACAGAGATCGGCAGACAAGTAATGTATAGATGTGACTTGAGCCATGACTAAGGGTGAGTTATGGAAAACAGATTTACTTGTGTTTGTATCTTCAAGTGTTTGACACGGCAGAAGCCAGTTCTTCATAAGGATGATTTTTACCTCTAGTCACTTGTAGCCCACCTTCTCATGACCTGGCATCATTACATTTGTTCCTTTGTTCCTCTTTAGCACGCTCAGTTTTCCTCCCTCCTTTTCTGTGTTGAGAAGAGTAATTCAGGACAAAAGCTAATCTAGAGGTGGCCTGCTCTCCCGTGTTTCAGAGCCTACCAGTAGACTGACTTGAGTGTAGAATGGTAGCCGGTTCTCATAAGCGTGGCCTGAGGTTCTGTGAACACAGAGTAGCAGAGAAGGGGAAGAATGCTCTTCTGATTTGGCTCTTCTCTTTCCTTTGGGTTGTGCCCTACAGTAAGGAGTAGGACCTGCCTGTAAGTGAGAGTGTTAGAATGAGCTGAAGTTTATTTGAATCAGACTCTGATGTTATGCATTTGAATTTTTAAATTTTATTTTCACTTTATGCAATGTATGTTTTGCCTGCATGTATGCCTATGTGCCACATGCCCACAGTGGCCAGAAGAGGGCATTGGATGAACTGGAGTTACAGATTGTAGGTGCTGGCATTCAAACCCTGGTCCTTTAGAAGAGGCAGTTGCTCTTAACCACTGAGCCATCTCACCAGTCTCCAGATTTTTCTTTTCATTTCTGATCTAGTTGAGTTAATTGAGTTTCCTATGTTTGACTGAAAACTGCATTCTTTCTTTCTTTATTTGTTTAGGTGTTTTTTGAGGCAGGGTCTTAACTATATAGCTCTGGCTGTCCTGAACTCACTATGTAGACCAGGCTGGTCTCAAGCTTGCAGAGAGAGTGCTGGGAATAAAGGCATACACCACCACACCCAGCTTAAAACTGTATTTTTAAAATGTTTTGTTTTGTTTTATTGATATGGGCACTCATTCTAGCCCAATCTAGTCTGGAGCTCACTATGTAGCCCAGGCTGGCCTCAATTTCTTGATACTCCTGAAGAAGCCCCATGTTAGGATTGCAGGCATGAACCGTCACACCCCTGCTGAAACTGTAGTTTTTGAAATGGTGTGTATTGTCTAGGTCACACTGCTTAGCACATGAAGAAAGCAAGTTTTTAGGCTCATGTGGGAGGGGATGATGCTCATGTGTAACATAGTGCTGTGTCCATCTTGTGGGGCTCTTGACATTGACTGCAGACCTTACTAACATTCCGAGAATAGCTCGCACACACCTGTGAAGGAGAGTTCTTGTGTCGGGTCCACTTTCAGTTTCACTCCTTTGCCAATTCCTTTTTTTTTTTCCTTTTCTTTTTCTTTCTTGCTTTCTTTCTTTTTTTTTTTTTGAGATTTATTTTACCTATAGGAGTGTTTTATCTGCATGTATGTATCAGGTCAGAACTGGAATTGTGGGTAATTGGGAGTCATCATGTGGGTGCTGGGAACCGGATCTAGGTCTTCTGCAAGGGCAGCACATGCTCTAAGCCACTGAGCCATCTCTTCAGCCCATGGAGAGATTATTTTTAAGGAAATCACTGGTAACTAGAAGCATCAATGCTTAAAAATGGTTGAACTGCTTTTTCTGCTATGAAATACTAATACAAATCTTGTCTCCCAAATTTGAGGATTGAATGTGTATGCCACCACACGTGGCCACCCCTGCTTTTTGGTAGTCCTAGTTGGCCTCACTAGTGCTGGGATTAGAGGCAGGCATTACCACATTCTGCATGATAAATCTCAGCTTGTAAGTATAGATACTCAGGTTTATTTCATGCTTCTGTAGACTGTCCAGAACAATAGTATTTTCTTTAAATCTATTAGTTTTGTAACCTCCATTCTCTTAGCCTGATATATAAGACTTGAGATCACTTAAATAATTCCATACTTGAAGCCTTCTTTTAGAAGGGAAGATCTTACTGTGCACCTCTGGCTAGTCAATAATTTGTTATATAGACCAAGCCTGCCTTGGCCTTGCAGAGATCTGCTACCTCTGCCTCCTGAAGGCACCACCATGCTCAGCTTGAACCTGTTTTTCATGGTACAGATAAGAAAGATACAAAGTGTGATGCATCACTGACTATGTTGACCTACCTCTGGGCCCAAATTTATAGTGCCTTTTGGCTTGTTCACCCTGTGATATTTAAGAATATGAATGAATAGTGGGCCTTTGGTACACTATTTGCCTTTTTTTTTCTGCAGCTATAGCAATAGATTTTTGTTCATGGAGACAGGTGTTTTCATTTCCTTCTCACCCTCCTCCGCTGGACATCTTTATTTGGAGCCCTAGAATGAATGGCCTTGGTGGGTGGGATGGGAGGCATTGTGGGGTTCAATGGTAGAGCACTTGTATAGCATGCACCAGGGGTTTAGTCACAACACGGAGAAAGAAAACACTGGAAAGAGCAAATCTACCTGTCAGATATTAAAAATGAACATTTTTGTTATCTTCACAATAACTTTTTTTGAGATGGGGTTTTAATGTAGCGTAGTCTGGTCTTTGTTGATATGAGAACGTCTAGGCTGTCCTTGAACAGCATCTTCCTGCTTTAGCCCCTCAAATACTTTCTGTTGTGTTGTTTTCATTACTTTATAACTGTTTTGTTTTCTTGGTAACTCGGGGTCTAGACGGGATGGATCACTGAGGTGTGTGCATGACCTCCAGAGGCTGAGATTACAAACCTCTGTCACTGAGCTTGGGTTCAGTCTTCAGTACTTGTATCCTAATACATTTAATGGCTGTTTTTAAAAACAGCAAAAGTAATTAAAAATATTTTTAGTTTAGCATTGAATATCTGAAATAACTTATCTAGTGAGATGTGTTCATATCTTTAGACATCTCATAGCTTGTCCTTCCATAGGATCATGTTAAACATTGCCACTCTCATTTCTCACTTTACACTTGTATTTGTGAGTTACATAGTTTTTATTTTGAATGATCGTACAAAATAATGGATTTTTTCTTTGTTCTTTCTTTCTATCTTTTTCTCTCTCTCTCTTTTGTGGCTTTTTCAAGACAGGATTTCTCTGTGTGGCTCTGGCTGTACTGGACTTTGTAGACCAGGCCATCTGCCTGCCTCTGCCTCCCAAGTGCTGGGATTAAAGGTGTTTGCCACCACACCCAGCAATAATGGGTTTCTTTATAACATTTTTGAGCTGCGTTCATATTCACATCCTATCGCCTACTTTTGCTTACTTGTTTGTTTGCTTGCTATTGTGATCTTTTTGTAAAGATTACATTTGTGTATTTAGTCTTGTTAACACATACATATGATTTCATATGTGGAGATTCAGAGGAAAACTTTCGGGAGTCAGTTCTCTTCCACCATGTGGGTATCAGGGACTGGTGACAAGTGCCTTTATCCGTCGAGCCAGCTATACAGACTTTGCTATTTCTGAGACTGGATCTTACGTAGCCCACTTCATTCTCCATTTCCTTGTGTAGAGGATGGCCTTGATCTTGATCTTCCTACCTCCATCTGGCAGGTGATTTCTTTTATCATTATAAACGTCCACCACCCAACATTTTAAACATGGTATCTTTCACGTATCTGTAGTATGACATGTCAAAACTGTGAACTTCCTCAAGCCTGCTAACTCAATTCTGCTGTGTTTCTCTCAGCATCTCAAAATACTTCCTGCCATTCCTGTGTGAGTCGTGCCATGCCTCTGCTATCAGTCAGTATGAGGACTTTAGGACTTCAGGTCTCATAATGCTGAGGATTTAAACCCAGGCCTGTCATGGATTGTAGGCAAATGATCTACCACTGCACTATACCCCCTGCCTGGGAATTCCTTTTGTTGAGCTTTTCTTTGATTGGGAATTTGTATGTTTTTGAGACAGAGTCTCACTATACAACTCTGGCCTGGAACTCACTATGTACACCAATCTGGTTTTAAACTCAGAGATCTTCCCACCTCTGCCTCCCAAGTTCTGGGATTAAAGGCATGTGCCACCATACCCAGCTGCCAGCTTTGTTTTTTTTTTTTTTTGTTTGTTTGTTTTTTTTTTTTTTTTTTTTTTGCTTGGTTTGGTGTTTATTGTTTTGTTTTTTGTTTTTTTTTTCCAGTGGTACTAGAGATCAGCTTTGTATGCTAGGAAAGTTATCTGTTGACGAGCTGTATTTCTAGCCTTTTCTTTTTGAGGCAGGACCTCTCACACTTGTAGTCCAGGCTTACTTCAAACTGAAAGCAATCCTTTTGCCTCCATCTCCCAAATCTGGGATTTGGTTCTTAGCCCTTTAAATTTTATTTGTTTAGATTTCATCTCACTACGTAGCTTTGGCCTGGAACTCACTATGAAGACTAGGCTGGCCTTGAACTCAGATTTATCTGCTTCCTGAGTACCAGGGTTAAAGGTGTACACCATCAAATTAGCCTCGCCTTTGACCTTTACTTGGATTATGGGAATTGAACTCAAGTCTTAAGATTTTGAAGCAAGTTCTCTCAGTAGCTCATTAGTAGCTGTATTGGAGCACGTTAGGCTTCACTTATTGTCTTGGTTATAACTGCCTCTGGTTACAGTTGTAGAGTGGGTGCTTATGAAAAGATGGCAGCCCTCAAACCGCTGCAGAGGGTGAACGAGATGACTGACTCCACTAAGTGCTCCCCTAACCTCGCAGCAGGCATGTAGACACAGTGACAAGCTATTTAGAAAAGAGCAAACTGAATTTGCTTCAGAAGCAGTAATTTGCTGGCTCCTGCCTTAGATTGCTATAGTTTTCTTAACTTTTCCTCCAGACAAATCTTGAAATATTGTTTGCCTTTGATATGTTAAAAAAAATGTTTGGACAGGCCCAGGGTGTTGGCTGACTTGGCTTGCCACACAGGACTTTATCTGAGTTTGGATCCCTGGCACCCACATAGAGAAGGAGGAGCAACAGCATGTGCCTTTAATTCCAGCCCTGGATGAAGCAGATACAGGATCCCTGGAGTCCACTGGACAACTAGGCCATCACAGATTGGTGAGCTCAGGGTTCAGTGAGGAACACTGTATCAAAAAATACTGCATGGCTGGTGAAATGACTCTGTGTTAAGGATGCTTGCCGTGAGAGCCTGGAGACCTGAGTTCCTTCCTGGAAACGCATAGTAGGAAGAGAGACTGGACCTCCATGTGTGTGCTGTGGTGTCCATGCATATACACACAAATAGTAAATGTAAAATACACATCATGAAGAATGACAGGAGAACACTTGCTCTGAACCTCTGGGCTCCCAGCACATACTAGGCACACACATAACTCTCTCTTCTCTTGTTTGTTTCTCCCTGTTTTTCTGCTGTGCTGGCGTGCACTTGCTGCTTGGAGCTCACTGAAGTCCTACAGGTCTGGATTAGAGGAAAGCTGGTGGTTGCTGCTGTCTTTCCTGTTAAGTAAAAGGCACAAAACCTAGAAACACACTCACTTGGGGATGTACCTACAGAGGAGCTCACACAGTTCCCTGATTGCCTCCTACGTAGTGAATTTTAGAATTTAATGCCTTTTAGGTACCAGTTTCGTTTTCGTTATTGCTAAAACTTTGTACTGAGGGTAGCTGGGTATTATTTTGTTTCTGGATCATTCTAGGTTTGCTTATGTTTTCACTACGATCATAGCTGACTTCAGCACCCATACAGAGCCAGAAAAGCAGCCAGTTTCCTGGGAGCCGATAACCCTATTTAGTCCCTTTATAGATCAGTTGCTGCTTCTCCTCAGGCTTATTCCTCAAGGTGTCAGGATCCATCAGGAAGACCAGATAGAGCAACAAACAGTGGTAACTTGTAACATTAGGGAAGCTTCAAGGTCAAAGACCAGTCTAGATTACATGGCAAGGCCCTGTCTCAAGCTCCTTCTTTCTGTGTCCCCAAGAGAAAGGAAGACAAAAAGAAAAAGAAGCTGAGCTGACCTTAAAGTCAATGCTTGTGATACTGAGGAGGATTGCTGTGAGTTCAAGGCCAGTTTAGAATAATGCATAGTTAGCAGTAGCAGGCTAGCTAGAACTATATATATAGCAAGGCCCTGTCTCAGGAAAAATCATCAGAGCTTGTGGTGCACACCTGTTGTCCTACTACCTGGGAGGTAGCAACAGGAGTGTCAGAAGTTAAAGGCCATCATCAACCAACAGTTCTCTTTTTAAAATTTATTAATTTTTATGTACATTTGGTGTTTGGCATACATACATGACTCTATGAGGAAATCAGAGCCACTGAAATTTGAGTTGCAAACCACACAATTGTGAGCTGCCATATGGGTGCAGAGGAACCAGGGTCCTCTGGAAGAGCAGCCATGCTCTAACCACTGAACCATCTCTAAGAATTTGTGAGGGTCTTGATAATATATGTTAATGTCTTTTTTCTTCATTTTTTGTTTGTTTTTGTGGTTAATGTTGAGAAGAGGATCTCGCTGTAGACCAGGCTGGCCTTGAATTTTCTGGCTTTTTGCACTAGCTGATTCCTTTTTTTTCTATTTATGCTAATTTGAAATTTGAAATGACGGCCAGGTGCAGTGGTACACACCTTTGATCCCAGCACTTAGAAGGCTTTCATCCCAGATATTAGGATGAAAGGTGTGAGCTGCTATGCCTGGCCTTGGAGCCAGCTTTTTGCTTGTTGTTTGTTTGTTTGTTTGTTTTTCGAGACAGGGTTTTTCTGTGTAGCCATAACTGTCCTGGAACTTGCTCTGTAGAACAAGCTGGCCTCAAACTCAGACCTGCCTGCCCCTGCCACCCCAGTGCTAGGATTAAAGGTGTGCCCTACTGCCTCAAGAATCTGTATCTTAAAGATGGCTCCATGAAGTGGGGGTGGGGTGGGTTGGAGCCTACCTTTAATCCCAATACTCAGGAAGCAGAAGAAGGCAGGTCTCTGAGTTCAAGGCCAGCCTGGTCTATAGAGCAAGTTCCAGGACAGCCAGAGCTACACAGAGAACCCTCGGGGGAAAAATTGGCTCCAAGACCAGGGATAGTACATACCTTTCATCCCAGTATTTGGGTGACAGAGGCAGGCAGCTATCTGTGAAAGAGGCCAGTCAGGACTGCATAGGGAGGAGACCCTGTCTCAAAACGAACAAACAAAACTCACACACAAAGAAACGGGGAAAAAGATGGCTCTCATTTGTGCAAAGGTTTGCTGTATGGTGCACACAGTTCTAGCCTAGTAGCCTCTGGCCTTACAGGAACGCCATTCCCTTAAAAGGAGAAAAGGCCTGATGACAGATGGGCTGGTGTAACATCTAGGAAGAGCTAAGTAAGATAGCTTTTTACTGAGGTATTAAATCTTTTGCTAACATACAAAACTTAAATGTGCAGCTCAGTGAGTTTATAGATCCGCACATGTGTGTAAAAGTAGCACAGGTTGAAGTGTCAAAGGTTTTCAACACTTCAGAAGGCTCTCTTGGGTCTTGGGTCTTGTGTATGGTATGTGCATGCCAGCCTTAAGAGTACTTTTACTAGCAAGTAAAATTTCACTCTGGTGTCTTGGGTCCTTGAGGACTATATGAAAACCTTTGGTTGTCACAGTCAGCAGCCACCGTGGATGTCAGGATAAACTGAATAATTGTTGGCAATGAACTGAACCCTTAACCCTAGCAGTCTGGAGGGGCCAGGCCCGGGTGTGGTAGTGGTCTGCCGTTTTCTCCTACTTTTTGCACAGATGGCCCTGGTCTTCATGGCACTGGCAGCAGCAGTTGGAGCTGCTATCTTTTTTTTCTGCTCTGTATCTTATTCCTTATTTCCATTACTCCCCTCCAATCTGTTTCTTTTCTCTGTTCTCCAAAAACATCAAGGGTTTTCAGATTTTTCCTTGGGACAGAGCAGTAAGCAAGCATTTTCCCTGTTGGTGAGATCAGACTGGTTCTGTAGGAAGCCCTGGGCTTTCTTTCACGTGTTGTGTTTGCTAAGTGACTACTAGAGAGCTTCTTGGGGAGTCCCTGAAGCCGCATATAGCCAACCTTCAAAGTTCCCGATTAGGAGGTGAGGAATGGCACACACTTTTAATCCAAGCACTGGGGAGGCAGAGACAGGCAGATCTCTTGAGTTTGAGGACAGCCTGGTCTACAGAATGAGTTCTAGGACAGCCAGAGCTACACAGAGAAACCCTGTCTCAGAAAAACCAACCAACCAAACAAACAATAAACCTATTATACCCTAAAATATACTCAGAGGGCATGAACAGCTCTGTGAAAAGTCAAGTGACAAGGAATGGTCATTATCTGCCTTTTTAGTCAAGGTCTTTTTGTTGTTTTACTTTTTTTGTTGTTGCATGTTCTGTTGTGACAGGGTTAGACAGCAGACTGGCCTCACACGTCCCATGTAGCTGAGGGTAACTTCTAAACTCTGCTCTTCCTCCCTTCTCCCAAGGACTAGATTACAGCAAACACCACTGTGCGGTTTGTTCAGTGTTTTGAATTATTGTTCAGTATTTTGCCTTGGTGAATCCATTTGTCAAACTGAGCTTGTCTTAGGTTTGTAGCAGGACAGACTTATATCTTGTTAAAACTTTATATTTGGCTTCATAAGAGACATTGTATAAGTGGAAGTAGTGATATCTGGCAGGTAATAGCTGGCAGGTAATAGCTATGATAGTGGATTTTGTTTCCTTTGTTTCCGATTGAGTAATAAATTGCCAGTTAAGGAGCAACAAGTTAGCCAGTAGACGTGAGAGAGGTAACATTTGTGGGAAACTGAGGTGATTTGGCATTCTGGCCTGTACCTTTACTTGGCCTTGGCTGAGAAACAATAGGAACCCTTGGTGTTTCCGGTCCAGGTCCAGATGCAGCGTGCTTGCTGTGGTTGCCTTCTGCTGTGCCAGCAATGGCAGCCACCATATGTCTGAGAGAGTTGTCCTAGGGTAGGGAGCTGGCCATGCTACCACATATGCCAAGGCTTTATCCCCTAAGCCAGAGCTTTTAGGGTTGGGTGGGGGTTGCTGAGGATAGAACAACAAAGAAAAGGAACAGTAGCTCATCTAGACATGCTGAGGTTTGCAGGAAGTATCTAGGATACTTTTTACTTTGTGTGTTCTCTGTCTTTCTCCACTGCTAACAGCACTCCTTCCTTTTGCCTGCATTAACCACAAGTAACCAGTCTGGCTGGGGCTGGGGAGGTAGTGAGTAGCCATTTCTGTAACATCAGCCCTACAGCAATCACATGGGCAGGGGATGCCTAACAGAGAATGGAGATGTTCAGCTTGCATTCTTAACTGGAAATAAAGTGCTCTCCTTATTCTCGTCCTGCAGGTCGGTGAGCTGGTAAAGGTTACGAAGATTAATGTGAGTGGTCAGTGGGAAGGGGAGTGTAATGGCAAACGAGGTCACTTCCCATTCACACATGTCCGTCTGCTGGATCAACAGAATCCTGATGAGGACTTCAGCTGAGTATAGCTCAACAGTTTGCTGACAGATGGGAACAATCTGTTTTTTCCCCCCAATTGCCATCTATCCAATTTTCTTACAGGTGTCAAAAGCAGTCTAGTTTATATAAGCATTCTGTTACCTGTGATCTTTTTAAGACTGAGTTACTCCATTCTCACTTGTATTTACCATATTCAGGGTACGAAACCGGAGGGCTTGTGTGGTTGACTTCTGAATTGGCAGTTTTAAGTGGTAGTGGCCGTGCCTGTATGAGAGGAGCTAAATACTTGACTCCTTTCTCTTGGGCAATACAGATCAACCTGTGGAAAACTGATGGGCAGGAAAAGAATGTTACACACTGCTTACCCTGATGTCTTCAGTGGTTCTGTTCTCATTCTGAAACCATACTATCACTGGCAGCAGACTGTCCTCCCACTCACATGAAGTAATCACGCACTGTGGGGTAGTGCCCAGTGGGGTTGCATTTGCATTTACGGACCATGACCACTGTAGGACTCATTCTGACATTTCAAATCCTGAGGGTTCTGAGAACACTACTAGAGGCATTTGTCTTCCTTCCCGGTCACTGCTTCATACTTTTCTTGGATTCTTTCCTTGTTACTCTCCCCTGTACTCGTAAGTGGCTTGATTCTTAGGATAGTGTATGTCTTCATTCCAGTGAGAAGCAGGATATGCAGAGCACTTTATTCAGTGCAGAGCTTTAAGCCGGTATTGGACTCACTCAGTGGATAAACTCGCAGCTCTCTGCTGTCCCCCAGGGGGCATCGTAGGTTCACACTGCTACCACAGCTACAGAGACTTCCTTGCTGATGGGATGGATCCGCCAGGGCTATTTCTCCTGATTGCTGGCATCCTAATGGGATGCTTAGAGTTTTCAGATTCTACTTGGAGTGGAAGGACCAATCACTTACTATATCCTATAGAAGGTATCAAGGGCCAAACTCTGCCCTCTGTATCATGTGCAAGTTGTATAAAAGGCAAGTTAGAATTCTATGCATTTGGGGTAGAATTAGTACTTTTAAAACTGTGCCAGTCAGAAATTACTTTGTATTATTTTATGTGGCCAAAATAGTTCTTGAAGTACAATTATAAATTGCCTTCACTTGGGTTTTTCTTTCACCAGATTTAGTTTACAAGCCCTTTAAAGTATAGAGTGATTTATATGGGGTCAGACGCTCCAGAGAATAGGCCTCTGGGGCCACAAATGGCTTAGTTTCTTTAGACTGTAACATGAGACTTTCAGGTGAAAAAGGCATTTGCTGGTCTCTAATGTGGTGTGACCAATAGAAACACCTTATTCTTTGCTTTGAACCTCATTTAAATAATGTACCTTCTTAGTTGTCCTGTATAGATGAATATGATGAATTTGCATTCTCTGAACATATACCAAATCATGGTATTACAGACTAGCATATTGCTTAGCACATGCGTGTAGACATTTTGTGCAAGAGAATGAGCAGAGTACAGAAACTTGTTACATGGCCCAGGGTTACCAGTTGGCATAGGATCGCATACATTACCACAGGCAACTGAATGAATTGACGCTAATTTACTACTTTTTTTTTTTTTTTTTACCTCACTCTAAGGTAAATGCTTGATAAAAACATTAATGTTCAACTTGGTAGATGCTGGCACAGTCTAAGCTCATGATGGGTGCTTGATGTTGAACGGACAGAGTCCACCTGGCTATGTGTTTCAGTTTTTAATTAGTATAGATACTGTAAAATCAAATGCATATTAAGTCTTGTTTCCCTAAGCCAGGTGTACCCGTGGCACATGGCTTTAGTCACAGCACTTGGGAGGTAGAGGCAGGTGGATCTGTTAGTTCAAGGCCAGCCTGCTCTACAGAGTGAGTTCCAGGACAGCCAGAGTTACAAAGTGAGACCTTGTCTCAAAAACAAATAAACAAAAATAATAATAAAAATTTAAAATCTGTTCCTGAAATCATGGCATCTAAAATATTTGTAGGAAATCCCTGTTACAACTAATTTGAATGTTGGTATTTTCTTTTGCCTATGATGCTGGCTTGTACTGTCTCTTCATTATTTGTGGTATTAATGGGATACACGGCTCTACTCAAATCATAAGACCTCCTCAGTGATTAGTTTGTTCAAAGCCATTACATGAACTGTTTGGTTGGATTTGGCTGGGTGTAGCAGTTATTGGACCTCAAGAGATCAAAGGACTTACAGATATCTTCCAAAAATAGCAAGTGCTAGAGTCCTCGTCAAGTGCATATGTACATTGTCACAGAGCAAAGTAAACTGAAATTGGCTGCTATGTTTTATATAATCACCTCTGCAAGAGCCCATTTTTGGATACTAATGTTTGACATCGTTAATTCTTATTAATTTGTTGGAATTGTTTATTAATAATGCAAATAGATAACTTTAATTTTCCACAAGTAACATTTCACTATTAATGGTTTGAAATGGGTGATAAGCAAACCAATTTGAAATAAAATATGAACATGTGCCATTGTATTATAACACTATACACTTTCTTGACAGTTAAATTTTAAGAAGTTTTTTTTTTGTAGCATGTATTGTATATGTTTATAGTATATGTAGTAAATAAAAGAATGGCCAAATGTTTGGCTTGGTGATCTTTTGGAGAAAGTAATCTTGGAATATTTGTCACAAAATAGAGTGTTTATGTTTTTAAGGACTAGAAGGTGTGTGTCTCAACTGCCCACAGTCACATAACTGTTACACATGTGGTGGGTTAGTCGTTGGCGTATGCTATGGGATCTCTAGAAAGTATGGCACTACTGTGAGGGGAGCATGAAGAAAACCATCTATATGAAATCTAAAGAGCATGTTGTGAATAGAGAACACCAGACTTGTCTGGAAATGGCCACCTGTGTGTGTGAGGAGATGCCTGCTAGAGAACGCCATAAACGTTAGACAGCGGGTCTTCAGGGTGCTGCTGTAGATCCTCCATTAGTTTCTTTTTAATGTAAGTAGCAAATGCTCAGGGAAAGTTAGAAAAGTGAGAACAACAGAAGTAGACTGTACATTTCTGTATGTTCATGCCATCCTTCCCCAAAGTGTGTGTGTGTGTGTGTGTGCTCCAAATTGACCTCATTTACTCTGGTATTGGTACTGTGGTCTGTACCCATTATTCCAGTACTTTCAAGGCTATGGACTTGAACCCAGGAGTTCAAGGTCAGCCTGGACATCTTAGTAAGACCACTGTCTACTAAACACCTAACAAATTTTGTCTATTGCCTATATGATACTCTGCCTTAGACTCAACACAGCCTCACAGTGGCTGCCGGGACCTATAAGTGTGTCAGTGTAGAGCGGAAGGAGGCCGGCTCCTCTGCAGGGATCCCGCTTTGGCGTATGCAAGTTTAATAGCGAGGTGAACGTGTATTTCAATTTTTTGACAATAAAATAAACTGTGCAACTTTTGTTTCACTACGTTGAATGTTGGGTTCCTTTACATAGTCTCAGAGTGTTCACACAGCCCATGTTTAGCTCAGGGAACTTTAGGTGAGCGGATGCCTACAGAGGAGAACTGTGGGAAGAGGCCCAGGTGGAGGAGTGGGAGCTGAAGGAGCTTCACCGCATTCGCCCTGTAAAGAAAGCACGCTGGGAGCATGCATTTCCGAATTTCCTCTGGCCAGTCTTCCCTTCAGCTGTGATCGGGGTCAGCTTCTGCTGTACACACACACACCTTACATCCTTACCCTTGTACTCTTGGCTTCAACTTCAACGTCTTTAGAGATGTTCTCAAACCTCCGAGTCCTATTCCCCCCCATCCCAAGACAGGGTTTCAGGCTGGTCTCAAACTCAGTAGATCCACCTGCCTCTTCCTCCTGAGTGCTGGGATTAAAGGCGTGCGCCTTTGCCCTTCAATGCTTACGGATCATTTGGTGATTGTTTGGCTCAGCTATAACAACTCCAGCAAGGTGAGAGTAATGTTTCTGTTGTTTTGTGGGTGGTGGTGTTGGTTTTTTTTTTTTGTTTTTTTTTGTTTTTTTTGAGACAGTTTCTCTGTAACCTTGGCTGTCCTGGACTCTGTAGACTAGGCTGACCCTGAACTCACAACAATCCACCTGCCTCAGCCTTCTCAGGTGCTAGGATTAAAGGTGTGTGCCTGGCTCACTTCCAGTTTTATATAAACACTTCTCACACTTGTGTCTATAGAAATACACATACCTGCAAGTTAAAAGCTGGGTCCACATGACAAGAACATGCTATTTGTCTTCCTCAGTTTGGGCCACATCAATAATTTACAATTTCATGCATGTTCCTGTAAACATTCTTTTAAGTTGTGTTTGTGTCAAGTGTGAGTGAATGATGTGTGTGGCTACCTACAGAATCCAGATGAGGCTGTGTGAATCCAGATGAGGCTGTGTTCCCCTGGACTTGAAGTTACAGGCAACTATGATCTGCCTGACATGTATGCTAGGAACCAAACTCGGGTCCTCTGAAGAAGCAGCACATTAGCCACTGAGCCACTGCTCCAGCCAAATGTTATTTTTATGGCTGTTGATTCCTTTGTGGATTTGTACATTTTCATATCCATTTATTCCCGGAGACATAGGTTGGTCACTCCTTGCTTGAACTGTAGAGTGGCAGTAAACATGCAACTAAGATTTAGATCCTTAGAGCATGTGCCAGAGACTGGTAAAGCGAGGCCATGTGTAGCTTCATACGGTAATGTTCTATTTTTAGACTGTTTAGAGACCCGGGTGTCAGTCATAGCCCCAGGTGCCCTGGATTTGCTGTGTGCACCAGACTGGTCTCAAACTTGGATCTTCTTGTCTGCCACATTCTGGGATTAAAGGCACTTGCCGATGTCTGACTAGATGTATTCCTTAAGCTTTTGTTTCGTTTCATGTTTCTGTGTGTGCACATGTGTTTTGTGTGTGCCATGACATGCATAGGAAAGTCAAAGGATAACCTTAGAGTTTTCTACTTCCGTTGTTTGGAGGCCTGGGACTCATGTTACTAGGCTTGGTTGCAGGCACCCAGTTAGCCATCTGGACAGCCTAGTAGTTGTTTGGTTGGGTTTTTTTGTTTGAGATAAAAGTCTCACGTACTTACGTAGCCCTACGTAGCCTAGGTTTGCCATTAGGTCATGGTAACCTTACTGCCTCAGTCTGCTGAATACTAAGATTGCATACATGAGCCACCATGTCCAGCCAAAGCAAAGGTGTCTAAGAGATTAGAAATAACCTGAAATAGCTCATAAGCCAGTCTGTATACCGAAACCCTGGGCTTGTATGTAAAATGAATGGTGAGCTGTACCTCAGTGAGGTCTAGGGGTTCAGCTCAGCGATACTGAGCTGGCCCAGCATGTCCAAGGCTCGGGGCTCAGCCCCCAGTATTTGAAAATAAGAAATAAATCAGTCTGTGAGCCTATGATGGAAATACTGCTTGTTGAGCAGTGAATGTACCTGAGATGGTGCTTGCCCAACACAAGAGGCTTGGATGAGATCGCCTAATCCCTTATAAACTGGGTGTGATGGTGTGAGCCCGTAATCCCAGCATTTGTGGGTTTTGGTTGGCTGGTTTGTTTATTATTGGTGGGTTGTTTTTTTTTTTTTTGGGCGGGGGAAGGGTTGTTTCAAGACAGGGTCTCACCACATAGCCCTGTGTGTCTGTGTGTCTGTGTGTCTGTGTGCTCTCGAGAGTGTGCATGCACACGCTCTCATGCCGGGTGTCCTCAAACTCGTTAGAGATCTGCCTGCCCCTGCCTCTGAAATGCTGGTATTAAAGGTTTTTTATCAGCATGCTCTGCTAATTCTACCATTTGGGAGGTGGACACAGGAGGATCAGAAATTCAAAGTTGAGCCACATGTGGTGGCACCTGCCTTTAATCCCAGCACCAGGGAGGCAGAGGCAGTGGGGAATCTCGAGTTCAAAGCCAGCCTGGTCTACAAAATGAGTTCTAGGCCAGATTGGGCCACAGAGTAAGAGACCCTGTCTCAAAAACAACAAAGATCCGGGCTTGGGACATGGCTCAGTGGTTAAGAACACATGCTTGTCCTGCAGAAGACCTGGGTTTGATTCCCTTACCCACATAGCAGCCTCAACCATCTGCAACCCCAGTTCCAGGGAATCCTATGCCCTTTTCTGACTTCTGCAGGCACCAGGCGTGCACATAGTGCACATATGTACACAGACAAAACATGAGCTAAATCTAAAGACAAAATCTATAAAGATACATGTACTATGTAAGGATAAAGCCGACTTCTGAGAAAGTTGTAGGAAATTGATTGTGTAATGGATATTAGATGTTACAATGAATGAATATGTAAATAACAACTAATGAAGCCAGGCATACCTTTCACCCTAGCACTTGAGAGGCAAAGGCAGGCAGGTCTCTGTGTTTGAAGCCAGCCTGGTCTACAGACCGAGTTCCAGGACAGCCAGAACTATGTAGTGAGACCCTGTCTCACTAAGAAACAACAAACTTAATGGCATTAGTTGTGCCATAAGATACTCTAAAGATAGAGGAAGCCTAGAAACAAAGGCCAAATTTAAGGAGGGAGGGTAAGGTTCTTCCTTACCTCCAGAGTGAACACCACCTCTGGCTGTATTAGTCCTTTCCCAGAACTTGAAGGTGATAAACATGGATTGTTTTGAGCTTCAGGGTTGGTGGTAATTAGTTACAGCAGCATAGGAAAATCTTACAGTGTATCTCCATGAGCCTTTTGCTTCAGCTGCATTATTTTTAGCACAGACTCCCAGGAGTAGGGTTACTGAGTCACTGCGATTGCTACATCTATCTCGTTTTCCAAAGGCTGTTTACCAACCATCAGTGCTCCCATCTCTTTCAAAGATCATTTGGAAAACTTAAAATGTATCTCACGTGAACATGTGACTTTACTTGATTGATTATTGTTTGTGTGTTTTACCTTTAGCCACAGCCTGGCTTTGTGGTGGCTGTCCTGGACTTGCTGTGTAAACCATGAAGGTCTTGTATTTGGATTTTTTTTTTTTTTTTTTTTGAGATAGGGTTTCACTAGTAGCTCTAGCTGTTCTGGAATTCACCTTGTAGACCAAGCTGGCCTCGAACTCACAGAGATCCTCCTGCCTCCTGAGTGCTGGGATTAAAGGCATGCACCACCACTCCTGGCCCTGAAAATACATCTTAATTAAAGAACCAAAACCTCTTGCTTTCCTGAGGATTGAACCCAGGACCTTGTGCATGCCAGATAAGGATTATTTTATTAAACTATACCCCAAACTCTATTTTAAAAAAGAAATTCATATGAGGGTTTTATTAGGATTAATTCAAACTAGCCTCAACCTGTAGATCATTTTGCCACAGCCTCCTGAGTGCCAGGGGTACACACTTGTGGCACCATTCCTGGTTTAGTTGTTTACATAAAGTTTGCCAGGTGTGGTGGCATACATCTATAATCGATGCAGTGTCAACCAGATCTCTGTGAGTTCAAGGGCAGCCTGGTGAACAAATTGAGTTCAGCCAGGGCTACATAGTCAAGACCCCCATCTCAAAGAAAATATAAAAAAGATTTGGGGTCTGGAGAGATGGCTCAGAGGTTAAGAGCACTGGCTGCACTTCCAAAGGTCCTGAGTTCCATTCCCAGCAACCACATGGTGGCTCACAACCATCTTTAATGAGATCTGGTGCCCTCCTCTGGCATGCAGATGTACATGCAGACAGAGTACTGTGTACATAATAGAAAATAAACAAACAAATAAATAAATAAGCAAAGCAAATAAAATATTAGTTTTCACAGCTGGGCATGGTGGTTCCCACCTTTAACCAGTCCCAACACTTGGGAGGCAGAGGCAGGGGAGTCTCTGTGAGTTTGAGAACAGCCTAGTCTACATTTTGAACTCCAGAACAGTCAGGGCTACGTTGTAAGACCCTGCCACAACACACCCTCACATATTTCCCAAGTACAGACCAGGCTGACTGCCAACTCTTGTTTTGTTTTTATTCATGATGAATCAATAAATGGGTCTCAACTTGTGGGTCTCAACCCCTTTGGGGATCGACTGACCCTTTCACAGGAGTCACACAGACCATCAGAAAACATTTACATCAATTCATAACAGTAGCGAAATTACAGTTATAAAGTAGCAACAAAAATAACTATGGTTGGGGTCACCACAGCATGAGGAACTGTATTAAAGGGCCTCTGCTCTCTTCCTTGCAGCAGACTCTAGGCTTCTCTTCATCCTCCTTAATGCTTGTATCACAGGCATGTGCTACACTTCTGACAAGACTTTTCAAATTACATCATCTGTGTGAGTCTGTGTATGTGTGTGGGCACAAGAATAACAGTCTCTCCTCTCTCTCTCTCTCTCTCTCTGTGTGTGTGTGTGTGTGTGTGTGTAGGCCAGGGAACACTTGGAGTCAGTTTTATCCTCTGCCATGAGGTCTCCAGGCTTGCCTAATGAAACATCATGCATGGACCCAAGATTTTTTGCCTCCCTAGTTCTAGGATTAAAGGCATGTGCCACCTTGCTCAACCCAAGGTTTTAATTTGAATTTTGTTGTTTTATGTATATGGGTGTTTTGCCTGTTGTATATCTTTGCACTACCTATGTCTGTGGTGCTCTAGAGACCAGAAGAAGGCTTCCTTGAATCCCTTGGAACTGGAGTTGTGGACAGGTTGTGAGCTAATGTGTGGGTGCTGGAAATTGAACTCTAGTCCTTTGGAAGAGTAGCCAGTGCTCTTAACCACTGAATTATTTCTTGAGCCTTTCCAAGATTTTTAAAATAAATTTAATTTTTGAGGCATGTTCCCACTGGGTAGCCCTGTTACCCTAGAACTCACTATATAGATCTGGCTGGCCTCAGACTGACAGAGAGCCAAGTGTTTCTACCTCTTTGGGTGGTCGAAATATTAAAGGATTAAAAGCGTGCACCATCACGCGGTTACATTTCTGTGTATGGAGGTGCATGTGTGATAGTGTACACAGAATTCCGAGGACTTTCTGAGTTCCAGGGATCAGGCTTAGATGATTAGAACTGGCAACAAGGGCCTTTACCTGCTGACCTATCCCACAAACCTTTGTTTTCTTTATTGGGATATGGTTTCATGGTGTTCGGACTGACTTTAAACTTACTATTTAACCAAGGATGGTCTTGAATTTTGTTTTGTTTTGTTTTGTTTTGTTTTGTTTTGTGAGACAGGGCCTATCTGCAGCCCTGGCTGTCCTAGAACTCACAGACAAGGCTGGCCTCGAACTCACAGAGATCTGCCTGCCTCTGCACATGTACATATACATGCACACACACTCAAACAACATACATAAAACAAAAATAACAAATCT
>NW_026595981.1:1535659-1572953 GCF_907164565.1 Psammomys obesus
TGATGGCTCAGTCAGTAAAGTGATTGGCACACAATCATGAGGACCTAAGTTCAATCCTGGCATCACCTAATCAACTCAGCATAGTGGTGCACACTTATGAGCTGGAGTCAGGTGGTTTC
Source organism: Psammomys obesus (assembly GCF_907164565.1). NCBI lineage: Eukaryota > Metazoa > Chordata > Mammalia > Rodentia > Muridae > Psammomys > Psammomys obesus. Next base: position 1,535,779 of record NW_026595981.1, read on the forward strand.
CTGGGCTTTGCTGGGCAACTAGCCCATCCTCATTAGGGAGGTCCGGGACAGTGGGAGATGTTGTTCTAACATTTCAAGGCCGATGGCTTCTAAGGTTGACCTCTAACCTCCACACACATGCATGTGGTCTGTACACATCTGCACATACTCTTTTGTGCTTTTACATACACAGACAGAGAGAGAGAGAGGAAGAGACAGTGTAGTTCAAAGGGCTGGAGAGATGGCTCCCTCGCTAAGAGCACTTGTTCAGTTCTCAGCACCGTGCTGACATGATGACTCAACCATCTGTAACTCCAGTTCTCCAGGTCCAGGCACACACATGATACATACATGCATGAAGTCAAAATACACATGAATAATTTGAAAAGAAAAAATGTGGTTCGAGAAAGCAAAGCCTGGGGCTTGGTTAGAGTTCAGAAGCACACTGCTTATATGCAATGTCTGAGGCTCTAGGCTTGAGCTAACACTTGCAACAAGACAAATACCCACTTGGCTACAGTATTAACTAGAACTAGACTTACGTGAACCACAGTAAATCCAAGTACACAGATTCATTTAACATTGTGTAAATGCTGGACTGGAGAGGTGGCTCACTGGATAAGAGCACTGGCATACTTCTGGTGGCCCTGGGGTTAAGCCCAGCATGCACTTCATGGCTCCCAATGGGTTCCGATATCCTCTCTTGGTCTCTGTGGTTGCCAGGCCTCCACATAAGAGGATAAAATGAGCCAGGCAGTGGTTGCACACGCCTTTAATCCAGCACTTGGGAGGCAGAGGCAGATAAACCTGAGTTTGAAGTCAACGTGGTCTACAGAGGGAGTTTCAGGACAGCCAGGGTTACACAGAGAAACTTGAAGCAAACAAAAACAATCCCTCCCAAAAAATGAACAAACAAACAAAAACAAAGAATAAAACAAACTCAAAAGTATAAAATGAGTGACATTGTAAGAGAAAAAAAAATACCTGATTTATTTTATTTTTGTTTTCTCAAGACAGGGTTTCTCTGTGTAGCCCTGTCTGTCCTGGAACCTGATCTGTAGACCAGACTGGCCTCAAACTCATAAGTGATCTGCCTTCGTCTGCCTCCCAAGTGCTGGGATTGAAGCTGTGCCCCACCACCGCCCTGATAACATAGTCTGAGAACAGAAGTGGAGCTTGGTGGCAGAGCCCGTGCCTACTATGGCTTAGCCACTGAGCAATCTGTGCAGCTACTAAATAAAAGAAAAAAAAATTTTCACATGTTTGAAGATTTCTATAAATTACTTAAAAAAAAAAAAAGCAGTATATTAGCCAGGCATGGTGGTGCATACCTGTAATCACAGCACTCGGGGAGGCAGAGGCAGGCAAATCTCTGTGAGTTCAAGGCCAGCCTGATCTACAAAGTGAGTCCAAGACAGCACAGGCTACACAGAGAAACTCTCGAAAACAAAGCAAAACAAAAAAGCAGTATATTGCTGGGCATGGTGGCACAACCACTATTAACTGTGGTTCTAAGGAATCCAATGCCCTTTTCTGGCCTCTCAGTCTCCTTGGCACATGCTTTTAATCTCAGGAAGCAGAGTCAAGTGGACAGACCTGTCTGAGTTTCAGGCCAGCATCTACAGAGCCAGTTCCCGGTCAGCTAGGATATATAGTGAGACTGTCTAAAAGAACCAGAACCAGCAACAACAAAATACCAAAAGCCACTGGACCTCAGTGGTTAAGAGCACTTGCTCTTGCAGAGGATCAAGTTCAGTTGCTAGCTCACAACTCTGCAGATCCAGGGGATCTGATGCCCTCTTCTGGTCTGTGGGCAGCAGGCACACACTCGGTGCACAGACAGACACAAAGGCAAAATTCTCAGACACATAAAATAAACAAAGAAAAAAAAAAGCCAGTGGATATACACAACTTAGAAGTGAAGTAAGTCAAGCAAAATGGTACACACTTGAACTTCCAGTGTATATGGGATACACTGAGAGCTGAGGACAGATTGATGTGAGTTTGAGGCTGTCTAAAAAAATTAGAAAAGTACAGTATGCATCTCAGTACTCAAGAGGCAGAGGCAGGAGGATTACTATGAGTTCAAAGCCAGCCCAAGTTCTAGGCTGTCTCTGAGCACATAGTGAGGCTGTTATGAGCATGTCTGCTCTTCCAAAAGTTCTGAGTTCAGTTCCCAGCAACCACATGGTGGCCCACACCATCTACACTGGGACCTGGTGCCTTCTTCTGGCGTGCATGTGTACATGCAGGCAGACATGCAGATAGAGTGCTCATGTACATAAAAAAGAAATCTTTTTTTTAAAAAAGTATAACTTCCATTTTACTTGTCCAGAGTATTTTTCTCTCTGTCCTTCTGTGACCAGTGCCTTTTGTCTTTACACGGGCTTTGGTGGAGGTCTGGTCCAGCGCCAGCAGGTCTGAATTGTGGTGGGGGTGTTTGGCCCTTCCGGGCTTCAGGAGATGGACTCCTGGCCGCCTTGCTGTGAATGGCGCAGCTCATGCAGTAATGCAGCTTCACAGAGAGTTTGGGAAGCACAGAAGCGCTGAAGACACTTGCCTCGGATATGTGCCTCACAGCAGTGGCCTCTACAATGTTCCGAGTGACGACCTTCTTAATGGCTTTGTCCTTGGGCAAGCACCGGGCACTGGGTGCAGTTCGTGCAGCAAATTGGCTGCACATGGCCACAGCCCTTTTTAGCTCGACTCTTGTTTCTTCATTTATTTTTTTATTTTTTTGGTCATCTTGGAACCAAGACCGGAGAGCTAAATAAATCTTAAAAAAATAAAAAATAAAAATAAATAAATAAATAAAAACGATACTCAAAAGTTTTATTGCTGCTCTTGGCCACCTTGTCCTGATTTCCCTTGATAGCTGGTTGTTGGCAAATACAGGTTCTTTTGTTCCAGTGATGATCATTAAAGTTAACTCACATCATAGAATACATAGAACACAACGTAGGTTGTGCGATAGCTACCAGAGGTTAGGAGCAGCAGCAGTGTCCAAGGCCAGCTTGCTGGAGGCAGAGGTCAACATGAATGCAGAGTCACTGCAGCTGGTACAACTCTTGCTATGCAAGCACAAAGACCTGGGTTCAAGCCCCAGGACCTAACAAACATTGGCATGCTGACACAGGTGGATCTCTATGACTCCAGGACTCCATGAGTCCAGGCGTCTACACAGTGAGTTCAGGACAGCGATGGCTACCAACAAGGCGGGTGGCTCCTGAGGAATGGGATGTGACATTGTTCTGGCTTTCACAGACATGTACAAACATGCACGTGCGCTTGTCACGCACTTGGAAGTCACTGTAGTGGTTAAGATGAAGTAACTGGCTGCACCCCTCCCAAGGATGTAGAGGCAGTCAGTGTCTTAGAGTTTCTCTTGCTGGGGTGAAACACCAAAAAGCAAGTTGGGAGGAAAGAGTTTATTTGGCTTACACTTCCATCTCACTGTTCATCAAAGGTCAGGACAGGAGCTCAGACAGGAGCCTTAGCGGCAGGAGGTGTGTAGAGGCCATGAAGGGACGCTGCTCACTTGTTTACCGTGGCTTGCTTTCTTATGGACCCCCATAGGTCCACCCTAAGCTGGTGGACCACCGGCTGAGGGATGGCAGCACCCACAATGTGCTGGACCCTCCCACACCCATCATGAATTAAGAAAATGCCCTACAGGCTTTCCATAACCTGAACTTACAGAGGAATTGGTTGGTTGTTTTTTCAAGACAGGGTTCTCTGTGTAGTCCTGGCTGTCCTGGAACTCACTCTGTAGACCAGGCTGGTCTAGAACTCAGAGACCTGCCTGCCTCTGCTTCCTAAGTGCTGGCATTAAAGTGGACCACCATCATCCTGCTGAGGAATTTCTTAATTGAGGTGGCCTCCTGTCAGATGATTTAGCGTGTGTCAGGTTGATATAAAACTATACTGCACTGACAATTAATGACATTTTCTTCTGTTGGTGTAGACACTCATACGGTGCACATGCTCCTGTAAATAACCCATGCCCATGCTCCTGTAAGCAGTGCTGATCAAACTCGAAACGCTCGAGCGCACATGGAAAGGAACTGCTTGTGAAGAGGAAGGGCTGTAAGGGGGACAAGAGGGTAATAGGAGTGAATATGACCAAAGTACTTTGTGTACGTGCATGAAAATGCCACAGTGCCATTCTATAAAATTACCATGTTAATGAAATGTTTATTTTTATTAAAGAGGCTGAGTAGATACTACGTGTTCAGTCCCCAGAACTCACATATAAACTTCAGTTGTAGCAGAATGTGTCTGTAATCCCAGCACCAGAGAGTGAAGACAGTCAGAGCCCTGGAGTTTATTGGCCAGCCATCCTAGGCTATTTGGAGAGTTCCAGGTCCCAGAAAGACAGTCTGTCTCAAAAAGCAAAATAGATGGTAACACACACCTTTATTCATAACACTAGGGAGGCAGGGGCAGGCTGTGAGTGCCAGACTAGCCAGGGGCTACATTCCAAGATTCTCTGAGAGAAACGGAGGGGGCGGGGGGCAGTGGGGTAAGAAGATAACTCAGTGTGTAAGGACACTTGCTGCCCAGCCCAGTGACCTGAGTTTAAGCCCCAGAATCCTAATGGTAGGATAGAGCTCTCAAAAGTTATAGATATGCATGCACACATATACATGCAGAGAGAGACATCCAGAGAGAGACAGAGACAGAGAAAGAAGGGGGAGACAGAGAGAGGGAGGGAGAGAACCTTATAAAATGGTAATAAGGAACGTGGAGAGCTGCCAGGGCACGTGAGGTCAAGCCCAGCGCTCAGGCTGAAGGTGGGCTGCAGAACTGAGTAGCACGTACAGGCCACAGAGGGTGGGTGGAGAAAGACACCGAAATTGGAGTAAGCTGTGAACAGTGGAGTGGAGGCTGAGCTAAAGCCTCTAGGATGGTCCTCAATTTTCCACTTGCCAGTGTCTTGGGACACAGAGTAGTCAGGTGACAAGGGCCCATGGACATCACCGTGTTATGGGGTGTATCCTGTGTATGGGGCCCAGCTGGGGGTGTTACACTCTGACTTGGTTGGGGGTATTTGAGAAGTCCTTAGGCCTACTTTTTCTGACCAGGTTTCCATTATTTACTTACTTGTTTGTGTGGTGCTGTGAAGAGAACTGAAGCCCTCTTATGTATGCAAGTGCTCATACGCTAGTGAACTATATTCCCAATATTTTGGTTTTGGCTTTAATGTGCTCAAGTGTAGAGGAATTTAATTTAGAGTATGGCTGCTCTGGCAAGAGATTACATCCAAAGACCTTCTAGGTCTGTGTGATCCAGCTGGAATACAGACAATGCCTTTACTCCAGGAGACAGGTCCAAGCAGATCTGATTTCAAGCTCAGCCTGGAGCAGAGCAAGTTTCAGGTAAAGAAAAGCTTAGGTCCAGGTGTGGCGGTAGGCACACGCCTTTATCCCAAACAATGGAGGTGAAGTTAGTTTGTAGAAGGAAGCACCCATGTTTGAAAGGGATGTCTGATTGGGTGGCAGACAAAGTAATGAATCACAGAAGATTTAACAAAATAGGATATGTCCAACTCCCAGGAGAGGACAGTGGAAAAGGAAGCTACTTAAGGGAGAACACAAAGAATGAGGGAGAAAGGAGGTAGGTTTTTGGGTTGTTTGAGACAGGGTTTCTTTGTGTAGTCTTTGCTGTCTTGGATTTGCTTTGTAGACCAGGCTGGCCTCGAACTCAAGAGACCTGCCTGTATCTGCCTCCCTGAGTGCTGTGATTACAGGTATGCAACACCATGCCTGGCTGAGAGGAGGCAGTTTTACAGAGAGAAGTTGAAGAGAGAACAAGCTAGACACAGGTGAAAACAGAACGAGCCAGAGAATGAGGAGCCAGAAGATTGGAACAGATTGTTGGAGTTAGTTTGGCCAAGCAGAGCAATTCAGTGAAAGACTGAGAGACTCCAGATTGAATCAGTCATCTAGGAGAGGAGTTTGAGTCAGAAAGCTGAGTTGAACAGACCAACAAGAGTTTAGGAAGAACAAGAAAGGGTGAGCTTATTCAGCAGTAAGTCTCATAGGCTGAAAACACCCGAGGCTTAGATTGTATAGAGGCCGGAAGCTCCCAGGACCAGGCCTAGGTTCATCAGCGGAATAAAAGTTACTTTACCACCCAAGTGCTCTTATGTTTACAACTTTGATAGGTTTATAAGTGGTACTTCTGGGGCTGGAGAGATGGCTCAGTGGTTAAGAGCACTGTCTGCTCTTCCAAAGGTCATGAGTTCAATTCCCAACAACCACATGGTGGCTCACAACCATCTATAATGTGAACTGATTCCCTCTTCTGGCAGGTGTAAATGCAGATAGAACACTCATATACATAAAATAAATAAATCTTTAAAAAAATAAGTGGTACTTCCTTTTTTCTTTTGTTTTTCAAGACAGGGTTTCTCTGTGTAGCCCTGGCTGTCCTGGAACCAGCTCTGTAAACCATGCTGGTCTAGACCACACAGAGATTCACCTTCCTCTGCCTCTCTCGTGCTGGGTTTAAAGGCGTGGGTTTAAACCACAGGGTTGTGGTTGCCCCACCTTTTAACTTTTAGGGTGCTGGGCAGGTTAGCCACATAAGTCACAATGCCTCTGCACCTGCAGAGCCAAGTATTGCTTTGTAAGCTGGAGTTACCCAGGGTAAAGCACAGCTGAAGCTACCGTTTCAGGGGCTGAAGGGTAACTCAGGGGAGGGCAGAGACTTCACCTCAGTTATCACTGGAGCTGGAGAGGCAGCTCAGTTGATAGAATGCTTGCCTGACATGCATGAAGACCTATGTTCAGCCCCCAGCACTACTAAAAACTTACAGGCTTAGATTTTCACCAAACCAACTTTATTCAGGGTTCTTAAGCACCTTTACCTCTCCACCCCTTAGATAGATTAGTAGGAAAAGGGCTGTCGACCTCTTTCATCTGCTTCTTGCTGATTTGGGTGGATGGGTCTTTAGGGGATTACCAAACTCAGTCATCAGGATACCAGCAGTCCAGCCCAAAGGACAACACCAAGAAGCAACACAATTCAGAAGATCAGGAGAAGCCAGCAAAAGCCCCAAGACTCAGTTGGATTGCCTCGAGAGAGAATGTTTCTCTCTGCAAAGTCAAGTGTGGAAGCATGAAGATCAGCACAGCTGATGTCCCTCCACAAAGCCACGCCTCACTGTGTGTGGGCCTCTATATCTCTCCTCTGCTCAGAGTCTGCCTACAGATATTCCCAGCTGGCCAAAGTTGCCCCTTGCACGAGAGAGCTCACAGCAAATCATCACATGCCCTCTCCCAAGCCAACCAGCAGAACATCACATGACAAAACTGAGTCTTCAAAGAAACCAGAAACTTCCATTTCATATCCCCCTTTCTGTTTTTCAAAAAAATTGATTTCTCCTTTACCATTAACAATCTACACACAATAAGAATTATGGGAACTATGAAACTAAAACTTGACATCAAACAATAGTCAAACATTAAATTTCCATCAAGATACAATAATTACATAAAATATCTTTTAATTTTCTGAAGTTATACTAAATAACCTTAAATTTCTATTAATATAGAATTACGCAAAGTAACCTTAAATTTCTATCAACATACAATACAAAATACTTAAAATTTCTATCAATATACATTAATTCATGCCAAAGTAAAATAACACATCAAATAACAATAAACATCCTCCTCACCTTTTGGGAGTAGGGAAGTCGTGTAGTCAAAGATATCTTTTGGGATATTGGCCAAGTCTCAGGAAAGCTAACTGTATCTTTTCCTGTCCATTTTCTGTGCTTTCTGTCCACTCTCTGTGTTGCTTGTCCAGCCTCTGTGTTGTCTGTCCTTTGGGCCAGCCCTTTTGAAGATAATGTGCATGCAAATTTTGGAAAAAGCAGTAATTGAGGCAGTTTGTGAGAGTGAATCACCTGGGCTATTTGCTTTGTGAGGACAGTCATGTCTCAGGTGATAAGAGGTTCTCCCTGGTCAGATCTAATCTTTATAAGTCTTGCTGGTAACCATATTTTGTCATTCCTGTTGATATATAAGCATAACCACATCCCCATTTCAAAATTATTTCAGGTGTCCATTCTTATGTTACCACATCCTCATAGTATATTGGTTGTCCTAGTTCTTCAGTTTTTTTCTATACCCAGTGTCTCTCAGCTGCAGTTGCTCCTTTTTCACCAACATTAAGAAAATTTAGAGTTTAGGGTTTTTACTCTGTTGTTTAATAAGCATCTCTTTTAAGGTCTTGTAGGATTGTGTGGAACGCCCTTATTGTGCTTATATTGTAATATGCAAAGGATTGTTTCATTTTATTATATACATATAATAGCATAATCAGTCTTAATTTGTACAGGAATCCCTATAATTGCCACTATTTCTAGTAAGTGTATAATTACAAAATTAGTCTTTTTAGAACTTAAAGTAGTTGTCCTCTGAAACCCTGCGTATGTGTCAATGATATGGTGTATATACCTTTGTTTTTCAAATTCTGCAAAGTGAAAAACATCCATCTGCCAGATTTCATTTTGTTTGGAACCTCTAGAGTTACTACCAGTAGGTAAAGGAATTTGATTGTATAGAGAACATGTAGGACATTTTCTATTATTTCCTTGGCTTGTTGTCAAGTGATAGAATTTTTTTTCTTTAAAACTTTCTCGTTAACATATTTCTCATGAAATTTGGAGGCTTCTAACACATTCCCCATTAGTAATTGGTCAATTTCCTCATTTCCTTGTGCCAATGGACCTGGCAAAACCTGTGTGAGACCAAATATGAGCAATGTATAATGGATAGTTTGTACTTCTGATAGCCTGTTGCAATTGCATAAATAATGAGGTTACTTCTAAGTTATCAGGAACAAATTCAGCAGTCTCTACATCCAAAACAACTCTTTCTGCATATAAAGAATCAGTAATTATATTAAGAGATTCAGGAAAATCTAAAATAGCATAAAGTTCTGATTTTTGAACTGAGGTATATGGACTTCTTTTGTCTGATGATAACCTATCATCCCCATCTTGTTTGCATCAGTATAGAATGTTGGTGCTTCTGGAATTGGTGTTCCCTTTACAATATGTGGAAAAATCCAATTAGTTATTTTTATAAACTGAATACATCTGCTTTTAGGATATTTATTATTAATTTCTCCCAGGTAGTTACTACAAGCTCTTTGCCAATCTTCACTGATCACCCACACCAACATGATCTCAGCATTAGTGAGAGGTACCACACTTTTGGCTGGGTCTGTCCCTGACAATTGACATAGTCTTATTCTACCTTATATAATTAATTCAGAAATATTTTCTATATATGTCTTCAATTTTTTACTTTGTTTATGTGCTAAGAAAGTCCATTCCATAATACTATCTTCCCTTTACATAATAAGCCCAATAGGAGTATAAGTTGAAGGCAGAATGACAAAATGTGGTCAAGTTTAGGATCAATTCGAGCCACATATGCATCTTGCAGTCTTTGTTCTATAAGAATTAACTGTCTTTCTGCTTCAACTCTTAGAAATCTTGCATTGTTTAAATCTGAATCTCCTTGTAATGTTTGAAACAAATTACTTAACTCATGAGTTCTCAATCCAATTGTAGCCCTCAGCCAATTAATGTCTCCCATTAATTTTTGAAAATCTTTAAGAGTTTGCAATTGGCCCCAAAGGATTTGTACCTTTTGTGGTCGAATTTTTTGTTGATTGATTTTATAACTCCTCTTTGTATTTTTTTTTTTTCCTGGAGCAATCTGTAACCCCCAGCATGGAAGAATTCTTTGTGTTTCCTTAAACATTTTCTCTAAAGTATCTGCATCAGATACTGCCAACAAAATATCGTCCATATAATGATATATGATAGATTGAGGAAACTGCCTACAAATTATTTCTAATGGTTGTCGAACAAAACATTGACATAAAGTTGGAGTATTTAACATTCCTGTGGAAGTACCTTCCAGTAGTATCTTTTTATTGGATCACTATTGTTCAGAGTAGGTACTGAGAAAGCAAACCTTTCCCTATACTGATCATTCGAGGGTATTGTGAAAAAGCAGTCTTTCAAGTCAGTCATTACTATTGGCCATGATCTAGGTAACAAAGAAGATAAAGGAAGTTCAGGCTGCAGAGGACCCACTGGTTGAATTACTCTGTTGACTGCTCTTAAATCTGTTATCATCCTCCATTTTCCTGATTACAACATGGCTTAATCCCATGGTCTGGTAGACTCTTCTATATGTTGAGCTTCTAGCTACTCTTGTACCAATTGTTCAAGTGCCTGCAATTTTTTTGTTATGGGCCACTGCTCTTGCTACACAGGTCTGTTTGATATCCATACCACAGGCCAGGTGTTGGGATCTCAGCAGTGGCCCCTCTTATAAATTGGGGCATGGTGGTTGATGCACACCTATAATCTGGTAGATCAAGAGTTTATTGTCCTTTGCTATGTAGCAAGTATGGGGAAAGCACGTGCACATGCCTGTGTGTGGACCACCTCAGTTGTCTTCCCTTAGGTGCCATGGAGTTTTTTTGAATCACGGTCTCTCATCAGCCTAGATCTTGCTGGCTGGCCATATGGGTTCTGAGAGATTGGATTAGGGTCCTCATGCTAATGAGGCACTTGACTGTGCTCTCACTCCAGCACTCTCTCCTGATTCTTAGAAATATATTTGTTATAGTTATTTATCTTTCTAGTACATGTGTATGTGTACAAAGGCTGAAGCTCAAGAGTGGAAGTCCGCTGGTGGCACACACCTTTAATCCTAGCACTTGGGAAACCAGGGGCAGGAGGATCTCTCTGAATTTGGGGCTAGCCTTCTCTACAGAGCAAGTTCCAGGACAGCCAGGGCTCCAAAGAGAAACCCTGTATCAAAAAACACCCCCACTATTACTACATTTGTTTGTATGTGTGCACAGGTGTGTGTTTTGGTGTGCATGTGGAGATCAGAGGGCAGATTTTGTGAGCTGGTTCTCTCCCATAAGAGATCCTGATTTTTGATAGCAAGCACACCTCCATTGCTGAGCCATTTTACCAGCCCTCACTTTTTTTTTTTTTTTTGAGACAAGGTCTCATGTTGCCTAGGTTGAACTCAGACTTAGACTTATATATATATTATATATATTGAAGATGATCTAGAACCTTTTATCTTTCTACCTCTACTTCCAGAGTATGGGATCACAGCCTGTACTAGAATGGGTGATTTTTTTTTGTTTCTGTTTTGAGACTGGGTCTCACTGTGTAGCCTTTACTGGCCTGGAACTGGCCATATATACCAGGCTGGCCTCAGACACCTAAGCGCTGGGATTAACCATGGTTACCTATGCGGTGGTATACAGGGTTTTGTGTAAGCTAAGTGTCTTAGCTAGGATTACTATTGCAGCGATTAAACACTGTGACCAAAGAAACTGGAGGAAGTAAGCGTTTATTCAGCTTATGCTTTCACATCACAGTTCATCTTCAAAGGAACTCGGACAAGGTGGGAATCTGGAAGCGGGACCCAATGCAAAGGCCATGAAGGGTGCTGCTGACTGATTTGCTCTCTGTTGTCTTGTAGAACCCAGAGCCTCCAGCCCAGGGATGGCAATACCCACAATGGGGTGGACCCTCCCCCATCAATCATTAAGAAAATGCCCTACAGGCTTGCCTGCAGCTAGATCTTATGGAGGCATTTTCTTAACTGAGGTTCCCTTCTCTCAGGCGACTATAGTTTATGTCAAGTTGACCTAAAACTACCCGGCACACTCTAGGTAAGAACTCTACCGACTGAGCTACAACCACAGCCTCTGTGCCTATTAAGTAAATCCAGGTTACACACTTAGAGATGTAACTTACTGTAGTGGTCACCCTAAGGATTTTCAATAGTTGTGAAGTCTCCAGCAACCTTGTGGTCAGAAGTGGGTAACATACAGTCAGAGCCGCCTCAGAGTGGGAGAGTTTGTAGAATATCAGTTGCTTTTTCCATCTTACTTTTAAAAACTAGTTACAGGGGTTGGGTTGTGGTGGTGCATGCCTTTAATCCCAGCACTCGGACAGTCAGAGGCAGGTGGATTTCTGTGAGGTCAAGGCCAGCCTGGTCTATAGAGTAAGTTCTAGGCCAGCCTGGTCTATAGAGTAAGTTCTAGGACAGCCAATGCTACACAGAAAAACTCTGCCTTAAAAAAACAAAAAAACAAAAAGCTACTTACAGGTAATAGATGTCTCTGCAGTTAAGAGCTCTGATTGCTCTTGCAGAGAACCCGGATTCAGTTCACAGCACACACACGGTGGCTCACAACCATCTGTTAACTCCAGTTCCTGGTGCTTCTGGTCTCCCAGGGCACCAGACACATGATATACAGACCTACATATAGGTAAAACCCCAATGTACATAAATTATAGTACATAAATCTAAAAAAACAAACCAAAACATGATTATAGCAAATGAAATACAGATGCCTAAGATATAAAATATAGGAAAATATCTTGATTTTTGTGAAAATGCTTCTCTGCAATACCCAGGGCCGGTTTGCATTTGATGTGCGGCTGAGGGTGCCCAATGTGTCAGAGCTGGGCTACATGCACTGCCAGCCAGGCTTCTCAGTTCCCTCTCTCAGCCTCATGCTTGTTATTCTACCCGAAGAACCCTGGGGAAGCTCAGTCATATGCTAAATAGAGCTCATGTTTTTATCTGTGTCTTAGAGGCAGCAACTCTTCTTAGATTCCGTTTTGTTTTTTTTTTTCTCTCTCTTATCATTTTGTGTGTGTGTGTGTGTGTGTATTTTTTGAGACAAAGTAGCTGTGGCTGTCCTGAAACTTGCTCTGTAGAGGGGGTTGGCCTGGAACTCAGAGATCCAACTTTCTCTGCCTCCCAAGTGCACCTCCACCCTGGCCTTCTGTTTGTGTTTAGACATACTCTTACACTCTTGCCCTGGATGGCCTGGAACTGAAATGATGTTAAAAAAGCTGGCTTCAAGCTCATGGCAATTCTCCTGCCTCGGCTGCTCAGTGCTGAGATTGTAGGAGTTACCATATTCAGGTCTGTATTTCTTTTACGTTACTGGTCCTGCTCTTCCTTCCTTTGGTATGGTAAGAAGAAGGGAAGTCAAATTTTTTAAATTTCCCACAGCTGGTCAGCTACAAAGTCTTGTGGCTTTTCTGTGATGCTATTTCTATTCGTCCCTTCCTCTCGGTCCAGAGACTACTACCTTTTATAATATGATTACTCACTGTTCTTGTTCAGTACTGCTATGCAATGTTTTCTTTCTTTCTGTGTGTTCTGAGGTAGGGTATTCTAGTCCAGGCTGGCCTGGAACCTCTGGCAACCCTTCTGCCTCTGCTTTCACAGTGCAAATATGCAATACCTAAGTATAATTATGATGATGGTACTTTCCATTCAGCATCATGAAAACATAGCTTACCTGGCTAAGACTATAACTCAGTGCATATGCTTGGAGGCCCTGGGGTCAGTCCCCAGCACTTGAACAAAGCGAAACAATTTTATTCCATTCATGGACTAAGATGCAAGCCTCTTGGCTTGTGACCCCAGGCCTATAATAATTTGATTCCAACCTTTTTAGTCCACATTTACTTTGAGGCCCATTTCCTCCACGGCCCAGCAGCAGATATTGAGTATAAGATGTTGACAATCCATTGGAAAGCAGAAGCAGAACAGGCATGGCCATTGCAAATGAAGCAATTCCCTTTGAGGATTATTTATTTCTAGCTCGTCAACGCTAATTTGCCCTTATTCCACCTCTGGTGCAATTTGTACCGCAAAGTAGGCATGCCACTTTGCCACTTTTCTTCTCCCCTTGACTCAGGGTTTCCCTAACTAGCCTAGATCGGCTACCCTGACCCTTTTCCTTTTTTGCGATAGGGGTCTCACAATGTAGCCCTGGCTGACCTGGAATTTGCTTTGTGGATCCGCCTGCCTCTGCCTCCTTAGTGCCGGGTTTAAAGGCGTGAACCAACACGAGAGGCTAAACCAGAGACTTTTAAACAAAATTCCTATCTTTGAGGGTCCAAAGAGATAAAATATGGCTGAAGGGGAGAAGAAAATGCTTACGATGTGTGGGCAAGAGAGAAGCTGATGCGTGAAAACTCGAGCTCTCCCTTCTTGACCTGTCAATCTTTAAGTAGGGGCTAAAAAAAAAAAGACTTGAAAAGGGCGAATGGATGAGAAAAACAAGAAGGCACAGTGCAGGTTGCTCTCCATGGGGAAGGCCTGCCGTTGCAAGAGCCCATCAGTCCTCTCGCTGTCTTCCCACAGGCCGCCCCCGGCCCGCGGTCGCCGCACAGGCTTCCGGTTCACTCCCCTACCGCAGTCTAGGCCGACATCGCTTCCAGCTGAGACTTCCCGGCTCTCCCGGGCCGCTCTCCGTCGGAGTCGCAGTTCCCGCCTCGCCGCTGGGCCGCCCGCCGAGCCGACGGAGGAGGGGCGTCTGTCGTGCAGTTCCAGCCTTTTCTGGCGCCGAACCCTCGGGCCCGCCCCCCGCGCCCAGTTGCCAGGGAGCGGTTGCCATAGAGCTGAGCAGTTGTCCGCGTGCGCAGGCGGAAGTCCCGGATTGAGGCGCCGCCATTTTTACTGCTCGGACGCGGAGCGAGAAGCTGAGAGAGTCGGAGACGCTATCCGCTTCCATCCGTCGCGCAGACCCTGCCGGAGCCGCTGCCGCTATGGATGATCGGGAGGATCTGGTGTACCAGGCGAAGCTGGCAGAGCAGGCCGAGCGATACGACGGTGAGTTGGGGGGGCGCCGGGGGGCTGGAAGTCTCGGACCCTCCGCCGCCGCCCACAGAGGCCGGGAACCGGAGACAAAATGGCGGCATCGCCTCCGAGCCTGGCTGGGGACGTGGGTCGGGAGGCAGGAGCTGGCCCGCGGGCGCCCGGGGCGGTGGGAGCCTCCGGGCGCGGGAGTCTGACCCCTCCGGTGTCCTTAGCCAGCAGACGCTCGCCAGGCAGCAGGCCGGGGTGGAGGGTGGAGGAGGTGGTTGTAAAATGGCGGCTGGAGGGGGGAGGGCGAGTCCCCGGGCGGGGGAGGGGGAGGAGATGGCGGGTGCCGCGTCCCGGCGCGCCGTCCCCACGGGAGCCTTCGGGATCGCGGCGGGACGCGGAGGAGAATGGGGTGGGGTGATGTGAGAAGCAGCGGCGGCCGCTCGGGAGAGGGCGGAATCCGGGAGCCGTAGCGCGGGCGCCTTTCAGGGAAACATGGCGGGTGGGGGCGGTGGCTCTTCCCCGGAGGCCCAGTGTGGGGCGGCGGCTGTGGAGCCTCACAAAGGAGAAGCCTCAGCCTCGGCAGCGTCTCCGGGCCGGTGGTGGGGAGCGGTCCCCGGGAGGGTGGAGTGTGTGGGAATCACCGCAGCTCGTCCCCGCCGGAGGCAGGCTGAGATGCTGCGATTGGATTTCTTGGCGTAGGCCGGCACACCTTGGAGTTGAAGGGTTTGGGGGCTCTTCGGCCTCGCCTTCTTCCGGGGAGGTGCAGAACCTCACTCATGCTCCGTTTGTTCTTACCCAGGACATCCCAAAGTTCCTGCGTTTTCTGTTTTTTATTTTTGCTTCCCCCCCCCCCCCCCAACCTTCACAAGCACCGAGTTCTGCTGGATAAAATAGAATAGAGGAGATCGGGCTTTCCAGGACTCCTTAGTACTGATTGGCCGTCGCAGTGCCGGTGCCTCAGTGTACCCATTCGTAAAAATGATTTTGCCATTCACGTTTAGCATTATGACACATGGAAAAGACCTGTTGAAAGTTAGTTAATTCAAATAATGGTTAGTAACACTTTTGGCTGACAACCCGAGTTTGGAATGCATGTTCTTGCCTGGCTTGGGGAGCTTTACCTATTTTGAGCACTCGCTGAGGCTTGGAGATTAATTTAAATTAGGAATGGAGGAGGTCATAGGTTTTTTTTTCCTGTTTTATGACTAGGGTTCGAACCCAGGCTTGCAAGTGCGCAAGGCAAATGCTCACTGCACCACACCCAGCCCTGTTTTATCCATCTTAAATAAAAGGTTTTATGGCACACATTTTTATGGTTAACATTTGTTCATTTGACACCCCCAAGTGATGGAACTCAAGCCCTTGTACATGCTAGGTCAGTGCCCTCACTCAGTTACAGCCCCAGCTCGTTTGAATTTGGTCTCTTGAGAATTTCATTGAAATACCCATTGTGTTTGTCTGGTCGGTTGCTTGTATAGCCCTACTGTCCCCTAATTCTGTAGCTAGATAATTGAGTTAGGGCAATATTTCATCAAACTAGAATTTATTTTTAAATTTTATTAATTACGGTTTATTCACTTTGTATCCCAGCTGTAGCCTCCTCCCTCTTCCTCTTCCAATCCCACCCTCTTTTCCTCATCCCCTCCCATGTCCCAAACTAGTATTTAAAAAGTCGATTATATGGTTCCTGTGAATTATTTATTTATTTGCTTTTTTGAGACAGGGTCTCACTATGTAGCCCTGGCTATCCTGAAACTCACAATGTAGACCAGACTGGCCTCGAACTCAGGAGATCCACCTGTCTACCTCTGAGTACTGGGATAAAGGCATGTGCACTAAGACAGACTGACTCCTGCGATTTTAATGTTTGCAGGGTTGGGAGGAGACATGTTTGGAATTAATTGTCCCTCAGATTTTTTCCAAATTAGTTAAGCCATTTGTTTTTCAAAAGTTAGGTCAGACTCTTTTCCTTGAATGCCAGTTTGGTCCTGTGGCAGCTTTTGAACTAGTCCTAGAGTCTTGTCAGAAATTACTGTTCCAGCATTTGGAAAGTAGAACAGGCCTCAAAACTTCCAATTTAGGAACGATATTGAACTGAATTTTGTCTTACAGATTTAAGTTGCTTTTTGCACTAAGCTGGGCTCCTGTTGGGAGCAGGAGGAGGTGGGATGGGAAAAGTACAAATGGAGCTCAAGGTCAACCTTGTCTTTATTTTAGTATGTTTATAATCAGAATAGTTTGATTGTATTGGAGGTTTCCCCCTCTGGAAAGAAGTTTCCCCATTAATCTAGTGTTCTTGAGAGGAAACATGGAATTAAATTTGAAGGCTATTTTGTAGGGATTTAGTCTTCGTGTAAATGTTATAACCCCCCTTTTAAAAATAGTATGGGGGAAGCTTTTTGGTCTGTTTCTAAAAGTCATTTTAAAAAGGATTTGCAAGCTTATATGACTGTAGCTTCCAAATAAACAGACAAATCAATTTTAAAACATACTTGGGATTTGAATGCTGAGGGTTTTTGACCAAAGCCTGGCATTGTTGCTTATTGAGCAGAAGACTGGATAAGCCACATGGTGACTTATTATGCCCTCTTTCAGATTGTAAAGGAGGGAAGGAAATGGGAAGCACTCCTGTGATTGGGCATAAGTGAGGGAATCAGAAAGGGAGAGGAGGAAGGCAGCCAAAGGAAGTGTGATCACTCCCTTACTGAGTGGTAATTCAGTTTTGTTAGTGGAACCAAAAATGGTTTTATAGTAGTAATCACTAAATAAAATGCCAGGTATGGTAAAAGAATGCTTTGGAATCGTGTAAATGTTGGCCTTTTAACTGACCTTCCTTCTTTGCTACTGTCTTAGGTTTATCTTATTTTTCATGCAGTATGGAACCTAGTGCCTGAAGTATCTTTTTCTCTTCCCCTTAGGGAATAGAAATCAATTTATATAGATTGTTTAATGGTCTTGGAAGAGGTGAGAAGCTGTGTTTTAAGAACAGAACCAAATGGGGGTTGATACAGGAAACACTAAAGCTTGAGGCTAAGACTTAACTTTTTTATGTATTTATTAATTTTTTGCATTATATTTTGAGACAGGGTTTCTCTGTGTAGCCTTGTGGACTTGCTATGTAGACCAGGCTGGCCACTTGCCTCTGTCCCTGTTCACTTTAATTAAGTTTAGTAATCTCTCTTTCTCAAGAGCTCTGCCTGTCCTAGAACTAATATATAGATCAGTCTGGCCTTGAACTCAAGACATCCTTCTGCCTCTGCCTCACAAGTGCTGGGGAGTATGCCACTACCCCCAGATTAGTTTAGTAATCTTTTAACAAGTCAGTAGTCTAAGAAATAGTTTTTTGTGAAATTTAATCAAGTTATCATCACAGTCAAGCAAATTATAACTTTCATACATTTAAAACAGTATAGAGAAGTTATGGGGTGTCATTGCTGGGGATTGTACTTAAAGTCTTATGCATACTGGTCAAGTGATCTACCATGGAACCATATCCAGCTTTGTTTGGATTGGGTCTCACTAAGTGTCATAGGTTGGCCTTGAACTTGCCATTGCCATACTCCTACCTCATCCTTCCAAGCAGCCGAGTTTGGCCTGTCCAGAAAAAGTGTTTTCCTAATTTTTCGGAGACCAGAGTGGTCAACATATGTAATATTTTGTGTGATAGTTCTGTTTTTGTCCTTGGCTAATGTTCATCCTACCCAGATTGGCTTAGTAGGGCCTAATATGATGGCATATTCCTTTAAACTGTACTTAGAGGAGACAAGGCAGGAGGATCTGAGAGTCTAGGCTAGCCTGAGCTATGAAACCTTGTTTGAAAAAAATAAAATTATTTAGGTGGGGTGGTACATACCTTCAGTCCCAGCACTCAGGAGGCAGATCTTTTGAGTTCTAAGACAGAGTTACATAGACTCCTAAAAGAAGGGGGGAGGGAGCTGGGGGGGGGGGAGCTCCCTGGAGAGATGGCTCAGTGGTTAAGAGCACTGGCTGTTCTTCCAGGGTTCTTGGGTTCAGTTCCCAGCACCTACATGACAGCTAACAACCACCTGCTACTCCAAGTTCCAGGGCATCCCATGGCCTCTGGCACCAGGCAAATGCCTGGTACAGAGACATACATGCAGCCAAAAACACCCATATGCAAAACAAATGAGAAATATTTTATAGAAAGAAAAAGAATTTATTCCGTGGGGTGTAGTTTGTTGAGTTTTTAACCCCTTCATGGTCACTTGGGTCACTTTGGATGCCGAAACATCAGAAATGCATCTGTTCTGAGTCACTGACTTGATTGCCGTTTAAAGGACCAAAGCCTCATTTTTTTAAGAACATACTGTGCTCGTTAGGGAAGGATGGAGAACATATAATTGTTTGTTATTTCGTTCGTTCATTCATTCATTCTGAGACAGGTTCTCACTGTTGTACCTTCCAAGTTCCTGGGATTAAATGTGTCACAGTCATGTCCCCACCCCAGCCTTTGTTTACAAGACATGTTCTTCACAAGGTGGGTGGTATACACTGTAACCCCAGTGCTCTGAAGGAAGAAGACAGGAGAATGTAGAGTTTAAGGACAGCTTTGGCTGCAAGTAGTGAATTTCAGGTTAAATGACACTGTTCTCACCTCCTCCCCTCCAAAATAGAGTTGCTCTTTTTGTGCTTTAGATTTGCAGAGCAAAAAATCTTGTCTTACACAATCTGGGTATCAAGAATTGATAAATCACTGTTACTTGAAGTGATTTTTTTTTACTGTGGATGTTCTCTAAGCATTCTGTTCATTTTAAATTGCATTTGTGTTTATGTGTGGTTTTTGTTTGTTTTTTTTTTTTTTTTAATTGGGTCTCAGTATTTAGTTCTGACTGTCATGGAACTCACTTTGTAGACCAGGCTGGCCTTGAATTTACAGAGATCCACCTGCCTCAGTGCTGGGATTAAAGGTGGTGCTACTATGCCTGGCTGTGTATATGTGTTGTGTGGGTTAGCATGTGTTGTGGCCAACGGGTGGAGGTCAAAAACCAGTCAGTGAAAGATTGTTCTTTTCACCATGAAGGTCTTAGAGATTGAACTAAGGTAGTCAAGCCTAATGGCAGGTGTCTTTTTACCTGAGCTCTCTCACAGGTCCTCTTTTCACTTTTTTAAAGAACTTATTTTCTGTGTGAATGTTTTGCCTTTGGTTATGTATTGTACTGCATGTATGCCTGATGCCTGCAGAAGTCAGAAGAGGGTATTGAATCCCCTGGAACCGGACTTACTTGTGAGCCGTGACCATGTGTATGCTGGGAGTCAAACCTCGTGTCCTCAAGAACAAATGCTCTTAACCGCCGAGCCACTCGTCCAGCCTCTTTACACCTTTCATTTAAAAAGTTATGAAGGGCTCATGAGTAATCCCAGTAGGAGTTTGAGGCAGGAGGATGTAAATCTTTGCAGTTAATCCAGACTGTCTTAAAGTAGAATCAGGGCTTGAGTATGTTAACTAAGTGATTGCATGTCAGCTGAATACAGGCAAGGCGCTGGGGAATAACAGCAAAAGCACAGGAAAGCAGGCAGTGAAAGACCCCTGCCTCACCCTAAGTTAAACATAGCTAACGCCATTTTGTGGGACACCACTGTTTTGTAAAACTCTGAAGGCTAGATGGGAAACTGGAAAATTACTAAGAAACCCCCAGCTGTGTCACCCACTTGGGATATCTGTGGTCAGGCTGCCCCAGTCGAACTAAAACAGTTTGTGTTAATCACCCTCATGGATATCTGTGAGACTGTTCCAGTTAAGATAAGGGTCCTAAGGAAAACAACAGGTGGCGGGCCACGTCAAGGGGTCATCATGACCATTTTGACCACCCAGTTCCTGGAATCTTGGTGTCCCTGCCAAACTTTGACGCAAACCGTGGTCTCATGTAAACGTACCAATCAGCCCCCTGTAACCATGCCTCTCGCTTCTGTACCAGCGCTTCTGCTCTAAAACCCTATAAAAACCCCAGCTTTCCACCCAGGGGGCGCGCAAAGTCCTCCGAGTGACTCTGCTGCCCCGGGTACCCGTGTATCCAATAAAGCCTCTTGCTGTTTGCATCCGAACGCCTGGACTCGTTGATCCTTGGGCAGGGGTCTCTCAGACGAAAGATACCCTCCGGGGATCTTTCAGGCAGACCTTTTGTAATTGTTTTGGTAGCTTGGTCAAGAGAATAAGTATTTATTGCTCTTTGGTCCTGGGGAGCCCAGGGCCATGTTCATGCCTGACAAGTGCTGGACCTTTGAGCTACATTCCGATCTCTAGAAAGTATTAAATATTTGTTTTTTAAATTTATTTATCATGTATATAATGTGTCTGCATGTACACGTGCATGCCAGAAGAGGGCACCAGACCTCATTATAGTTGGTTGTGAGCCACCATGTGGTTGCTGGGAATTGAACTCAGGTCCTGGAAGAGCAGTCACTGCTCTTTTAACCTCTGAGCCATCTCTCCAGCCCAAAAGTATTAAATATTTCTCAACTGGAATCTGCTATGCTGAGTGAAATTTTAGTTCAGCAAATTAATGTTTCTAACTTTATAAGTTGTTTTTGAGTACTCAGATGCGATCTGAAACTTTTGGGGGGTTAGTTTTTGAGACAGGGTTTCTCTGTGTAGCCCTGGCTGTCCTGGAACTTGCTCTGTAAACCAGGCTGGCCTTGAACTGACAAAGATCTCTGCCTCTGCCTCACAAGTGCTGGGATTAAAGGTGTGTGTCACCACTGCCCTGCCTGAGATTTTTTTTAAAGGACTGTAAGGCTGATACTGCAATATAGTAGTCTTGTATTTCAAAAGTACTTGTTTGTATACAAATTAGAGTCAGGCTGTATAAAAGAGGAATCCCAGAACTTTATGTTACACGTATTTTTGAATACAACATCTAGAGCCTTAAATATTGAAGGCATTTTCACAAGAATTTTTACTTCATATAACAATATTGACAAATAGAATGTTATCTCCATTTTAACAGAAAAATTTGGGGTAGTGCATCGCTAGGGGGGTGGAGCAGGTCTGCAGTCCCAACATTCAGCTCTCCTCAGCCCTAAGATCTATATGTAACTGGGTAAGGAGGTACTCTGTGCACGCATTGCACACACACTTACAGTTTTGAAATAGTTTTTTTTTTAAAGGATTATTTCCTTTGTGCACAGTGTGAATACCTGATGCCTTGGAAGGTCAAAAGAGGGTGTCAGATCCTCTAAGCTGGAGTTACAGATAGTTATTAGCCTCCATGTGGTCCTGTGAGCTCAAGTCTGGACTTCCATTAAGTGCTGGCTGGAGAGGTGGCTCAGAGGTTAAGGTCATCAACTATTCTTCCAAAGGCCCTGAGTTCAATTCCCAGCAATGACATATGGTGCCTCATAGCCATCTATAAGGAAATCTGTTGCCCTCTTCTGGTGTGCAGGCACACATGCAGGCACAATACTGTATAAATAATAAATGAATAAGTAACTATTAAAAAAAAAAAGAACAGCGAGTGCTCTTAATTTCTGAGCCCTGTAATACTTGTAATACTTTTTTTTTTTTTTTTTTTGCGAATGGGTATTGCTATATAGCCCAGGCTAGCCTTGAATTGGTGATCCTCCTCTTGAGTGCAGGAAGCAGCAGCATACCAGGCTAGGTGGTAGTAGTATCTTTATGACTTCTCTAAAGCATGTTTATGAAGATAAAGTATCTTAGCATTTTTCTAGAGAAACCTGGTCTTTATTTCGAAATTTCATCTCAAGGCATAATGAATGATTCATGTGGCCTGCTCACATTCAAGGTCCATGACATTCCTCCTCCCTTCCCTTCCTCCTTCTTTTGGTACTGTGTGGGTCACTGAAGAGCTAGGCAGGAGGAACTCCACTAGTTGAGGCCAGCTCGATCTATAGTAAGTTCCAGACAAACCAGGGTTTACATAGACCTTCGTCCTCCTTGTTACATATCCCCCATAGTAGTACATGATTTAAAATGTTAAAAACTAAACTAAACAAACATTTCTTTTGGTTTTTCGAGACAGGGTTTCTATGTGTAGCTGTCCTGGACTCAATCTATAGACTATGCTGGCTCCACTTGGCTCTGCCTTCTGAGTGCTGGGATCAAAGGCAAAGAACCATCACCGCTGAGCTGAGAGCCTACTTTTAAAGTGTTTTTCCTCCGTTTTTGGGGGTGGGTGGGTGGGTCTATCTATACAAGTGTACTTAAATAACAAGTATTGAACATTTTTGGAGAGGCAGTGGTGGGTGTGTAATTAGTATTCCCAATAGGCCAGATAGCTGCAAAATAGAATTCATCACGGGGTATGGATTCTACCTGAAGCACTACAGTGAAGTTACTGCCTCTGTGGCCAGTTTGCTACAGTTAAGTACTGTTATATTCAAATTGTTGGGTAGAGTTCCCCACATACCTTATGGATTGAGCCCATTCTGTAACTAAATGCTGAGGCTTAACCAGGCCTATAGGAATAGTTCCAGGGGCTTGTTTAACCTCACTAAATAGAAGCAAGTTGTGAAAAAGCAGTCTTAAATTTATCATGAAATCTATATGTCTTGAAAAAAAATTATGAATTCATGGTTGTGCTGGAACAGTTGGTATGAACTTGTCATTTGACAGTATCAGTTTTCTTGTGGGTTTTTAAAAATTAAATTATTTATTTATTTTTTTATGTAGGTTTTGGAGATAGATCTCAAGTCTTCACGCTTGTACTGCGGGCCCTTGATGGGCTAAGTTGTCTTCCCAGTGCCTATTTTTATTTTAATTTTGGTGATGATAGGGTTTCTATCCTTGGCTGGCCTATAACTTGCTTTGCGGGCCTGGCTGGTTTCAGACTTGTGACAATCAAGTAGCAGAATGTTACATGTTTGCTCTACCATACCCAGCTAATTTCTTTTTAAGACAGGGTCTCTGCTGTTATCTCCTGGGTGGCCTGGTACTTGCTTTGCAGACCCAGGCTGGCCTGTGGCTGAGAGATCCATCTGTCTGCTATGCTCTCGATCATGTCTGCCCTAATTTTTATTTTGAGACATGGGTCTTATTTCCAGACATATGCCACCATACCCAGATTAGTTTTCTCACTTAAAATTTCCCTAAGCTTTGTTGCTCTTAACACAGATGATTGTAGATTCATGTCCTGAGAACTTTGGTTTTCTTCAAATTTTCCATTTGGTAGAAAATAAGATCAAAAGAAAGTTAAAACTCTTGAAGCTGTTTCTGTAAGTGGGAATGGGAAAAGGCAAGATAGGATAGTTGCTAACAGTAGAGTTAGCTCCCAGCTAATCAATATGACAGTGTTAGGGCCAAATAGATTTGCTTTTATTTTGTCTCTCTTAGAACTGGTTCTAAATGATACTTGAGACTTAAGAGTTGGCAACAGCGTTCTAAGTTCAGAACTTTGCCCACATACATTTGTAGATTTGCTCATACTTTAGAACTGTGCTGTCAAAACTACCAGATTTGGGAGCTGTAGAAGATGGCTCAGCACTGGCTGCTTTTCTAGTAGGCTTGGGTTCAATTCTCAGCACCCACCTGGCAGCTCACACCTGTCTGAAACTCCAATTTGGGGGGTTCTGACACCCTCACACAGACATACATGCAGGCAAAACACAAGTGAACACAGAATAAAAATAATTTAAAAATGAACAACAACAAAAAAAAACCGCACCAGATTTTATATATAAAACATAATTACTATGATGTTTCTTATCTTTTCTTCCTTTTCCTCACTTCCTTCTGTATTGAAGATTGAAACCAGGTCCATAAGTGTTAGGCAAACACTCTAAGGTTTGGCTCACAACCAGTCAAGGTAACATCCTTGGTTTGTGACTTGAAATTTACCCTTTACAATTACATTTATTTTTGTGGAGCTGTCATAAACATATATTTATGTTTGTCACAGCGTAGCGGTCAGGGGCTCCTTGTGCTTCTCTCTTATCATATTGGTTCTGGAACTCACATCTTTTACTTTTTTTTCCCTGTGGCCCAGGGTGCCTGATTGGAATGGTTACTTTAGTGTGGGTAAATAGTCAGTTTGAAGCTGGTGGCAGCCCTCTGGGTCCAGGACAGCCAGGATTACATTAGACTCTAAATGACTGACTTATTGAGGTGGTCTCTCTATGCTCTGTGCAAGGTAATAGAATGGCAGGGTAGTGTGTTCCTTGTTGGTTCTTGTGGGTAGTGTGATACCAGATGCCACCTTACTAAAAAAAACTTATTAAAAGGGCAGAGCTCTCTTGGTAGTGTTTGCCTAGTTGATTCGCTGTGACACCTTAAATGGGCATGGCAGCACACATACCTGTAGTCCCAGCACTCAGAGGCTGGAGCTAATCCTTTACTGCATAGTGGGTTAGAGGCAGGCTAGCCTGGGCTGCATGAAACTGACTCAGAACAAAACAGACAACCATTTTCAGCTAGTGCTGTAGTCCTACCTTGCACTTATGTAGGCTGGAGGATCCTGAATTAATTGAACTACATAGCCAGGTTCTGTCATAAACCCCCTCAAGAGACAGCTGTTGACTACCATAATTTTTAAAGTTACTCCACTGTTTCTTAACTACCACTCTTAAATGCTATTCTTTCATGCCTCAAAATAGTCAGGCTGGTGGCACTTGCCTTTAATCAAAACACTTTGGAAGCAGAGACTGGGGGATCTCTTTGAGTCCAAGGGCAACCTGGTCTAAATAAATAGCAAGTTCCAGGCCTACTGGGCCTGCATAGTGAGACCCTACCTCAAGGAAGAGAAACAGCCCTGCAAAGCAGGTACCACTCATTTTCCAGATAAATACATAAATGAAGGGCTGGAGACATGGTTCAGCTGTTAAGAGTGCTTGTTGCTCTTTGCAGGGGTTCCAGTCTTGGTTCCCAGCACCCATGTAGCAACTCGAAGCTGCCTGGAACTTCAATTCTAGGGAGTCTGACATTCTTGTCTTGTCTCCACAGACTTGCATGCATTGGGAGCACATACATACACTCAGGAAACACATACTCATAAAGTAAATAGGTATAAAAATAAACATGAAATCTTAAAAAAAAATTTAAATGAGGACAACATTACTAGTATTTAGTCTTACTCTAAATTATTTCTTCTACTTCACACTTGATGTTTGTGCAGTATTGTAAACATCAGTCAAAACCAAGACTGTTTCTTTTCCCCCTTCGCTGTTCAAGACAAAGTCTCCTGTAGCTCACTCAGGCTAACCTTGAACTTGCTTCTTAGCCTAGATGTCCTTGAACTGCTGATCTCTTATTGAAGCTCTATTCTTAGTTTTTAATTTTATAGTGTGGAAATTGCTTTGGGGCCCTGGGGAAGATCCCTTGCTCTGCCGCTTGTCATGGCCATCACAGACACTTGGTTTAAGCCTGAGCACTTGGTTAAAAAGTCTATAGCTTGCCATTCTAGCATACTTGTAATTGCCTCTCTGGGGAGGCAGGAACCAGTGAATCCTCCCTGGGGTTCTTTAACCAATCACCTTGGCCTAATTGCTGAGCCATAGATTTAGTGAGGTTTTTTTGTTTTTTAAAAACAAGCTGGGTGGTGAAAGGCTAGTTAATCGAGCCTTTAATTCCAGCACTAGGGAGGCAGACTTGTCTATAGAGCTGGTTTCAGGACAGCCAAGAAGAAACCCTAAAATAAAATTAAAAAAAAAAAAAAGAAAGAAAAAAAAGGTGGAGCTGGGTGGTGCCTTTGGGAGGCAGAGGCAGGCAAATCTTTGAGTTCAGGCCAGCCTGGTTTACAGAGTAAGTTCTAGGACAGTCTGGGCCTCACAGAAACCCTGTCAAAAACAAAACAAGTTAAAAGTAATTTAAAAATTAAAAACATTGTCTTAAAGCCCTTTTGTGAGTTTATGAGGCATACATATGTATGAATTACAATGATTGTGTACATGTGGAACTTGGTACAGCTTGTGGAAGTTTTTTCTAGTTTCATATGGGTTGTAGAAATCAAACTATCAAGCTATCTCTGTTCTACACTATGCCTGGATGAAGTTTTGCAGTGGTATCTACTTAAATCAATTGTTTATCTAAGGGGCTGGGGGTCATGGGTCTTACTGTATAGCTAGCCTGGGTTGATTTTTGATCTGGTAATCCTGGTACTTGTGCTTATTAAGGATGTTTGTCAGTTGGTTGGCTTTATAGATGCCGAATCAGGAGATGGAGGCAGAGGGTCAGGAATCAGTGTCATCCTTAGCTGCTTATAGAATTCCAGGCTACACAGCAACCTGACTCAAAAATAAACAAGTGGGCTGGAGAAATGGCTCTTGCAGAGGACCCAGGATTGATTTCCGGCACTCACTATAACTTCAGTTTCAGGGGATCCTGTGACCTCTTTAGAACTCCTTGGGCACCAGGCATGCCTGTGTAGGTGGAAGCAAGAGCTAGATAGCAGAATTTAAGGCTAACCTGAGTTATATAAGATACCCTCTCAAATACGTATGTAATTGATTCTCATAGCTACATACGTGACAGTTTATATTTTCAAAAAAATCTGTGTATGTATTTGTTCACATATAAGTATGTGCATCACTTGTGCCCTAGTATCTTTGGAGGCCAGAAGATTGTGCATCAGGACCCCTTGAAATTAGGGAATGTCTGTGAGCTGCCATGTGAGTGCTGGGAACTGAACCTAAGTCCTCTGCAAAAACTGCTCTGAACTGCTGAGTGACCTCTGCAGCCCTTGTAGATGACCTTGGCATGTAGTTTTGAGATGTGAACAGATGAACAGAGGCTATGGAATCATTTTCTTGTGACTGATAACTCATGTTGTTCACATGGTTTCCATGCTTCTGGGGCCCCTCCCTCCCTTCCTTCTTTCTTGAGAAAGGGTTTCTCTGTGTAGCCCTGGCTGTTTCCACAGAGATCCGCCTGCCTGTAGCATCACTGCCATTGCCTTTTTTCTTAATGACCCTGATCTACCTGATTTCAGAATGCTACTAACATTTTTCTTAGTCTGTTTTGTCTTATATTTTATCCTTTTATATCACACATTACATAAATACTTTCTCCCATTTTTTTTTTTTTTTTTTAAGAGACAGGTTTCTCTATGTAATGCCCCTTGCTGTCCAGGACTTGCTCTGTAGATTTTGAACTCACAGAGATCCTCCTGCCTGTGCCTGAACATTAGGATTAAAGGTATGTACCATCCATTAATCTAAGACCTAGAAGAATTGTTGGTCATTAGTGATAGTTTTTAGCTATTTTACTTTTTATGGCTTAGTATATAGATGAGGAAATATTTGGCAGCTATTTAAAAGAGTACCAACTAATAGGTCAAGAAAGATTAGCAAATGAAAAAAGCTTACCAAAATGGATGCTATGTGCATACAAAGTTGTTTTCCTAACAGTGTTCAGCAGTTTGTATTTTTCTGTGAACACATTAGAAAAATTAAAAAATTACCAGTTGTAGTGGCATGTGCCTGTGGCACTCAGGGAGGTAGAGGAAAATAGATCGCCTGAATTTGAGGCCAGCCTGGTCTACAGAGTGAGTCCAGGACAGCCACAGCTATACAGAGAAACGCTGCCTTGAAAAACAAAAAAAACAAACAAATTAAAAATTTTGACTATGTTTTTGACTAGATTATCAGTAATTTAAACTTGTGTGGGTGCACACCACGCCAGAAGAGGGGTGGAGTTTAATCTCCTGGAGCTAGAATTACTGGCACTTGTAAGCTGCCTGATATGGGGCCTGGGAACAGAATTCTGAAGGTGAAGGAAATGCTTTCTTTTTAAATTTATTTTTATTTTATGCCCTTTAGTGTGAAAGTGTCAGAATTGGCGCAACAGACAATTGTGAGCTGCTGTGTGGGTGCTGGGAATGAATCCTGGACCTCTGGAAGAGGCAGTCAGTGCTCTTAACCACTGAGTCATCTCTCCATCCTCTAGGAAGTGCTTCTTAACCATTGATCTATCTCTAGTCTACCAAGAATAAGAATATAATTTAAGAATACTTTGTTTTACTCTAAAGAAAACCTTCCTGGGTTCCAGAACTATTATTGGAATAGATAATTGTTTCTCAGATACTAGATACTTGGCTAAACTAGTATAGTTAAACTCTGGGATTTGGTCTGCATCTAAGTGTATCTTTTTCTCTTTGGGTATGCCACCAGGTGACTTTTTTGTACATTTTGGAGAATGTAGCCAGGTGATCATCTTCCTTTTGAGACAGGGTCTCCTGGAGCACAAGCTGGACTCAAGTTCTCATACTCCTTTTGCTAGGCTTAGAGCAGTTTCAGCTGTGTCCCACCACACCCAGCTGCTTTTAGCCTCTGGAACTTGGTCTTTAGAACCAGTTGTTTTCATTTTGTACACTGTAGCTGATTGGTGCCCACCATTCTTCCTGTGTCATCTTTCAGTTAGCTGATAGTTACTAAATTCCTTCCTACCCTTCTAAACATATTCCTTGTAGTTTTTGTTTGAGACAGGTTCTCGATCTATAGCCTTGGTTGAGAGCCACCTGTTTTTGCCTTCTTAGTACCGGTATTAAAGGCATGCACCACCAAGCCCAGCCCTCAGTTTTGTTTTTCAAGTTTTTATATTACGTTTTGATTTTCAAGACAGGGTTTCCCTGTAGCTTTGGCTGTCCTGAAACCAGGCTCTTAGACCTGGCTGGCCTCAGACTCAAGAGATTGATTTGCTTGCCTTTGCTTCCCAAGTCCTGGGATTAAGGGTACGTGCCACCATTGCTGGCTGTTTTTTCAATTTTTTTTTTCTTTTTGTGTTTGAGACAGGGTTTCTCTGTATAGCCCTGGCTGTCCTGGACTCATTCTGTAGACCAGACTGGCTGTAGGTTTATTTTCTGTTTTCTTTTTTTTTAACCACCCTTGTTAACCCCAATCCTTTCCAACCCCCAAGACTAGGTAGGCAAGAAAGAAGGTTAGAGAGTGCGTAGTAGCTCTCTTTAGACTACGTCCTGATTATTAGGGACCTTGGGTTCCTTGGGACAAGTTTGACCTCCACTGTCAGGATATTCAGTTTCTTTCAACTCTATGAGCTCGACTACTTGACAAACTGCAGCCAGCTGACAGCAGGGCAGTACCCTCTCTTCAGATGCCCCTGGCCCCCTCTCAGGCCTCTGGCATTTATCCCCTCTGAAAAGTTCCAATTTCAAACTCACACATTCGAAGAAAATATGTACAGCTGGCAAAACCACGCCCCTGCACAAGAGCATGAGGGAAATTGTAGTTAGCAGCTGTGGACAATCTAAAGCAGTGCTGCATCCCCATACCTGGGATTAAAACAAAAACATTCACATAACATTAACTGGGTTTTTGAGGAAACCAAAGTTCTCATTACATCTGGCCTTGAATGTTTTTCAGTTTTTAAAAAATCCATTCTACTTTTTTTGATATAGGGTCCATTCTACAGTCCAAGCTGTTCTGAAATTCGTGGAGTAGCCCGGGCTGGCTTTGAACTCAAGACAATCTTTCTGCCTTAGTCTCCCAAATGCTGGGGTTATAGGCATGAACTACTAAACATGACTTTTTCCTGCACTTTTTGGTCAGTGGGCATTAACTTTTCCTTATAAATGATAATTTTATATAAAACTAGGAATTTACAGTATACTTTGTATTTATTAAAATGGTGTGTGTGTCTGTGTCTTGTGTCTACTCTTGTGCCATAGTGTGCTTGTAGAGATCAGAGGACAGCTTATAGGAGTCACTGCTTTACCAACGCAGTTTAAAAAAAAAATATTATTTATGTGCAGCTCAGAGGCGTATTGGATTTCCTCATAGGCAATTGTGAGTTGTCTGATGTTGGTGTTGACAATGGAACTCTGCAAGAATAATCTGTGCTCTAAACCTTTGAGCCTCATCCTAGTCTTTTTTTTTTTTTTTTTTAATAGGATTTCATGTAGCTCAAGCTGACATCAAACTCCCACTATAGCTGAGGGTGACATTGAACAGATCCACCTGCACCCACAGTCTCAAGTGTTGGGCTTACAGGTACAGCACCATGTCAGCTATAGTAGTTTAGTTAGGAAGGAAATGTGACCGAAAACAGAAATGGCCGGGCTAGAGCTATAGGCCAGATGGTAGAGTGCTTGCTTGGCATGCGTGAGACTGGCTTCAGTCTCCAGGACAGAGGTCCTCATGTACTCAAGAGGATTGAAGTTCAAGGTGGTCACCCATCACATAGCTGCAAATGAGTTGAGGCAATTCTGGGAAGTAAAATGGAGTCGTAGAAGTTGAAAAGAAGGGAATGAGGATGTTGTCAAATCAGAGGTTCTTTTCTGTGTGTCCTCAAAGGCACTGATAAAGAGGTTGTGCACTGGACCGGAGCATGGTCTGCATTAGACTGGCACAGAGTGTACAACACATCCTTCTATGTACGTCCAGGGGCTGCTTCTCTCAGGCGTCTTGCCAGTGCTTAGCACAGTGGCTGTGGTTGTGCACCTGTGGAGTCTCCGCCCACTGCTTGAGTCTTTTTGTCTCTGACTTCATTTTTTGAAGATAGTTTCAGGTTGGCCTTAAATTTGCTATGTGGCTAGCCAAGGATGACTAAATTCCTGGTCATCTTCCCACCTCCCCTATGTACCTATCTTGCCTTTTTATTGTTTTCTGTCCCGTCCCCCCCCCCCCCCCCCCCCCCCCAACCAGGTTCCTATGTATGATAACCCTGGCTGTCCTGGACTCACTTTGTAGACCAGGCTAGTCTCGAACTCAGAGAGATCCTCCTGCCTCTGCCTCCTGAGTGCTGGGGTTAAAAGCGTGTGCCACTCTGTCGGATTCTATTGCTTTTTGCTTACTTATACGTATATGTGTGCCTGCTGGGGTTTATTGCACTACATATGTGTTGGTGCCAGAAAGGGGTTTTGGCACCCTGGAACTGTAGTTAGAGGGGTTGTGGTGAGCCACTCTGTGTGGTAGGTGCATGTGTGTGCGTGTGTCTATGTCTGTCTTTTGTAAGAGCCAAAAGTGAAACTCCAGGGTTGTGTCTCTAAACCTTTGTTGTTTATTTTGAGACTGGGTTTTTCTTTATCCTAGGCAAGCCTCACCTTGGCAGCTTTCCTGATTCTGGGATTTCAGAGGGATACTACTGTTGTTGTCTCATGAGTGATTTGAAAGGGTACCCACATGAGTATCCTTTTTATTTTGTTTTTTGAGATTAGATCTCTCTGTAGCACTTGTAGCTCTGGCTGTACAGAAATCACTATGTAAACTAGTCTAGGATGCCCTCCAACTCAGATCTGCCTGCTTCTGCCTTCCTAGTGCTAGGATCAAAGGTGCACGAACACCTGCCTGAATGCGGCTTTTTAAGAGCGGCAGGACAGATCGTTGAGCAAGTTTAAACATTAGAATTGTTTATGATAAAATTGAAAGTTGTCACTAGGTGGTGGGGCACATGCCTTTAATTCCAGCCCTCAGGACACAGACAGGTGGATCTCTGAGGCCAGCCTGGTCTACAGAGAGTTCCAGGACAGACAGGGCTACACAGAGAAAAACCCTGTCTTAAAAAAAAAAAACAAACATGAAAACAAACAGAAAAACCACACATCAAAAAACTAGGAATTCTCAAGCTTGGCAGAGATTTAATGTTTAAAAAGCACCTATAAGTCAATTTAACCCTCTGAGACCTGCTAACACTTTAGAGTGCAGTCCTGTCAATAATCAAATTTTCTATAGGTATCATGCTGAATCTATTTGAGACAGGTCTTTCTGTATCCATGGCTGTCCTGTAACTCACAATGTAGATGAGGCTGGTCTTCAACAAAAGGTCTGCCTGCATCTACCTCCCAAGTGAGGGAATTAAAGGCATATGCTGCTACACTCAGCTCATTCTGAATATAATTGTTAACTGATACCTGCTTTCAAAATTGTCCAGATACGGTTGGGGAGATGAATCAGTGGGTAAGAGTGCTTGCCTCGTAAGCAGTGAAGGTCTTTGTTCAAATTCCCATTACCACATGACACTTTGGATATGGCTAAGTACTTTGGGCCTAGGAAGGCTTTCAACCTTCCTAATGCTGCAACAGTTCCTCATGTTGTGACCCCCAACCATAAAATTGTTCTTGTTGCTACTTCATAACTGTAATTTTGTTACTGTTAGGAATTGTGAGATAAATAATTGTGTTTTCCAATGGTCTTAGGTGACTCCTGTTAAAGGGTTTCTTTTTTAAAAAAATATTTTATTTATTTATTATTTATACAGTATTTGACCTGCATGTGTGCCTGCATGTATGCCTGCATGCCAGAAGAGGGCACCAGACCTCATTTTAGATGGTTATGAGCCACCATGTGGCTGCAGGGACTTGAACTCAGGGCCTTTGGAAGTACAGCCAGTTCTCTAAACTCTGAGCCATCTCTCCAGCCCCCGTTTAAGGGTTTCTTGACACCCCCCCCCCCCCCCCAGAGGAGTCTCACTCAAGTCACAGGCTGAGAACCACTGGTCCAGAGGATTGCTGAGGTCTGTTGACCTAAGAGTTCTTGAGTGAGAGACCAGTCTGAAGAGAATAAGGCAGAGTGGTAGAGGAGGGCACCTGACATCCTTCTTGGCCTCATGTGAGTGCTGCACTGCGTACATTTACACAGATAGTTTCAACTGCTCAGGTGTAACTAGGCATGTAACTAGGCAGGAGGGATTGCTGTGATTTTGAGGCAGCGTGAGCTCCCTACAGTTTTAAGCCAACCGTAACAGCAGTGTGAGACTATTACAGAATAAAGTCTAAGTTGTTTTTAGAGGGAGTCTTGTGTAGCCTGGGTTGGTCTCCAGCTTTGATACATAGTGTCTGGTGGCCCTGAATGTCTGCTAATCTCTGCCAGCTCTCATCCACCTCTCTGGAGAGGTGGGATGGCAGGTGTCTGCTAACACAGCTGGTTCAGGTTGCATTTCTTTTTACATTTTATTACTATTTTATTTTATGTGTATGGATGTTTTGCCTGCATGTGTATTTCTGCACCAGGTCCGTGCCTGCTATGAGCTGCTGTATGAATACTAGAAATTGAACTCTGGTCTTCTAGAAGAACAGCCAGTACTTTTAACTGCTGAGCCACCTCCCCAGCCCTTGGATTTCTTTCCTGTTTTATGGTGTATGCGTGTTGCCTCAGAGTATTTGTCGGTGCGGTGTAGGAGGTACAGGTGAAAAAGGGTTGTCTTGGGGCTGGAGAGATGGCTCAGAGGTTAAGAGCACTGGCTGCTCTTCCAGAGGTCCTGAGTTCAGTTCCCAGCAACCACATGCTGGCTCACAACCATCTGTAAAGAGATCTGGTGCCCTCTTCTGGCCTGCAGGTGTACATGCAGACAGAACATTGTATAGGAAATAAGTAATTTTTTTTTTAATTTTAAAAAAAGAAAAAGAATTGTCTTACCTCTGTTCCTAGATGTTAACAGCATAATCTCTACACTTTGGCTTGTTTAAAATTCAAGCTGGCTGTCGTGGTGCATAGCTAGCTATCTATATCCTAGCATTTAGGAGGTGGAGGCAGGAAGGATCAGGAGTTTGGAAGCCAGCCTATGTAACATAAGATCTTACTGCAAACACAGCATAAAACTCTATAAAGCCGAATACTGTTATTAAATAAATTGATGAGTTTATTATATTTAGTTATAGTTCTAATTTTGATCATTGTATTCATTCCTTGTGTTTTGTCTAAATTTCATGGAATTATTTGAAAGTAACCCAATACCTGGGTACTTACAGTAACTTTCTATAGAAATGCCCTAATTTACTGAGAGTAGAAGACTCCACTTGAATGCTGAGGTCATGTGGAACTCTCAGCAAACAATTTCTTCTAATTACTCATCTTGAAGGTCTACATTGTGTAAATGCCTTATTTTGCATAAACATATGCCTCATTCATACAGTCAATAGTTGAACTTCTGTATGTATCTGGAGTGTGTAGGACAGAAGTTCAGGTCTGGCAGCTGCAGCAGGCTAGGTTTTGGCACCCGCCCATCCCCAGTGTGACGGGCAAAATGAGATTTATTCAGATTCACATTGGGAAAGGAACATGGAGTGTCTGTCCACTGACTTCCAAGTCCATCTTTGGATACTGATAAGAGTTTAAATAGAGGAAGTATTAGGCTAAGAATCTAGTATAACCTGGTTAGGGTGTGGCCTGGTGGAGCCTTGTCTTGGCTGTGGTGTGCAAAGTGGTCGGGAGCAGTCCCTACCTCTGTCACCATTGAGGGGCTCAGTCTGCTCCTGCTCCAGAATGCTCTCATTTGGTTTGGAGGATTGAGGTGTTGCTGTGTTTTCCAAGGTGACAGGTACTTACCCTTGCCTTCTTTCAAGTGAAGGAGACATACAAAATGATGGCCAAAGTCAGGCTTTCATCCTGGTTTTAATGTTTTTTTATTTGCATGCCTTCAAGCATGGGTGGGGTCTGGATGTATTTGTGCAGGTATTTGTGAAGATGTGTGAGGACAACTTTGTAGAGTCAGTTCTTGGCTTCTGCCACCTTTGCCACAGCTTCTAGGGATCAAACTCAGGTTGCCAGGCACTTGTGGCAATTGTCTTTACCCAATGAACCATCTTGACAGATGTCATCATGATTGTAGATACACCTAATAGGTCCAGGTGAGTAACAGCACTTTTTGTCAAAAGCATGTAAGTGCCTGTTTCAGGTAGATTTTATTTGTTGTTGTTTACCATTAACCATGGAAAATTTAAAAATGCTGGGCATGGCAGTACTGCCCCCTAAATCCCAGCACTCAAGGAGGTAGAGGCAGAGAGATTACTATGAGACCAGCCTGGTCTACAAAAACAAAACAAAACAAAAACAAACCCATAAACCAATCAAAAATTGATTTAAAGTCATAATTAATGTTCTATCTCTGCTTTGGGTTTTTGTTTTGTTTCGTTTTGTTGTGATTTGGTTTTGGGTTTTGAGACGGGGCTTCCCTGCACAGCCCTGGCTGTCTTGGAACTTGCTCTATAGACGAGGCTAGCCTTGAACTCAGAGGTCTGCCTGAGTGTAGATTAAAGGCACACTACCACTCCTGGTGCCTCGTTTGTATTTGCCCTTTTTAGTGATGCCTGATTTGACAGCCTTTTAAAATGTGGTTTAATTGGGTCTCTTAAAATTTTTGTAAAGTACATATATTTGTGTGTGTGTATACATATGTACGTACACTGTGTGTAGTGGTCAAAAGACAACTTGGGAGTCTGTTCTCTTTGCTATGTGTTTTCATGGATTGAACTCAGTTTGTCAGGCCTTGCAGCAAGCATCTTAACTTGCTAAACCATCTAGAGAAAATGATGCACTTTTTTTTTTTTTTTTTTTTACATCTTCATGCTATTTTCTTCTAGTGAACTGCTGTTTGTGGTGGTGATTCTCATTCTCAGTCTGACAGTCTGTGTCTGTGTCTCTGTCTTTGTCTTGGTCACACGGATATACACTCTATCTCTTGTAACCTTGGCTAGCCTTGCTCTCAGGGTTTGTGTTTTGGTTTTATTGCTCTGACTTTAGTCAGATTGTTCTTGGCTTCAGTTTCATAGTTTCAGTTTCATAGAAATAGTTGTTGAACTTTTTTTTTTTCATTTGGGAGAAGTTTTATTTGCCTTATGAATATTGACCACATGAGCTTCCATTTTATTAGGAGCTATAGAATTAGACTGTGGTAGCTTGTCAGTTTCATAATATATAATTGTATCAGTTAGGTATTTCACATTTCCTTTGTAAGGTTAAAGATTGTTAATCCAGGTAGGGTATAGTTGGTAGAATTAAATTTACTGGGCTGTTAAGGAAATACATCAGGCTTCGTGAGATGAAGCATTTCGGATCTCTTTAAATTTTTTTTTAAGCTGGTCATAGTGGTACATAAACTTTAATTCCATCCAGCACAGGCAGAGGGATGCATACGTCTGAGTTCCAGGACAGCCAGAGCTGTGTATTTGAGACCGTGTCTCAAAAATGTTTGTGTGTGTTTTAAATAATTGTTTCGCATGCATGTATGTAAACTCTGATGTGTGCCCAGTGCCCTTGCAAGCCAGAAGAGGGTGCTGGACGCCCTGGCACTGGAGTTGAGAGCAGTTGTAGTTCTTCATGTGTCTGCTAGGAATTAACTTGGTTACTATGCAAGAGTGGTAAGTTTTTAATTTCTTTAGCCCTCAAGTTTTTTCTTAAGCTTGGGGAGTTAAGCTTAGGATTTTTCAAAGCCCAGGGTCTTTGAAAATTTTGATTTTATTCTTCAAAGTGTTATGTGTGTGGATCTGAGTACCTAGTGCAGGTGCCATGAAGAAGGGAAAGGCTCGTGTCTCCTCAGCTGGCTTTAGAGGTGATTTGCCTGGCACACATGCTGGGAATTATCCCGTTCCCTGCAAGAGCAGTGTGTGCTCTTTAATTGCTAATTGGTCTCTCCTGCCTCTCAGCCGAGGGTCTCATGTGTACTCTAAGTGCATGCTGTACCATATTTCTTTAAAAAAAAAAAACACTTAATTTTATTTTACATGCATTAATATGAAGGTGTCAGATCCCTTGGAATTGGCATTACAGATAGTTGTGAGCTGCCATCTCTCCAGCCCCATGCTGTACCAATATCAGTCCTAGTTGTCTACATCTCTCTTTCTTTCTTTCTTTCTTTCTTTCTTTCTTTCTTTCTTTCTTTCT
>NW_026595981.1:1572963-1614414 GCF_907164565.1 Psammomys obesus
TTTCTTTCTTTCTTTCTTTCTTTCTTTCTTTCTTTCTTTCTTTCTTTTCTTATTTACTTATTTATCTAGCTATCTATTCATTCATTTATTCATTCATCTATCTATCTATCTATCTATCTATCTATCTATTTTGAGACAGGGTTTCTCTGTGTAGCCTTGGCTACCCTGGACTCATTTTGTAGACCAGGTTGGCCTCCAACTCATGGAGATCTTCCTGCCTTTGCCTCCCGGAGTGCTGGGATTACAGGCATGCAACACTGGGCCCAGCTTCCTTACATCTTTTTAATTTCCTGTTGTTTTAGTTTTTTGAGACAGGCTCTCATTTGACCTGGTTAACATTAGAGGAGGATGAGCTTGAATTCCTGATCCCATGTTTCTGCCTCTTCTAAGTGCTGGGATTACAGTCACGTGCCACCATGCCCAAGATTCACATCTTGAATTAATAAAAATGGTCTCAGCTGGGTGGTATTTGTGGACACTTTAGAGAGGCAGAGACAGGCAGATCTCTTGAGTTCAAGCACAGTCACGGCTATGTTGAGAAACCCTGTCTGAAAAGCAACAGCAACAGAACAATAAAAATGGTCTCACAGTGTAAACCTTGCTGGCCTGCAACTATTTTGACCCAGGCTGGCCTGAAATTTAAAGATATGACTGTTTCTCAGCTTTGTCCATTCTCCCCTCCCCCAAGGGGGGAAAAGGGGCTTCACACTGTAGCCCAGACTGACCTTGAACTATGCATTTTTCCTGCCATAGTCTCTTGACTACTTGGATTGAAGCACAATCCAACACTCTAGGTGTTGGAAAATCTAAGTCTGATTGTAGCCAGGCAGTGGTGGCACATGCTCTTAATCCCAATATGCAGAGGCAGGAGAATTTCTGAGTTTGAGGCCAGGCTAGGAAGAAACCTGTAGAGAAACCTGCCTTGAAAAACCAAATGGGTGGCCAGGGCGCGGGAGGGGGGGCAGACTGATAATAGTAATACATGGGAAGGAACATTTGAAACAGTGCCTCCATTGAGGTGTTTTAAGTGGATGCATTAGGAGACCCCCCCCCCCCAAAAAAAAAAAGATTCAGAGCGAGCACAGGAGATGATTGATTATTAGCTCGGGGGTAGATTATACGAGGCCCTAGCCTCTGTCCCTGGTACAGAAAACAAAAGGTTTGTATGGGGTTGGATAAATTAAGTGAAGGTGAACAACATTTGGTTGTCAGTAGTAACCAAAAAGTTTTCAAATGGTTGTTCAGTGTAGTGGACACCTAACTAGAGTCTCGCCATACAGTGAATGAAAATTACCCAGAACACAGCAGATTAGTGTGTTTGATTCAACATGACTGTTGATGTCTGGAGATGGTTTCGGTTTTTATGCAGTAGTGATTTTTAGCCAGCCACTCGCTATCAAGTTGTCTCATCGAGGGCCTGAAGGAATGGCTCAGTGGTTAAGAGGCTGTTGTTCTTCCAGAGGAGCTGGAGGTTTTTTCTCAACAACCACAGGGCCACTCACAGCTTGCAGATTGAAGGCTCGTTCCAAGGAATCTGATGCCACCACTGCCTTCTAGCCTCTGGCACAAAGTGTGCCTTCATTACATAGGCATGCATTTGGAGAAGGTTAGGTCCTGGGCTCATGTTGATACTGTCTCTGATTCTGTTGTGTAAAGGAATAGAAAAATTTAAAGGGGAAGGGCTTAAATTTCTTGGGATTTTAAAAATAAATGACTCAAATTTGTCACTTAAGAAT
Source organism: Psammomys obesus (assembly GCF_907164565.1). Lineage (NCBI taxonomy): Eukaryota > Metazoa > Chordata > Mammalia > Rodentia > Muridae > Psammomys > Psammomys obesus. Next base: position 1,574,700 of record NW_026595981.1, read on the forward strand.
TTATTAAAAATTAGATGACTCATTTGGGCATGATAGTTCATGCCTGTAATCCCAACACTTGGACACAGAAATAGGGAGATCTCTGAGTTCAAGGCCAGCCTGGTTTATTTACAAAGTGAGTCTAGGACATCCAGGACTACACAGAGAAACCCTGTTTCAGGAAAAAGAAAAAGGGTGGCTCCATCAAGTGTCTGAGGTACAGTTCATCCCTCCAAAGAGGGCAGTCTAAACAACTAATAGAAACATGGGACAGAAGTCTAAAATCATTAGCCCTTACAGAGATGCAGACCAGCACCACAATGGGAAGTGGGTGGGTGGGGTGTAGCTTAATAGTTGAGTGCTTATCTTGTAAGTGAGTGGCCTGGTTTTAGTCATTTCAGCAACTGTAAAAGGGTGGATTTTGAAACAAAACCCAGGTTGCTAATTTGGAAAACTAATTTTTGTGAGACAGGTTCTAACTACCATTCCTAGTATAGGGATTACAATTACAGCATGAACTATTGCATTTGGCTTAATGTAGCTTAATTTAATTTATTGTGTGATACTCTTGGCTAATGTATCCTTACTCAGAGTATTATATACCTAGGATGCTTCTTGGCTCTTATCACCAGGGATTCTCAGTCAGCAAATCTAAAGGTCTACTTATCCATCCATGTAGGTTTTTTCTAGACAGGGTTTCTCTGTGTAGCCTTAGCTGTTCTGGACTCTTGGTAGACCATGGTGGCCTGGAATTCACAGTGATCTGCCTGCCTCTGCTTCTGCATCTGAGTGCTGAGATTACAGGTGTGGACCGCTGCACCCAGTTTCAGTAAGATACTTGTAAAACCATTTTTCCCCTTTTTCTTTATTATACTCAGCATTTATTACGTTTTTAGTTTTTTTTTTTTTCTGTTATTTGTAAACTGTTAGGTTGTTTATTTTTCCCCCCTTGGAATATCTCAGATGATCTGGCCCTCTTTCTTTGCTTGCCATCTAGTGGTAACAAATGATAGCTACCAAAAGTTATCCCAGCAAAGTGGGTCATCTCAGTGCCGCCGTACCCCCCCCCCCCCCCCCGTCCTCTGTCTCAGCTTCCTGGTGCTAGGATTTCAGGCAGAAGCCACCGTTCATAGCTTATTTTATTTTTTGTTTTCAAGACAGGGTTTATCTGTGTAGCCTTGACTGTCCTGGACTTGCTTTGTGAACCAGGCTATTCTTGAACTCACAAAGATGTACCTGCGTCTGCCTCCCTTAGTGGCTCTGCTCTTGTATAGCTTATTTTCTTTTAGAGTAGGTCTCCTGATGTCTTAACTCATTGATGGCTTAACCTTCTGAGATTATAGGCATGTGTGCAGTCCAGCAAACCTCTCTCCCCACTTGACTTACTTGTTTTGGTAAAGTTATTTTTGTTAAACAGCGTATTTTTAGAAAGGATATATGCTCTAGATTAAACCCAGGGCTTTTGTATACAGGCATGCACTCTTCCCTCTGGATTTCCACACCCATTCCCCACCCCCAATTACCTATTTTCTAGTAGCTTTCCAGGGGGGTAGGGAAGATAACCGTGAAAGGGAGGGGTCAACAAAACTTGTTAAATCTATAGTCTCCCTTTACCGTTTCCTGCATAGAAATGGTGGAATCAATGAAGAAAGTAGCAGGGATGGATGTGGAGCTGACAGTTGAAGAACGAAACCTTTTATCTGTTGCATATAAAAATGTGATTGGAGCCAGAAGAGCATCCTGGAGAATAATCAGCAGCATTGAACAGAAGGAAGAAAACAAGGGAGGAGAGGACAAACTAAAGATGATTCGGGAGTACCGGCAAATGGTGAGGTTGCTACCGTTTTATTTGATTTGATACTGTGATTTTATTGTTTTTTGAATATGTGTGGGCATTTGCCTTACCTGACTGTGTACCGTGTGTGCCTGAGAGGTGCCCTTGAAAGCCAGGAGAGGGTGTCATATCCTCTGCAAATAGAGTTAGAGGCGATTGCAAACTGCCAGGTGGTGCTAACAGTTGAACCTAGGTTCTCTGGAAGAAGAGCAGTGCCAGCCTCAAGTGCTGGGGTTAAAGGCATTGTACCACCATACCCAGCTTGATACCATGTTTTTAAGGAAGATTGTTTATCAAATATAGGTGACATTGTATTAGTTTGTAGTTTGGTACCATTAATTTCTGTATCCCTGATAGAACTGATTATTACATAGACAAAAGGTTTATTTTTGCTCACAGTTATAGAGGGAGGCTTCTGTCCTGAATTGAAGTGGATCCTGAATCTCCGATTGGGCATTTTGGGTGGCAGTGACAAGGTACATGTCTGATAGCAAAACAGCTTACCTCCCCCCTCGCCTCCTGTCTTTTTGAGACAGGATTTCTCTGTAACCTTGGCTGACCTGGACTTGCTTGTAGATCATGCTAGCCTCGAACTCACAGAGATCCACTGTCTCTGTCTTCGAGAGTGCTGAGATTACAGTTGTGCGCCATTGTGTGCAGCTGGAAACTGTTTATATCTTGAGCTGGGAATAAAAAGACATATATTTACCCAAGCCAGAGTACTGTCCACAATAGTAACATTTGTAACAGAAGTAATAGGGGTGATTTTTTACCTGAAAGGCCTAAATTGTTGCTTTTTGTGTATATTAAATATCTGTTAGAGAAAAGAGACTTGTTTCTTTTGAGTATCTGGCTAAATCTCAGGTCTATTGCTATAACTTGTGTTAAATATATGGGTATTTTAGGTCACCACCTAGTGTAAACTGTATAAGTGTATATGTAAATGTATTTTGTGTTTTTAGCTTTTCACTTAATCTTGTTTAGAAATTATAGTCTGTAGAGTATTTTAGGATAAAAGCAAGGAACTGTTTTACAATTATAGAGAGGGTTGTATCCCACCGGGAGGCACAGTGGGATTGGGCTTAGGGCACACACTGCCACTGAGCTATGTGTACAACACAGGTATTAAGTTTTGAACATAACACACAAGAACAAATGCTTTTTCTGTGGTTATTAGAAAGCACTTCATTGACTTCTTGTAGTGAACATATGGGACAGCTTCAGTTTTTATTCTTGTGTGTGCATGGGCTGCTGTGGTGCACTTGTGTAAATAAGGACAATCGTGTGAGTTGGCCTTCTTATACTATGTGAGTCTCAGAGCTTGCACTCAGGCTATCAGCTTTGGCGGTAAATACCCCTACCCACTGAACCATCTCCCAGCCCCCATGTAGGCCTATCTAATAAATATTTGTAGGCCTCTGTTTACTAAATAATTGGGTATAAATACTGGTGAAATGGAATTACTGTCTTTAGGGAGACTCATTCTGGTTGTTGTTTCTAACAGTAGAAACTAGTGGGACTGTCAGCACTCTCAAAAGAAGGATTTTGTGAAGTTATTTCAGATGGTTTGGAAGCTTATACACACACACACACACACACACACACACACACACAATCAGGAGCCTACTAGTTGAGTGGTAGCACTCCTACCCAGCATGCTTAAGGCTTTGGGCTTAATCCTAGGAATATTAAAAAAAACAAATAACCCTGGAGAGGTAGCTATTTTCCTAATTTGTAGGTGATAAAACTGGAGCTATAGCTGGCTTGAGGAACATGCCAGAGGTCTTATGGAGGTAAGTTGGGATTGTCATTACCTTCAGATACCTTGGAACAAAGAACATAGATTGACAGACAATTTGGTGTCCTCAGGCATGGGGAAATTAAGAGAAATTATGGTTAAGACTGTAGCATGTGGATGAGGAAACAAGGGAAGTAACTGGTCACTTGAGAGTTGAGAGTCTGAAGTCTTGATGAGCCTCTCGGCAGGAATAAGGAACTAGAAAGAAGAAAAGGCCAAGGGTGGACTGTCTAGGATAGGGCAGAGAGTTGGGACGGGGTGAGGAAGATTAGATTGGTGGTTGGTTTCTACCGTGGTGATGTATCAGGTAACTGTAGAGGTAAACTGTATTTTGTGAACAAGGGAGAAGGGCATGGAGGTACCCAGTGATGTCAGAGCCGAGTATAAGTTTTCAAGGAGAGCTTTGGAATAGTTGTAGCTAGTAAGTAGCTAAGAGAATTTAACAGTGACTTGTTCTCAGCGTGAAAAGCGAGGCGCAGACAGTCTCACTGAGCTAAGGAATTTTTTTAAAAGTGTTTTTGAGTTAATAGAAAACGGAGAGCCATATGATGTCTGTGAGAATGTGGCAAATTGCTTCTCCTGACTAATATTGGAACCAAGTCCTCCAGGCAGCCTGACTCTATTACAGCACTTTTGATAACAGAGTTAGGAACTTTTGGTTCAGCAGAGGAGCCTGCTGCACAGGCCAGAATCTTACATAAAGATTATATAAGGCACAGTGTTACTTGTTTTTAAGAAAAAAGTCTACTCCCCTGTAGAAATTGAGGAAGGTCATAGGTGTTCCTTTTCACAGTTGTTGGCATTCCAAATTCCCTTCTTAAGAAAAAGCAACCTGGAATATTCTTATGGCCATGTCACAGATTCTTTACATTCTCACCTAACCTTAAGTCAAAACCTAACACGGGTCCAAGACTGCCTTGTCCTTTAGACATTACAGACCAACAGAGATACATGTTGATATTTAATTTGGCCTACAGATTCTTTTGCTGTTGTAACTAGTTCTCCATTTCTGCAATAGAGTGAGTGTTGGGACATATTATTACTGAAGACAAACTGAGTAAATTTTGTTTTTTGTCTTGGAACTGCTTTGGTTCTTTTTTTGTTTTGTTATAAGATTTATTATGTATACAGTGTTCAGCCTGCATGTATACCTGCACGCTGGAAGAGGGCACCAGATCTCATTGGTGGGTGTGAGCCACCATGTGTTTGCTGGGAATTGAACTCAGGACCTCTGGAGGAGCAGCCAAGGCTCTTAAACTCTGAGCCATCTCTCCAGCCCCTGCTTTGATTCTTATCACCTTCCTCTTGTTATATATTGTGGTGCTGGGAATTGACTGATTCTGGGCAAGCTAAAGCTATATCCCAGTCTACCCTCCTGTTTTAAGTTGATGGCCTTTGGGCAAATGAATGAGTGAATGAATAAATGAGGACATATTAGGGTGGCTTACAGGCTGTGGCCCGAGTAGTCCAGTGTTAGCTGTCTCCTGACAGAATGGCTAAGGTTCTGGTGTTCAGTTCATGAGACTAGATGTCTCAGGAGTCCCAGTCTGGTGCTGGAATCTTCTGCAGGGTCCTAGAGAGCTGCCAGTTTTTATTTCTAACATCAGGGAGGGGAGGTTCAGGTTAGATGAACTTGCTAGTGAGATCTTTCTTCCTTATCCTTTTATGTGGGCTACCACTAGAAGGTGTAGCCCAGGTTTCAGTGCCTAGCACTTTGAGTCAGTGTTTGTGGTGATTCTTAAAGTAAACTCTGGGGCTGGAGAGATGGCTCAGAGGTTAAGAGGACTGACTGCTCATCCAAGGTCCCGAGTTCAAGCAACCACATGGTGGCTCACAACCATCTGTAATGAGATCTGGTGTCCTAACTCTGTGTGCGCATGCGCGCGTGCATGTGTGCTTTAAGAAGGAAGAGACTTTGCCTACTTTTAAAAGTGTTTTTGTCAACATTTGAGGGAAGAGTTTGGAGACATACATACTCTGTTTAAGACTAAGCTCTTCAGTTAAGATTTCGGTAGAATATATTAAGATTTTTGAACTACCAAACTTAATTTGATGTTTTCCCTCCCTTAGGTTGAAACTGAGCTCAAGTTAATCTGTTGTGACATTCTGGATGTACTGGACAAACACCTCATTCCAGCAGCTAACACTGGCGAGTCCAAGGTTTTCTATTATAAAATGTAGGTTCTATACTAGAAGGGAAAATGTAAGATTTAAAAGTTGGCCGTAGAACCATAACTTTTTAAATGTAGGTTTTCAACTTTTATTTAAAATAGTTGAATCTTGGAGGGTTAGTTACTAGAACTTCAAGTTTTAACATGGTTGCAAATACATTGCTAATGAAGAATTAATATTGTTACATTTAAAGATTGTCAGACTGTTGTACAAAATAACCTAGCTTTTGGTTGTATACCTCTTCCCCTTATTGTCTGTCCTGGAACTCACTAATGGTAGACCGTGCTAGCCCAGAATTTAGAGACCTGGTGCCTCTGCTTCCTGACTGGGATTAAGGTCTATGCCATCATGCCCAGCTTATTTTGAGAAGAGATCTATCTGTGTAGCTCTGGTTGACCTGGAACTTTCTAGATCAGCTTGGTCTCAGATTTGGAGTGATTCTCTGCCAGCTTCCTAAGTGCTAGGATTATATGTCACCACACCCTGCCTGGGTTTTTTTACTTTTGTAGATTCTTTTCTCTTAGCTACAGTTTCGAATATTCACAGTATAATCTTAACTTTGTGTAGAAAAATTACAAGGCTCAGGAATAGCTGAGGCTCAGTAAGCTCAGGGCTCCAGGTGTTCTGGTGCTGCCGTGATGGCAGCAAAATGTGGTTTGTAAGGAGGGAGTGTGTTCAGTTCTTCTGAAAGACTTCTGTATTGGTCAGGTGATCTATTTTTCTTTAGTTATTTTCTATGGGAGTTCGCTATAGGAGATCCTTAAGGAAAGAAGAGATGAGCTGATGGATGCAAAAGTTTGTAAAGTTTCTAAACGTTACATATCTTAAACGTTAACTGTATTTTGTCATGTACTACATGGTAGAGAAAGTGTCATGCTCTAAGTATTCTAACTGTGGTTTTGTTTGCTCTTGTGTTATAGGAAAGGGGACTACCACAGGTATCTGGCTGAGTTTGCCACAGGAAATGACAGGAAGGAGGCAGCAGAAAACAGCCTTGTGGCTTACAAAGCTGCTAGTGACATTGCGATGACAGAACTTCCTCCAACGCACCCCATTCGTTTAGGTCTTGCTCTCAACTTTTCCGTATTCTACTATGAAATTCTTAATTCCCCTGACCGTGCCTGCAGGTAAGTCATGGATAAGCGTTCCCAGTGTGGAGCGCAAAGGCTCCAGAGGAGCTACCTTCTGTTTTCTTATAGGCTGTCACAGGATTCTCAACTTTATTTACTTTTAATTTTTTGGGTTTTTTGAGACAGGGTTTCTCTATGTAGCCTTGCCTGGCCTGGAACTTGCTCTGTAGCCCAGGCTGGCCTGGAGCTCACAGTGATGTGCCTGCCTTTGCCTCCTAAGTGCTGGGAGCAAAGGTGTGCCACACCACTGCCTGGTTAAACTTGTTTTTATGGATTAGCATTCGTTTAGTCTTTTGAGTTTGCTTGCTTTGTTTGAGACAGGGTCTTGGTACTAGATATTTAGCCTTACCTTGAATGGATTATAGACATTTACCACCTTACCTCCCTGGGAATGCTTTTAATACTCTTGGTGATCATACTCCCCCCCCCCCAAAGAAATATCTTCTGTTTAATATGAACAATTGATTTTCAGTCTCGTTGGTGTTTGAAACTATTGTCACACATTCATTTGAATTTTTAAATGCTCTCTCCAGCTCCTGCCCATGTGTGTGTATGTGTACATGTGCCCATGACACGGCAGAGGAAGGCCAGTGGACAACTTGAAGGAGTTGATTCTCTGTTTACAAGGATGAACCCTAGAAGTCAGATGAGGCATCACTAGTCAGATGAGGCTCACTAGTTGTGAGCCCATTGTGAGTGCTGGGAAATGAACTTGGATCCTCTGGAAGGACAGTGAATACTTAGCTGAACCTCCTTTTCTACTATTTTTATCTCAACTTATTTCTGTTTTTTTAAATCATGAATACACGTTAAGGACTGTGTTACTGGTAAAATTGTATACAAGGAATTCATTTTAACCATTTTCTGGTATATTTTTAAATGGAATTTAATATGCCTACAATATCTTTTAACCATCAGCACTAGCTATTTCAAAATATGTTCATTGCTCCACCCAAACTACTCTTTAGCAGTAACTCCTAACTGGTTTTACTATCTCTGAATTTGCTTGTACTTGGCATCTTATAAGTAGAATTATATTTATCCTTTTTTGTTTATTGTATTTTCTTGGTAACAGTATCTGTAGGTCTTCTGACCAATCCAGTGGTTGTGACTTATGTCTGTAATCTAGTCCTTAGGAGACTGAGGCAGGAGGATGAGTGCAAGTTGAGGTCAGCCTGGGTTATAGTGAAATCTTTTCCAAAAGCTGGGTGTCAAGGTGCGCCCCTTTGATTCCAGCATCCAGCGGTATAGGCAGGACAACAAGGCATTCAAAGCCAGGGCCAAATGAGACACCGAACCAAAAACCCTTCATGTTCTCTGTGTGTGTCTGTCTCCCTGTCTCCCTTGTATCCATTGTAGGTATATGCCACTTTGTTCTTATCTAAGGATATTTGAACCTTTTACTTTTTTCCTCAAGATAGGGTTTCTTTGTGAAGCCTTGGCTGTCCTAGACTCACTTTGATCACTGGGCTGGCCTTGATACACCTGCCTCTGCCTCCCAGGTGCCAAGGTTAAAGGCATGTACCACACCCCACCCCCCAGCTTCCTTTCACTTTTTGTAATGGGCATTGGGATATGGATTGTTTACCCCCTTAACCACCTTACCCCCTGACATCCCCTCCCTCACATTTGTCAGTGCAGGAAATTGAATTCAAAGCCTCCGTGTGCTTTAATTTTTTTGTGTATATATGTGTTTGTGTTTATGTCAGTGTTTTTAGGTACACACCTGGTTGAGGGGGGAGGATAGAAGTGGGAAAGTGCATGGGCTGTTTTTCTCACTTTGCCCTGCCCCCCACTTTATTTTTTTTATTTTTGGTTTGTTTGGTTTTGGTTTTTTTAAGGCAGGGTTTCTCTGTGTAGCCTTAGCTGTCCTGAACTATTATTTGTAGACCAGGTGTCCTCGAACTCACAATGATCCTTCTGCCTCTGCCTCCCAGAGTGCTGGGATTACAGCCATGTATTACTGTGCCTGGCTTCTTTCTCACTTTGTACCTCTGAGATTTTTTTTTTTTTTTTTTTTTATGTATACCAGGGTGATGATTCAGCAGATGAAAATGCTCGTAACAGGGGCCTACATGGCATGCACATGCTCACACACATAATGTGAAATAAAAAGTGTAAAATAAAAACTGTAACCATATGTGTTATACTGGTGTCAGAGGACAAAACTGAGGTCTTTCTTGTTCCTTACCTGAATGACAAGGGTAAGATTTTCGTACATTTTTACAGAAGAAGCTGTAGCTGTTACTCTGTTACTGGTTGAGTCCTTTACTGTTGTTTCCCCAGTTTACCCATATATAGCTGTAGCTTGATGCCTCTCTATGCCTTTGCCAAGTGTAGATTTCATTTCTTTTAAAATGTAGCAAATGGGGCTGAGGATGTAGCTCACTGATCAAGGTGTGGCTCTATAGGCCTTTTATTTTCTCTGTTAAAATCTATTGATTTGTACCATCGTACATCTAAGATTTTCATTAAAACTTTTAGTACTCAGGACATTATCGTGTATTTTGATGGATGTTTAGGGTTGAGTGTATGGATTGTCTTCACAGTCTAGCCTATTTGTAATAGTTTGTATAAATTAGTGCTTTGGGGCTAGATAGATGGCTCAGTGTTAAAGTATGTGCTTTCAAGAGAGACTAAATTTATTTTCAGCACTCATGTTAAGGAGCTCCCAACTGCTCATGGCTCCAGCTCCAGAGGGTTTGATGCCTCAACTCTACTAGACACCTGCACTCTTGTACATATAAACATGCATACATATAATAAAAAATTATTTTTAAAAATTTTAAAAGAAGAATGAGTACCCAGATGTGTGGACACATGCCCGAATCCCAGCGCTTGGGTAGGCAGAAGCAGGTGAATCTCTGTGAGTTTGAGCCTAGCCTGGTCTACAAAGCAAGTCTGGGACAGCCATGGCTGCACAGGGAAACCCTGTCTTGAGGGGGAAAAAAGGAAAAAAAAATGTTATCTGGGAGAGGTGATTCATGGCTGTAATCACACTGCTTGAGAGGGTGAGGCAGTTTATATAATTGTTTGGGGATACAGTCTCCTGTATCTCTCCAGCCAGCATGGGACTAGATCATACTTATGTTTTCCTGAGCACAGGAGTGCTCTTGGCTAGGGTTGGGATTTTAAGATCAGCCTTGGTTTATATAGGAGGGTGTTTAAAAAGCAATTCCAGCACCTCTTGAGATGGCTGAGTAGATAAGGGATGCTTGTCATCAGCCTGATAGCCTGAGTTTGGTCCTTGAGATATGTGTGTTGGAGGGAGAGAGGCAACTATAACAAGTGCATTCATGCAAAATTATAGAAATAGAATTTTTTAAATTGGAAGCAAGCTGGACAAAAATTACAGGCACTTAGATACTTTGTGCAGTTGTCTCCGGTGCCTTTATATCAGTGTCACTGGAGTAGCTGAGAGATACACCATTGTTGCTATTTTGGTTGTACATCTTGGTTGTTAATTGATTACTGACAGTGCATTTATTGCAGGTTGGCAAAAGCAGCTTTTGATGACGCAATCGCAGAACTGGACACGCTGAGTGAAGAAAGCTATAAAGACTCTACACTCATCATGCAGCTGCTCCGTGATAACCTGACGCTGTGGACCTCAGACATGCAGGGCGACGGTGAGCAAGCCCACATTTCTCTTTCGGGGCTGCCTTTTCTAAGAGCTCTTCAGTGTTCCTTAATTGTAGTCTGTGATTCAGAGTCATAGTCTGTCTGCAGTAAAGTCTATTATGTATACAGGAACTGGTGCCTGAGTGCCATATTGGCCTTTGTCAGAAAATGAAAGGCCTATTTGACAATTTCATACACGCATAGAACTCTTATGCTAATATTCCAAGAAGTTTTGCCTTTAATATTTGTTAGTACTCATACTGCTTTAATCACTAAAATGACAGAAAACTTTTCCCCTTTTTATTTCATTATATTTTTTTCTTTAAATTTTCATTGCTTTATTTTATGTGTGTTGATATAATGTTCTTTTGAAATGTATGCACCTTCCCCTTGTTCATTCAAATTCTGGTTTCTCCCCCCCACCCCCTCTGGTTTCATTCGGATATTGCATTGTGATACTTATTCTAAGCACCCTGTTTCAACTTTGTGTAAACAGGCCAAAATAAAGCAACTAGCCACAATGTTGAGCAATGGGAGGAACCAGAGGGCAGGAAATGAGAGGGAGGAGAAAGGGAGAGTGAGGAGCTAAGATTTCTCAAAAAGCAAGTATAATGGGTAAAATCTAAATGTTAGGAAACTATGAGGGCTTGTAGGTTTAGGAGGGAGTAACTATTGCCCAGCGTTGTGTTCTAGGTTAACTAAATAAACCCGTATGTGTTTGAGTGTTTTGGCTGTCTGTATGTCTGTGTACTGCATGAATGTCCACTGAGGCCAGAAAGTGTCAAAGTGTCAGTGGATCCCTTAGAACTGGAGTTACAGATGTTTGTGAGTTTTTTTTTGTTTTTTGTTTTGTTTTGTTTTGTTTTGTTTTTTTGTGGGTGCTGGGAATTGAACCTTTAAAAGTGCAGGCAAGTGTTCTTAATCATTGAGCCATCTCTCCAGCCCCCATCATTTCCCTTTATATTCCTGAAATTTACTTGGGTGTGGGTAGTAGAGGTTGTTAATGAGACATCTTTTTTACATAGAGGTCTCTTTTCAAACCCCAGATCTGTGCATGCCAGGTACATACTTCATCTCTGCCCGTACTCTGGTCCATGTGCAGAAATCTTTTTCCCTAATAAGCAACAATTTTCTTCTAGGATTCTCCAAGAAATAAAATTATCTCTCCTTAGGCTCATGAGTTCTGGTATTGTCTGGTTTTGGATTTTCATTTGCAGTTAACTTTTTATAGAAGTAATTGTTGTTTGAGAGATGTGTATATAAATTTTAACTGTAAATGTAAAAGTTGAAGCTTGTTGAATTTGTTGACTTAAAGTTAAGTATATGTGTGTTTAGGGTAGGGTAGGGTAGGGTAGCATCCAGACCCTTGTGCATGTTAAACACATGTTTTAACACTTAGCTAGCTATACTTTATTCTCCAAAGATCAGTTTTATCTGGGGTTGGTCTAGTATGAGGTAATTGTACACGGTGTGTAGGGGATTGGAAACAATGTTTGTTAGTTTTTTTAAATAAGTTTCATTTTTAAAACTAGTATGTGTATGGATGTCTTGCCCACATATATGTTTGTGTACCACATGTGTACCTGGTACCTTCAGAGGTCAGAAGAGGTTGTCATATCCCCTAGAACTAGAGATAAAGATGTGAGCTTATCTGTACAGGTGGGTGCTGGGGATTGCAACTAGTGTTCTTAACTTCTGAGCCATCTCTCTAGCCCCAAGATACACTGATTTTTTACAAAAATCTATCTATTTATCTATCAATGATATCTTATACAGTGACAGAAGAGGGCACCAAATATCTCATTATAGATGGTTTTGAGCCACCGTGTGGTTCCTGGGAATTGAACTCACGACTTTTGGAAGAACAGCCAGTGCCCTTAACCTATGAGCCACCTCTCCAGTCCCCCTTTTTTTCTAATGAGGAGTGTTTTGCTAGCATGCATGCTTGAACACCTCATGCATGTTCAGTGTCCAGGGAAGCCAGAAAAGGTCATTAGGTCCCTTAGAACTGCTACTATATGGACAATGGAAATGTAACTTATGTGTCAGCCTTAAGGAGAATTGATGACCATGACCTAAAAGTTCTTATGTTGTATTTTATCAATAACTTTGCAGAGTGACTATACGAAGCTGCACTTTGCGCAGTGCTCCACAGCCTAGAGAGGCCTAGTAGCTCTGTCTTGTTTGTTGTTCCCTGTGTAGCCTTGGTTGTCCTTGACTTTGCAAATCAGGCTGGCCTCACAGAGCTCCACCTACCTCTGCCAGTCTGAGTGCCAGGATTAAAGGTGTGCGCCACCACACCCCGCTATAGCTCTGTCTTTTGAGGGAATAAAGGGAAGATAGGAGAGCTTGATAAAGTGGTATTGTTCTCTGTCACTTTCAGATCTCTGGGGACATTAGAGCTTATTTATGTACACGAGTGCTCTCTCTGCATGTCCACCTGCCCGCCAGAAGAGGGCATCAGATCCCAGTATAGATGGTTGGGAGCCACCATGTGGTTGCTGGGAAGTGCACTCAGGACCTCTGGATGAGCAGCCATGTCCATTTTAAAAGTATGACTGGATGGTAATGCTATTTTAAACTGGGTGTGGTGGATCTACAGAGCAAGTCCCAGTACAGCCAGGACTACATAGAGAAATCCTGTCTCAGAAACAAAATATGGAAATAAAAAGGGAAACTAGTTTATGATTTTACTAGTTATGCATGTGTGTGGCTGCGTGTGTACCCATGTCTGTGGCACATGCCAGAGGCCTTATATCCCTTTTTACTACTCGGATTGCGACAAGGCTTCATGAATCTAGTTAGGCTGGCTGTCCATTGAGCTCCCACCCTTTGTACATCTCTTCATCGAATCCTTGGGGTTACAGGCATTTGCAGCCATGCCCAGCCTTTATGTGAGTGGTGGAAATTTGGAATTGGGTCATTTTGCTTTTACCACAAGAACTCTTGCCCACTGAGCCATCTTGCCAGTCTCTAAAATGCTTTTTAAGAATTTCAGAAAAAAGTAAAAAGAATTTCAGTTGGTAGAGGTCCACCTGATCTTCCTTGTAATAAGTTGCTAGGTTGTGAAGATTGCAACGTTTGTACTTTATAATTCTGTAGCTCGTTATCAATGACAAACCAGTATCAAAAGTAATGTTGCCACTTGGCTTTAATCCCAGCACTCAATACATGGGACGGGCAAATCTCTAAGTTGGAAGCCAATCTTGGTCTTACTAAGTCAGCTCCAGGCCACATAGTGAAACCCTATCGCAACCCCCCCCCAAAAAAAAAATTAAATGAATAAAATGTAATTTATTCAGATTTAATGTTAAACTTCATTTTGTTTTGTATATGTGTGTACACCCAAGTATGAGTGCATACACATGAAGTCTGTTTCTTTCCACCGTTTTGGTGGTAGGGGTTCCTAGCTCCTCTGTGTAGACCAGGCTGGTCTCAAACTCAGATCTACCTGCCTCTGCCTCTTAATTACTAGGCTTGGTGGTGTTTGCCAACCACACCTAATTCATGTTGTTCTTTGCACCTTTACTGGGGTTCTGTGGATTGAAAGCATGATGAAGAGTCTTCTTGGTGTTTTGTTTTGTTTTCGAGACAGGGTTTCTTTAGGTAGCCTGGGCTGTCCTGAACTTGCTCTGTAGACTAAGCTGTGACTCTGCCTCTCTGAGTGCTGGGATTGTAGGCAGCTCCAAAGAGTCTTACTACACCCTGTAAAGTTCTGCAAGTTCTGTGGGGCCCGGGAATTTTTTGTGGTATGTATGGAAGCCAGAGAGCAGATAGCCTCCAGTGCTGTGTGTTCTTAGGTACCTTGGTGCTTCCATTCTGTGTGTGTGTGTCTGTCTCTCTCAGTGTCAGTGTCTCATTGCTCTGGACTTACTGATTGTCTCTGGTGCCTCCCCAGCGTCTGCAGAGGTCAGCTTCTATGCATTTCAGCACTGAGATCCAAAGCATGCCACTCACAGGGCCTTCTTACATGGCCTCAGACTTTTTATTCTTGTGTCTGTGTAGCCAGCACTTAACATCTCTACAGGTTGAATTCTTCAGCCGTGTGTGTGTGTGTGTGTGTGTGTGTGTGTGTGTACACGTGTGTACTTGTGGAAACATTGCTGTCAAGAAATTAGCAATTTTCTAGCATGTAGTTTAAGTTTGAGATTTATTTTACTGCTGGTCATGAAAAAGTGTTATTAAATGTTTTAATTGGGAACTTCTGAGGAGACAGGAATCTGTTTCACTTACCTACATATATATATATATATTTTTTTTTTCTAGCACATTATGTTAGTTATTGGTTTAATTTATTGGAACATAGTTTGCTTGTTTCATTTTTATTTTATGTGTGTTTTGCCTGCATGAATGTATGTGTACCACATGCCTGCAGAGGCCAAAAGAGGATGTCAGATCACTTCAAACTTGAGTTACAGGTGGCTGTGAGCTCACCACATGAGTGCTGAGAACTGAGCCCATGTCCTCTGTAAGAACAGCCAGTGTTTTTAACCGCTGAGTCATCTCTCCAGCCCGGGAAGATATTCTTTTAAAAAATTATTCTCATTTACTATGTGTGTTTAGGACAGAGATTCTCTGTCAGGATCATGCTGCCACAGTGTTCCCTATGGTCATGGGGTTTGCTTGTTTGTTTTGTTTTCTTACATTTTCTTCTTTTAGTGCTGGGTCTGAAGGGGTGTGCCACCACTTCCCAGCTGCTGTTTCCTGCGATATTCAGGTCTTTTCTCTAAGGTTTCATAGAGATGTGTACACTCCGCCTGTTCCTCCTCAAGTGGCCAAAAAACATATTTGTGGACCTCTCCCCTGTTTGTACTCCAAAGCATTTCTTAGGAGTAAAGGAATAATTGGACAGCTTGTTTCTTGTAGAAAGTTCAGAGCTGACTCCTGGAGGTCTCTTTTGTCCTTTTCTGATTTATTTTTATCCTGTAATGTGCTCTTACCTGATTGTTCTCCCTCCCTCTCTTCTTGACTGTAGATTCCTAAAGGAAAACTCACTTCTTTCCCTTAAAACACTTTGTAAGTCATTGTTGTGGTGCAGGGGGCTCTGCTTTTAGTTTGGTTCTCACTAATCATGCCTGCCTGTTACCACCTGTCCTTACAGACCCACCTGTTTGCTTTCTCAGGTGCTAAGTCTGGAGACAGCAGTGGCCTGCTACCTGCCTTGTCTAGTTGGGTGTGGCTTACATGATGCAGTGACTTTCATGTCTTGTGTCTGAGCGGCTGGGACTCTCGCCGTGTCTGCCAGTTGCTTGTCTGTGTTCCTTTTTGGTCTGTTAGCACACTTGCCAGGGTGCTCCTGTTACAAATGAGACTGAACGCGCAAGCTCCTGAGTGTGGGTGCATAGCTCTGCAGGCTGGGCCTCCCTCTGCTCTTTCCCGGAGGTGGTTATGTTTGCCTGTGCATGTCTTTTCCATCTTACAAGATAAAAACCCCCACATGCTCTAAGCAACTTTTATTTTGAGAACAGGGTCTTACTGTGTAGTTCAGGCTGTCCTTGAACCCTTAGTGCTGTGATAAAGGCCTGGCCTTACCGTGACATGTTGATCAGTGTCAGACTGCCTCACCACAAGAAACGCCAGAGCGGTTGCTGTTGAGATGCTTCAGACAGTTTAAAAGCTGCCCTCAGTATAGATGCTACATGTGTAAGCATTATGAATGGGAAGCTTGCCATCTACGCTGTGTCTGGTGTTCGACTGCTTTTGTTTGTTTCTTAAGTGACTTCATAGCCTTTTAAAAATTGGTTCTGTAGCACGTAACTGAGTTTTGTTATGTGTGTTCAATTTGTGTATTACTGAGGAGTGAACATAGAGCCTTATGCATGCTAAGTACATGCTATACCCCTACCCTCTGGTTAATTGAGTTGTGTTTTTTTTTTTTTTTAATTCAAAGTAGTAATTTGCCAAATTACAGTGTACTACAGAATATGTTTACCTGTTCGTTCATTTTTTTTAGCAGAAGCTTTGCATATTTCCTTTCTATGGCTGTCTCAATTGTGCTTAAAATAGGCAGATAACTCTCCAGTGAATAGACTTGGCTTTCTCTTGCATGTAATAGTGCAGTTTAAACTCAATAGGCTAATTGTTATATTCAAAGAGTAAAGAGAAATGGCATGAGTGCTGCCCCAAATGCCCTTCGTAATAACCTCAGTGACCGTGTGTTTCACGCTGAAGGACAGACTGCTGTTTGGCCTGTCTGGCCACCATACAAAGAAACACGCATATGCAGTGGTAGCACCTCCTCTCTAGATACCATAGAACTTCTGTGGAGCTTTCGTGCCCTTGCTGGTAAAACCTCCCCATTCCCCACCCCACCCCCCAATCAACAAAGCAAAACACTTGGTTCTTCAAGAGGTGAGGTTATTGAGAAAGAGTATTTGATCCAAGAAACACACGAGGCCTGAGGGTCATTTTGAGAGTATGATTTCTGCTGTGTACTCTTGAAGAGCTTGTTTAACAGACATTGATTTTCTCGTCCTCTAACACTTGACTGTTTGAGGGCTGTGGTTGGCAGCTCTCGGGTTAAGCACCTGGCCTATGAGGGTTAGAAGACCTTTGCCTGCTTTTGTTTGCTAACAGTTGTAGTGAAAACTAGGAACCTTAGCTTGGCGTGTCAGCCATGATTAGAGCATGTGGCAGTCAGTGTGAAGTAATGGTGTCTTGTTCCTTAACAGGTGAAGAGCAGAATAAAGAAGCGCTGCAGGATGTGGAAGATGAAAATCAGTGAGACCTAATAAAAGCCAACAAGAGAAACCATCTCTGACCACCCCACCCTCCCTACCCCTCCCCTTGGAAGTTCCCCATTGTCACTGAGAACCACCAAATTTGACTTTCACATTTGGTCTCAGAATTTAGGTTCCTGCCCTGTTGTTTTTCTTTCTTTTTCTTTTTTCCCCTCCCCCCCCTTTTTTAAAAACAAACAGTTTTCAGAAGTTCTTAAGGCAAGAGTGAATTTCTGTGGATTTTACTGGTCCCAGCTTTTAGGTTCTTTACGACACTAACGGGACTGCATAGAGGCTTTTTCAGCATTACTGTATTGTCTCCGGCCACATGTGGCAAGATCATCATTAGAAATGGAAATGACATTTGAAAGCCATTAGACTTCTAAGTGATGCATCTAAGAAAGATTAATCACACAATAGAGGCATATGTGCTGTCATTTTTCCTTTTTTAATTGTTTAAATTGAATTTTATACCAATGTTTAAACTTAATTGGGTGTTAGCTTGAGGTGTTTGGGGGAGTTTGTTGTAATGGTTTTGCTGTATAATGTGTTTGGAGCTCTGCTGAAGTGCTGCTGAAAAGCATGGTGCTGGTAACAGTTCAACAATCCGTGGCTGCTCATTCTTGCCGACTCCTCCCCCTCTGAAGCAGGTTAGCATTGAAGGTGGTATGGAAGCCTGCATGCGTGTTCAACTCTGTTCCTCCTCCCTTGCTCCTTGGCCTCCCTCTTCCCCTCCTCCTCCTTCGCTCGCTCAACCTCTTTTGTTCAGTATGTGTAACTTGAAGCTAATTTGTACTACTGGATATCTGACTGGAGCCACAGATACACATCTGTATTGTTCTTACTGAAACACAGCATGGAATTAACATTAAACTTAAATAAAACAAACCTAAATTAAAAATGCCAAATATATTACGCCTCCATCCTTTATACTTCTAAAATAAAATCTCTAGTCCAAACATATTTTGACAGTATTGTTTGTCTGAATGTGAAAATATACCCCATTTTATCTTCTATAAATCGTTTGTTTCTCAATGATGTATATTTGGGGGTCGGGGAAATTGCTTGTAATCTGGTGTTGAACAACCAAGCCAGTAGATTATTTGTCCTGTCTTTCAAACCAGTTAGCAACACAATATTTATGTTTAAATTTATCATTAAAGTACAACAATCATATTTAACAGAGGTGTAACTATGGATCATTTTCTACTGTATAAGGTCTACAGCTAGACTTGGTTTAATGTGTTGAAATAATCTTTGTTCAAAAGTAAAATGACAATTCTCACTGCAAAAGTCAGTGACAATAACAGTAATTGGATGAACTCCTTGTCAGTGTTTCCCCTTACCAGACACACCTACAACATGTACATAGTTTCTTCAGAGGCAGTTTATGTAGAGCCTCTGTCGTCCTTAACATCGGTAAACGCCTGAGTTCCTAAGAACTTAAGATTCGGCTTTGCTGCTCTAAAGGTGCTACAGTAAATAGTAATGAATGCTGAAATGTTTGTGTGGGTAGCGTGGTGCGTTTGTAAAAGATCTGTGTCAGAAAACATACCTTTTGCAGTGTTGGGGTTGAAAGAATAGTTTGTCCCCCCTTCCCCGACAGGCTTTCTCTGTGTAGCCATGGCTATCCTGGGTTCACTTGTAGACCAGGCTGGCCTTGGACTCACAGAGATCTGGCTGCCTCTGCCAGATCTCACTCAGGGGAGTGTTGGGATTACAGATATATGCCACCACCCCAGCTTTTTTCTCTTTTTAAAAAAGTTATTTATGTATATGAGTGCTGTTATCTGCTTGTATACCTGCAGGCCAGAAGAGGGCATCAGATCTCATTATATATAGGATGGTTGTGAGCCACCATGTGGTTGCTGGGAATTGAACTCAGGACCTCTGGAAGAGCAGCCAGTGCTCTGCTAAGCCATCTCTCCAGCCTCTGAAAGAATACTGTCAATTAGAAAACAACCACGGTTTACTTTTTCTAAAAATGACACACTGCTTTTATAATTTGTAATCTGGTGTAGGCAGTATTTAGTGGGTGATGGGTTTAGCTTTTTTTATTTTTAAAGGAGAGGACTGTGATTAGTACAGAGTCACACAGGCTAGCTAACTCAAAGGTGCCATTCTGCCTCAGCCTCCCAGATTGCTAGCATTACAGGCATGCATGTGATCTCTAGCACACCACAGCAGTTGAAATGTTGTGAATCCCTTTTTCATCAAATGATGGAAGATAGTTGTCATCTCTCATAAAGGGGTTTCAGATGATTGGTTGCTTTCTATCCAACATAAGGTTTCCAGACTTGTTGAAGGCCAGAACCAAAGTCATAAAAGCCTCTTGGGGAATTCAGGTGTCTACAGTGTCACCGCACTAAAAGCTAATGTCTACCTATTTTGCTGAACTTGATCCAGTTAAACAATGGAGACAGGGCTAGGAAAATGGCCCAGTGGTTCAGAGCACGTACTGCAGTTCAGGTCCCAGGAATCCTATCAGGTCACTTACCGTTGCCTGTAACTCCAGTTCCAGCGGATCTCATGCTTGGCTCCACAAGCACCAGCAAACATGGGGTATATGCCTTCAGGAGTTTTTGAAAATAGTAAACCTTGAAAACAAACCCAAGTTGGGTGTGGTGGTGGTCCCTAATCCCAGCAGGGGCAGAAGGTGGAGGAAGGTGAATCTTCGATTTTGAGGCTAGCCTGGTCTATTGAATGAGTTCCAGGACAGGGCTACACAGAGAAACCCTGTCTCACAAAAGCAAAAACAGAATTTAAAAACAGGACATCCTCCCCTAGCCCCAAGAACCTGATACTGAGGTAGTCCTCTTAAGCAGTATGTCAGCATGAAGTAATGTCTAATTCTGTTTTGTTGTGAGTTTGGGTCTCATGTTCCTCAGGCTGGTGTGGGAATTGAGCCAAGGGTGACTTGGACCTCCCACCTCCATCGCAGTGTGCCGGGAGGACGGGTGTGTGCCGCCACCCTGGTGTAGGCGGTGCTGAGAACGAACCCGGGCTGTGCTTGCTGGGCAGCACTGTACAATGGAGCCTCACCCCAAGCCTGGCCGGACAGATGCCATCGTCGAGGCAAGTTGCCTTATCTAGAGTGTGCAGACTTTCATGTCGCCGGCGTGAGGCATGAGCCTTGGTCCTGCTCCCTGCCAGACAGGGTTTTCACCTGTGGTCCCGCCTGCAGATGGAACCCACTCTGTAGCCCAGATCTGTCAGCCTCAGTCTCAAGTGCTGGGATTAGAGGTGTGCACCACCAGGACTGGCCAAGTGTTTCAAAGAATTGTGTGCATGTGGGTGTTTCTCCTGCCTGTGTGTGTGCGGCAGTTATGTGCCTGCTCCTCACCCAGGCCTGAAGAGCTGCCGTGTGGTTGCAGAAATCAGGTCCGTAGGAGCAAGACCGAGGAGCCCTGTCCTGACGACACACTGCTGCCTCTCTCCAGCCCTTCCATGAGCATTTCCAAACAACTTTGGTTTTTTGACACAGGGTTTCTCTGTGTAGCATTGGCTGTCCTGGACTCACCCTGTAGACCAGGCTGGCCCGGAACTCTAAAGAGATCCTCCTGCTTCTGTCTCTGCCTCCTGAGTGCCAGGATTGCAGGTGTGCGCCATCCTGCGGGGTGGCACTCCCAGGAAAATTTGATAATCAAAACAAACAAACCTGCCCAGCACTTGAGGAAGTTGAAGTATCAGAAGCCAAGACCAGCCTTTACTCCAAGAGGTAAGTCAGGAGGAGGCAGGTTTGGGTTTTTAGAAAGCAGGGAAGGCTGTGAAGGGGCCTTCACCCTGCAGGGACCGTTCCAATGTCTAGGACTAGGCTGCAGAGGTCAAGTCCACTTAATGTGTGAGCACTTGATTTAATAGTATTCTGTGGAATTTGGGTTCAGTAAGAGATGCAGCTACATCTGAAGTATTTAATAGCACTGCTGTTTTGTCTGCACCCTTTGTGTAGTGCCCACAGAGCAGAAGCTCTTGGATTCCTGGAACTGGGGTGACAGGCTGTTGTGAGCCTCCAGCTGGGTGCTGGGAATGCAGCCATCTGGAGGAGCAGCCGGTGCTCTTAACCACTAGGCTCTCAGTTTTGGAGCTTAGTTTTGTCATTTTGTTTTTAGTCAGGGTCTTGTTACGTAGCTTTAACTGGTCTGGAACTTAATATGTAGATCAGGCTGAACTTGAACTTCTGCCTCCTTGGGATTAAAGGTTTATTCCACTGCCCAGCAGTGCTATTCTTTAAAAAAAAAAAAAGTGTGGGTATGGGTGTTTTGCCTGCATGTATGTATGTCTATATGCCACATGCATTCAGTGCCTGAAGAGGACGTCACTTGGAACTGAAGCTGCAGACATGTGAGCTGCCAGGTGGGACACAAACCGGAATCCTATGGAGCAGCAGCCAGTGCTCTCAACCCCAAAACTATCTCCAGCTCCCCCTCCTGTAAGAGACTATTTGGGGGGTGCTTTTTGAAAATGGGTTCTGCAAAGCTAGCTCTTCATCATCTGAGCAACCTCCTACCATAATATGAATTGTTTTGTATTCTATACCTACCTGTGTGGGAGAATAAAGCTAGAAATCAACAAAGACAGTAGCATATACTACACAAACTGACTTAAATGATGAGTCACTGAAGAAAATTGAAAGATTGCTAAATTGAAAGAAAACCACAAAACCCCAGCATGCTAAAACCCATGGGGCACAGTGAAAGCATTGCACAGGGAAGTTCTTGGGAAGTTGGGTCTACAAGCACTTGAGGCAAATCAGCGGGGGATGAGGGGTCGGGGTCTAAGGTATGGAAAAGAAAATGGTTAGTGAAGCCTGGTTCTTTGGGTAAGATCCGATTGGCAGGTCTTTAGCCAAATTCCACTGCAGACATGAAGCTGTCCCTGGCCAGCGTCTGTGAAGTACACAGCCTCCCCTGTGGTACTCTGCCCTCATTCCTTGGTTCCCCAGCCATAGCAGCCCTGCCCCTGTTCCGTGAGGTCATGCCTGTCCCTTCCACCTGGAGCATGACCTAAAGGATTCCATCCCCAGGGCCCTCTAACGGCAAGGCATCTGTGGAGGTCACGTGATCTTCCCAGTTCCTAGCATTAGCGCTAATCAGCCTTGTGGACAGTAATGATTCACACTGCAGCATCTCGAGAAACCTGTGTGATTTGCACAAACATTTTAACTTCTTGTTTATTATTTTAAAAAATTGTGTATATATAAGTGAGGGAGAGGGAGGAGAAGGGAAAGATAGAGAGGGAAGGAGGTTGAGCAATTAAGCATGCAAGCCGGCTCAGGTGTGTAGAGGTCAGAGGGTAACTTCGCACCTTACACCTTGATGCCGCTTGTTTCTCAATTGTTTATTCCAGGTCACTTGGCAGGAAGGCTCTGGGCAGTTCCTGTCTCCACTTCCTATATGGCCCCAGGAGTTGCTGGGATTATTAATTTGTCACATCATTTCCTGATCTTTTCATTTCTGTATTTTGAGACAGTTTGTGTAACCTTGACTATCCTGGAACTAACTCTTTAGGCCAGGCTGGCCTGGAAATCACAGACATCTGTGTGCCTCTGCCTCTTCAGTGCTGGGATTAAAGGCCTTGGCCATCACTGCCCTTCATATCCTGATTTTTTGTTTTGTTTTGTTTTTCAAGACAAGGTCTGTGTAGCCTTGGCTGTCCTGGAACTAGCTCTGTAACGCAGGCTGGCCCCGGATTCACAGAGGTCTGCCTGCCCCTGCCTCTTGATTTTGGGACATGCCCCTTACTATGTAGCCAGTGTGTCCTGGAACTGGGCGTGTAGACCAGGCTGACATTGAACTCAGAGAGCTCCATCTGCCTCTGCTTCCTGAGTGCGGGCCACACCAGACATTTTTTTTTTTGGGGGGGGGGGGGGGAGGTGTTCCAGGGATCACACTCAGGTCCTTGAGGCTTGTGGCAAATGTTTCTGATCAGCCTCACATATTCAACCTTCTGAGCCTCAGTTTCCTCATATGTAACTTGCAAGCCTGTTTCAAATGGGCTCTTGGTGAGTAGATGAAAGGCAGGAGGCTTACCACAGTTGGACGCTAGACTGGTTTACAAGTGCGATCATTTAAAAAAAACAAGGGTAAATGCGACACGTAAGCCCCGGTTCCCTTTCGCTCGCACCCTCCTGATTTTCCAAAGGAGTCTCCCAAGCGCCTGCGAACTCGGTGCGATGTTCCCATTTACTTTGAGTTATATATCGTTATAAATATTAACAAAGAAGACTTTAAAAGGACACCTTCGGGAAGGTCGGACGAAATTACAAAAATTGTGTCTTGACGCTGCAGTTTGAGGACATAGTCCGCAGCCGTCACGTGGTGGCAAAACCGTAAGCAGTGTACGAGTCCGCGCGAGTCGGCGACAGCAGGAGTCCATGCATCAGGTTCACGTGGCGGGACCAGGATGAAGGGGCAGGACATGCTTAGCCCGGGCTCGGCGGCGGGCGGGCCGCGGAAGTGCAGCTCCTCGCTCTTGCCACTAGAGATCAGGAGGTCGCCGCCTCAGGATTGGAAGACGGGCCCTCTCGGGGATTGGCTAACGGTGGCAGTGGGCGGGGCGGAGACCAGGGCGCGAGGTGGCTGAGGGGCCGCCTGGAGACACCCGGGGTACTGCCAGGACTTTGGAATGACCTTTGTTTTTGGTATCAGATTTCCTCTTTGCATCGTTGATGGACACCCGTTTGGGGTGAAAGGCGGAGCTGATTCTGTAACTTCGCAAAGGGCATTTCCCGTAGCAGAGTTGTAATGTGCTGGGGATTTACAAACGCTCCCGGGTCCCGGGAAAGTTCCATCACTTTTTAGTGCGCTCCTGCCTGGGCACTCACCTTACACGCGAGCCAACTGGCTAGAAATCTTGCCTCCCACCCTCCCTGTCCCTGGGGTTGGCGAGGACCATCGAGACCCAAGCCACTTTCTGCCTAGGGCAACAGAGGGATGCAGGCTTCCCATCCCACCTGAGCTCTGCTCTTCTGCTTAAGCCTCAGTCATCTCGCGTCTAATAAACACGTCTTTCTCTTCAGGAGGGCAGCCCGGCTCCTCCCTGAACAAGCCACCTCAAAGGGCAAAGAAGTTACTCAGAGCTCAATCAGGTGCCTTGAAACACCTGCTAGCGTTTCTAACTGTGTGAGGAAAATATCAGCCTGTCCCCCAAGTCACTTTACCTCGGGGTAGGGCAGCTGAGGTTCTGGGCTTGGCTGTGGCCTTTTGGCAAACCTTAAATGATATCAAAGCCAGCTAGGGGGTGAGGTGGCGGACAGTAGCAAGATTCCTCTGTAACTGACTTCACCAAGCCCCAGTCAGTCCAGAAGGAAAGACAGGGGAAGTCCTCCATCTTTCGTCCTCAGACAAAGGCCTTGCTTGGGGTTAAATCTTGCTTCAGGCCCTCCCAGCTTGGTGGCCCTGGAAGTTTATCAACTTCTCTGTGACCATTTCATTTGCAAAATGGGTTGACCAAGCCATCCACCACACAGGATGGTGAAGATTCTGTAAGAACGTGCCACCTCAACAACATAGGCAAAGCCTTTTCAAGAGGAGAATCCAGTCTCTACAGGCAACAGGTGGCTGGGTGCTGTGCAGGGCCACAGACCTATTCCCTGCCAACTAGGAAGGGCTGGTGAGATTGGGTGACTCAATCTCAATCTCTGGGTCCCTGGGGCCTGACTTTAGCTGTAGGAGGTGCTGGGCTTAGGGCACCTTCCCTCTCAGGACCCCTGTGCCTTGTCACCTAGTGATGGATTGAACAGAACAGGTCTGAGATAAGGTGGAAATCCATAGTTCTCCATTCCTCCTGTGATCCTAGAGCCTCAGCTGGCAGGAGACATTTGGGGCCTTCAAGACTGAGATGTGTCCCACCCTTTCCTAGAAAGTGAGACCAGGCCCAGAAGGCAGACCCTCACCTCCACCCCCGGGCCTTCCCCGAGACAAGGCTCTGTCTTCCACTGCTCTTCCTGAAGGCAAGCCACTGTCTTGATAGGGCCAGGGGGCCATGGGTATCTGTGAGGGATTGAACACTAGCCTGAGGGGATGAAGAAGGGAGAGATGGACAGGCGGGAGAAATGCTTTCCTCTTTCCATGCTAGTAGGATCAGGATCTCTTTCTCTTTTCCCTAAAGCTGACTAGAGATTTAAGCTGACAACGGGAACAGTACGCGTTGCTCCTTGGGAGCAAGATCAAACAGGAGAGCTTGGGTTTCCACAGTCGAGCTGGGTTTCCCTACAATGTTTGCACACATCCCCAAGCCCAGCTCCTGCCTAAAAACCTAATGCAGGCCCTCATGGTTCCCTGGCCCTGACCTCCAGACCCCCTTTCAGTCCTCCTGTGTCTGTATTTGGTTCTGTCTTAGCCACAGCTGGCTTTTCCAGGCTGTGCTGAGCCGTGATCCCCCAGGCTGCCTTCCCTCCTCCACCCTTCAGCAGGCAGCAGCACCCACAGCCCTTGCAGACAACCAGCTGGTCCTGGTACACCCAATGTGTACACCCAGATCCTCTGCTACACAGGGACCCCTGCCCTGGGGCCTCACCTCTTTCTGTCTGCCCATCAGTGCCAGGCATGAGCAAGTTGGAAGCTCTGGTTGGCCACATTGTCCGTCCTGGAGTCCTGGGCTCTGCCTTCCCACACATAGTCCTTCCCCTGTGGTTGCCAGGCAGCCAAAGACCCCCATTTCTGTGCTTGCAGCAAGTGTTCCATCCCTCATCTCCAACAGGTCCTCACCCTGGATAGCCCTTCCTCCGGGTGGAGCTGAGGGCCCAGCTCCAGCCCTCCTGGCCACCAGGGGGCCTGAAACAAATTTAATCCATGTCTTCTGAGGGGGCCTGGGTGCTCCGGGTCCTCCAAGCAGGGGCTGCAGTGGCTTTGCCCGAGTAGACAACCTGGATCTTGCCCATTGTGAGGCCATAGCCCTTGATGGCAGCTGAGAAAGCCCAGGGCCGGACCTGTGTGGGCTGGGTGGGCGGCAGATGGGACAGTCAGTCGCTGAGCGCAGCCCCCGGGAGCTCGTTTGTGAGCGTGTGCCAACGCTCAATCCTCTTGTCCTTGTTCTTCAGGCAGTCAAACCAGTGCTTCAGGCGCTCACCCTTGGCATTGATGCCCAGAACCACTCCACCTGTGGAAGAGGCCAGAGGGGCAGAGGGCATTCAGTGACCCCACTGTTGGGCCCACCCTCCTGCCCAGCTGTGTGTGGACAGTGCCTGGCTTCCAGGACACCCTGCCCACCTGACCTAGTGTTTGATGCCATGTTCTTCCTCTACGAGGAACCGAACAGCATGGGGCAGGGTTCCATGGCACATATTAGGACTGAAAAGGGAAGGAAGGGCTACAATGGCCCACTGCGCACCAACGTCACGCCTATCAGAAACTTGTGGTCACATGGGCTCTGAGTGTAGCCCCGGGTGCTTCCCAGGCCTGCTTCCCTCTCTGGGCCTGTCTCCTGTCACAAGAGCACAGTTTGGAGAATGTCTGGGGACCTGTCACTAGAGATAAGCGGTTCTTGGACTCATATCCACCAAGGACAGGCGCATACCTAAATGGCATTCCCCTTGTATTCCTTACCAATGAAATCATTGGACTTTCCAATGTCATAGTCCCAGACAGTGACCTCCAGGGTCTTCTTGGCCAGGTCTCCGTGCTTGATCTCGTAACAGAACTCCTGCTGGCCAGAAGAGGGTGTTAAGAGTCAAGGCCGCCTGGCTGAGAGTGGTCTGGGATGTACTGAAGGGTGGAAGTGCTCAGTGTGTGGGTCACGCCACTGACCCGCTCACTTCTGCCTGATGGGAGTGGGAGTCTAAGCAGGCCCCTCCCTCTGCCCACCCACCCTTCTGTCCCTGAAGCTGCCCGCAGATGCTGCGGAGACCTGGCTGCAGTTAACTGTCCTGTTGAGTCTCCGTCATCCTTCCCCCTGTCCTCCAGGGCTGTCCCCTCTGCCTGTGAGTCCGTGGCTGAGTCAGGCCTGAGATGCACTTCTCTTTCTCCTGCCTTCCTCACTGGAAGACCCGCAGGTCCGTGTCTGACCCTCTGGTCTGAGGGCCTGGGCACCCACTCGTCCTGTCCTGTCAGCACCCTAGCAGCTGAGTCTTTCTTTTAGGCACTGTGCCATGACCTTCTCACCTACGTTCACACTTGCGAACTGTGCAATTGAGTTACAAACAGAAATTGCAAAAAACAAAAACAAAAAACGTAGTATTTTAGTAAGTTTATGGTATTGCTTTCACTGTATTCACGGCCATCCTGCCACACCTGCTGGGGTGTCTTGAACCCTCATGGCCTACCTAGGGTGTCCTTCCCAACTCTGTCATCTAGAAGGGAACTCAGGAGCTGCTCACCACTCTCTTTTTACTCCTACCTCTAGCAGCATCAACCTTCTAGAAGGTTCCTTCCTTCGTCCCATGAGCGTCTCCATTGCTGAGCAGTCTGATGGAGCCTTACCAACCATGGCTGAGGGCTCTTCTGGCAGATGCTGCCCATCCTCGTTTATCGTTTCCCAGGTACCATGGTGCCCCTTTAAAAACCAGGTCCCTCCACCTGTCCCAGGGGAGGCTCAAAGCTCTTCAGAAGCCTGGCAGCCCATAGCCCTACCTCATTGAACTCCGGGTTTAGCGTTTTCTTCTTCACTGCTGTCTTATGCTTGGATTTCTTGTCTACATCCGGCTTCAGGTATCTGGAATGGTAATTGGGGACCATCAGGGGCTGGGGAGAGCTGTGAGCTGCAGCTGGTGCAGCTCGGGTGCTCTGGGCACCTCCCTGGGGACGAATTCCTGGGCTCCTCTGTCCCAACCCTGGAGCCCCAGCCTGCTAGCCTGTGGGCGGCACTGAGGTAGCTGTATGCTTGTCCAAGCACACCCATGTCCCTCTTTTCTCTGGAAACTGGCCTTTACAAAGCTCGTGCCTCCTGCAGAAAGCCAGTTTGTCTCTTGTTCGGGAATTGTCTTTTTTTTGGGGGGGAGAGGGAGGCAAGGTGAGCATTGCAGCCGTTGGCGCTGAACCCAAGATCTCATGCATGCCAGGCAAATGCTCTACAGACTGAACTCATGCATGCCAGGCAAATGCTCTACAGACTGACCTCAGCTCCAGGCCCAAGAGCTCAGAGCTTGCTTACGCACACACACATTAAATTCACTAAGAATTCACACACCATAAAACTCATTCTTCTCAAATGTATGTAAAATTTGCTTTTTCAGTATATCCCCTGAGCTGGGCGAGCATCGCTCCTTTGTTAGAGCCTTGAGGAAGGTTCTCTTTTGCCAGTTATCAGGGATGACTCCACCAGGGGCATGGTGGAGCTCGTGCCCTTCCCTTGTTGGCTCAGAGAGGTGGAATGACTCGCTCAGTCTCCTTTCTTCATGACTAGGAGGTCATTCGCAGGCCGGGGATGCAGGAGGCGCTCCGAACCTCCACCCTGTCAATGCACAGACAGCTCGGTGACAAATGCCTTGTTTCCGCTCAGTGGGTGACACTGGGACCTCAACACAGTAAACAACAAATTTCCTGGAGGTTTAACATGTGCAAAGGCATGCTGGTCAGGGCGAAGCTTCTTGCGTGGTTGTTGCCAGACTTTGCCCTTGGAAAAACTGAGTCCTGTTGTTTAAAGTCCTTCCTGGAGGCCCAGCAGGTTGCTGGGGCTTCACACTTGCTGCCCAAGCCTGCCCGTGTGAGTTCCTGAGTTCAGTGCTCCCAGAACACACACAGTGGAAAGAGAGAAAGGACTCTTACAAGCTGTCCTCTGACTTCCGCATGCACACATTTTTTTTCAGTCTGCTAGTTTGTTTAGGATAACCCTGAGCTCCTGATCCTCCCTCTACTTCCTAAGTGCAGGATTACAGATGCAACCACTGCACCCAGCTTCAAGCTGTGGTTCTGTCGTTGGTATAATGACAAGCATAAGGCTGTACCAACGGCGGTGGCAAGGAGAGTAATGAAGGTGTATATCGACACTTCTGGTTTTCTTTTTGTATTTGTGATATGGTCTTGTTCTACAGCTTGGCTTTCCTGGTACTTAGAATGTAGCTCAGGCTGGTCTTCACCTCTCCATCCCTCTGCCTCTGCCTCCAAAGCACTAAGATGCTATGAGCCCATCGCCATGCCTTCCTTACTAATTACCTGTCAATGGCCTTTTCACACAATCATCCAGAATTCAAATTACCTGCATGCCCTTCAGCTGGTAAACTGATTAACAACAAACTCATGTTCTATGTATATGCTGGAAGCTATGCAGCCATATCAAAGATGGTGTCTCTAGGGCATATACTGTGCGGGTGAACCTTGGTGGAATCATTCAGTGCAGGAGAAGTTCAACCCGAGGCAGTAGCCATCTGATGCTTGATGTGAAATCTGAAGAAGGTGTCACTACTGGGACAGATGACAGGCCAGAGAGGATGGCTGGAGCTAAGAAACTTCTGGGATAAAGGCAAAACAGCTGGTTGGCTGTATCCATGGACCTAGACCCTCAGATCCAACCAACTGAGGGTTGGATTTGGTGGCACATGCCTATAGTTCCAGTTCTTGGGAGGCTGAGGCAGGAAAATTACAAGTTCATGGACTGCCTCGGGTACACAGTGAAATCCTGTTTCAACCCCTGACCTCCCAAAGAAAAGGAAGAGACTTCACCTCTGTAGCCTTTTCCTACCATTCCTCAGAGGACCGGTAACATGTTAACATGGTCCCAGTGTCAGGGAGGAGCCCCGAGCAGTAAGAGCATCCTTCTAGGGCTCCAGCCAGTTTGTCTGCAAGTCAGCACCAAGGGAGACCCTGGGTTCCAGGTCACCTCCTCTCACATGACCTGACGCTGGAGTTCACCACCTCCACTGGCACTGAACACATCGTGTTGGTTCCACATCTCATTTTCATCTGAAAAGAGATGTCGTGTGACAGGTGGAGGTGACACCCCGCTGACCTGTCTCCACTGACTCCACTCGGGGACGCTCTGCATTGCTGAAGAAATGCAGTGGCCCTCAGTGCCTGTGGAGGATGGGCTCCGGGGCACATCTGGAGATGCCCAAGTCCTTACATAAAAATGAGCTGGCGTCTGCAGAGCCCCCCACAGCCTGCTGCAGTTCTGAGTCATCCGAGCTACTGCAAAGGCTGCACACACGGCCCTTACCCTGCTGCTTAGGGAATATCGACAGGGAAAAGTCTGCACATGCTCAGAAGGAAGCTTTTTAAAAAAAGATTATTTTTTTTTTATTTATGTGTGTGTGAACACCTGCATGTATGTATGTGCGCAATGTGCCCCTGAGACCAGAAGGTGGCGTCAGAGCCCCCCGGAACTGAAGTTACAGGGAGCCGTGAGTCAAGCGGGATTCTTCCCCGGGCTCCTCCCAGGAGCACGGTAAGCACTGATGGTGGCCTGATGGTGGCTCTGCAGCCCTTGCCCTCTTCTCCAAAAGGCTGCCCGCTTCTCCCTGCCTCCTGGAACTCTGCGAGCAGCCTAACCCAGCCAGGGATACTCTTTTAGGGCACAGGCCACTGGTACAACCCCGAGCCAGTGTCTGTCCATTGCTGCACTGTCACTGGTAGCGAGGGGAGACACAGGGCTGGGCACACACACAGGGAAGACTTGGCAGAGGTCCTTGCCAGCCCTCTGGCTCCGGGCACTGGCCCTGCCTCCTCCTCCAACTTGCTTGTGAGCCTGGTCACTAGACCTTACATCGCCAGACCCCAGGGTCCTCCAGCATCACATGTCCATGTGTGATGATTCACACTTTCAGTTTCAGCGATCAGGAGGCAGAGGCAGAGGCAGCAGGGTCTGAAATTCAAGTAACTTGCACTTGGCTATGCAAAGGCAGCCTGGAGTACCCTTGTCCATGCCTCCCATCACCAAAAAAGGATAGCTATTCTCTCTCCCAGTGGTGACCCTTCTGCAGGCTTCAGTTTCCCCATCTATGAAATGGGATGGCTGCACTTAACCCCAGAGTCACAGAAGAAGACAGAAGAAAACACCCTGGTGCACAAAGACCCCTCAGTGCCCGTCACACTGGGCTCCAGCTCCAGCCACGTAGGAGCCTGGCTCTTCCAGGTGAGCAGGGGTGTCAGGCACAGGCCTGGCTGCACACTCACGTTTTCACGTAGGGGTCTGAGTAGCCGTTAGCATCCATGGCAGCCAGGTGTGCACAGCGCACGATGCCCACCAGCAGGCCCTGCCTCTGCGAGCTGTACTTGAGCGAGATGAGGATGCGGCCTCGTTCCTCCAGGGACTTGTCTTCCGCCTTGTCCACCTGCAGGAGAGGGGCTGCCGTCCTTGTCTGCTTCCACCTTCTCGGCTAAGCAGACGGTGAGGGTGAGACCATCTGTAATCCCACTCCCCTGGTGTCCACCTGCTGTGCTCAGCTAGGCTTGGACATACAAAGGTCTACAGAACCCAGCAGGCTGGAGTATGGCTTGGTGGGACACAAGTCAGGTCCTTGTGTCTGTCTCTAGCTTGGAAAAGGAAGGAAGAAGGGAGGGAAGGAGGAAGGGAGGGAGGGAGGGAGAGAGAGAAAAAAGAAAGGAGGGAAAGAGAGAAGGAGAAAAGGAAGGAAGGAGGAAGTAGGGAAGAAGGGACAGAAAAAAAGGAGGGAAAGAGAAGAAGAAAAGGAGGGAAGGAGGGAGGGAGAAAAAAGGAAGGCGAGAAGGAACAAAGGAAGGAAAGAAAGAAGGAAGAGAGAGAGT
Source organism: Psammomys obesus (assembly GCF_907164565.1). Taxonomy (NCBI): domain Eukaryota; kingdom Metazoa; phylum Chordata; class Mammalia; order Rodentia; family Muridae; genus Psammomys; species Psammomys obesus. Next base: position 1,606,589 of record NW_026595981.1, read on the forward strand.
GTGTGTGTAAGGGAGGGAGGGAGAGAAAAAAGGAAGGAGAGAAGGAAGGAAGGAAGGAAGAAAGAAAGGAAGGAAGGAAGGAAGGAAGGAAGGAAGGAAGGAAGAAGGGAGGGAGGGAGGGAGGGAGGGAAAAAAGGAAGGAGGGAAGGAGAGAAGGAAGGAAGGAAGGAAGGAAGGAAGGAAGGAAGGAAGGAAGGAAGGCGGGAGGGAGGGAGGGAGGGAGGGGGGAGTAAGGGAAGGCAGACGGGCAACTTCTGTGTCCTTAAGTATAATTTTTTCTGGAACACAGCCTGGCCCCTCCATGGTCATCTCTCCCAAAGCTGCTTTTGCCTTCAGCAGTGAGTAGCAGTTGGGGCTGGAGAGATGGCTCAGAGGTTAAGAGCATTGGCTGCTCTTCCAGAGGACCTGAGTTCAACTCCCAGCAACCATACGGTGGCTCACAACCATCTATAATGAGATCTCATGCAGACAGAGCACTCATGTAACATAAAAATAAGAGAAGAAGAAGAAAAGAAGGAGTGGCAGTGACAGAGATGGCCTGGTCTACAGAGCCTGACACCCAGGTAGGAGGTCTGCCCTCCTCCAGGTCTTTCTCAGCTCCACCCTCTCCCAGATGGTTTGCAGGCTCCTCCTGCCATGATCCACAAGACCCTAAACGACAGAGCTTTGCTACCTTTAGAGTCCCAAGGAAGCCAGGAGCCTGGTGGGAAGATGCCTAGCCTTCCCACCCCCAAGCTCCGGGTGAGACTTTAACTCTAGGCCTCCGCATCCCTTCCCTCCATGTCCGACAGCTGGAGTCTTCTCCATTTCCCATCCTCCATAAAGTCATCTGGACGTGCCCCGTGGGAAGCCCATGTCCCCTGAGGGTCCCTTCAGGATCTGCCAGGCTCCTCTCTCATAGGCTCAGCCTTTGCTCGAAGCTGTGCTCTGCTTAGGCCTGACCTGAGTCCCCATGTGGCCATGTGGAGACCTTCCTGGAGATGAGAGTGCTGTGAGGTGAAGGGAGGCCTGTGCCCCCAGGCCTCCTCCAAACTCCGTGCCCAGAGCAGACACAGCTAATCGGTCTCAGCATTCACCCTGAACTCAGATGCAGCCTTGGCATCCTTCTCAACCCAACGTTCAGGCAGCCATGACCAACACTGCAGCTTTGTGGCTCTAGGCCCTGCGTGAGCAGAGATGTCCGCAGAGGCAGACGACACTGCCATGCTGTGGACTATTTCATCTGACAAACACTGAGCCAGGTATTTACTTAGAACAGGTAATATAGAGTATACACTCTAAAACCACCAAACCAAATGTCACCCCTGTGGTCACTATGTATCCCAAGCTGGCCAGTGAGCAACAGAGCCAATTCAAGCTGGGGGTACTCAGCAATGCCAAAGTAATGGCTCTGGAACATTCGCAACACATACTCACGCTTCCACATACATGTACACACACAATGCATGTGTGACGAACACCCCATATGCATTTATGCATCCATGTGCACATGGAGTCTTGTTATATCTGAGGCCAGAACTCACGGGCACAGCACCGTGGGAGCGGGCAGTGCCTTCCTGAGAGGTGTAGGCCATTTGGAGAATTTGGTTCACCTCTGGCAAATGACTAATACCACATCAGCAAAGGTTTCACCCATGACACATGCACCTGAGTGGAGAGAGTATGACGTGACGATACAGTCTGAGAAAGCCATGCACAAGAGCAGTGTCTCAGCCACCGGGTGCTGCAGACCCTGCCAGGCCTGGCATACAGGAGTTAAATGCTGAGCTTCCTCCCCTTGGCTTGGGCTTTGGGAAGAGAGCCACGTCCTGAATATTGTGAGCTAGAGAGCTTAGCTTTTCTCTCTTGGCCTGCGCACTGGGCTCCCTGACCCTCCGCCCCTATAAACTGTCAAGGAGCGATGCCCCTATGAGCAGACACGGCAGAGATGAGGCAAGCAGGAGAGCAGGAGAGCAGGAGAGTGATCCTAAGCAGCAGACACCAGGACTCTGGGAGGGCTGGCTGCTGAAGGCGACCGGGGGCCAAATTTGTTACGATGTCTAGGAAAGAATTATGTGCTGTCTCCTCTGGGCATCTCACAGCATTTCTGGACCAACACGTTCCAATCAAGTTACCTTTAGTGAATGGCTTCCTACTCCCTCCATGCACCCAGGCCCAGACCTGGACCTGCCCTGGCAGCAGGCCTCTGGCCTCCACCAGCCCCCATCTATCTGGTTCTTGGCGCCAGCCCTCACCTCCCTCCTCTTTCTGCTTCTGGTCCTTCTGGCCTGTTAAACCATCACCATGCCCTGCCCTGTGGCACAGGCCTATACTCTTAGCTACTGAGGACGCTGAGACAGGAGGATCAAGAGTTCACTGTCAGCCAGGCATTGGCAGTGTGTGCCTTTTACCTCAGAAGCAGATAGATCTCTGAGTTCAAGGCCAGCCTGGCCTACAGAGTGAGTTCCTGGACAGCCAGGGCTACACAGAGAAACCCTGTCTCAAATATAAAAGACAACCCCAAAAGCAAAAAAGTTCACTGTCAATCTGGGCTATAGAGTAAGTTCAAGGCCAGTCTGGGGAACTTAGCAAGACCGTTTCATATGAAACATATGTTTCATATGTGGGGGGGATGGTTCAGTCAGTCAAGTACCTGCTGTGGCTGGTTTGAGTTTGGATCCCAGCCCCAAGGGAAAGCCAGGCATAGGGACACAAATCTGTAACCCTAGCACGAGGGGAGGGAGACAGGGGAACTTCAGCTCCCTGGCCCACCAGACTAGTTAGTTAGTGAGCACTGGGTTCAGTGGGAAACCCTGTCTCAAAATATGAGGCTGAGAGCAATTGAGGAAGATATTCCATGTGGATGACATTCACATATCTTTTCCACTGCCCACACACTCACAGACCACACACACACACACACACACACACACACACACACGGACACATATATATGTACACACACATACACAATACATACATGTACAAACACAGACAGACTATACACATGCACATGCACACATACACACGCATGCATACATACATAAACACATACACACACAGACTACACACGGACACATATATACACACATACACACACGCGTACCTCACATGGGTCATACACGCACACAGCACACACACATACATACTACCTCACATACACAGGAAATTTTTAAAATTTGTGAAAGTAAAATTTTGATCGGGCTGGGGAGAGGGTCAGTGGGAAAGCGCTTGCTTGTCCACACAAGGTCTTAGACTTACTTAGCCCCTAGCACTGCTGGAATTGGTAGCTCGGCACCTGTGAAAGGTGACCTCATCCTCCGCCACTTCTGTGATGTCCCCTTCCAGGCCTGCCCCCTCCACTGTGCTCTCTGCTCCGTGAAGAGCCCCATTCCTGTGCCATCAACAGGCAGCGAGTCCCTCCATCTCCCTGCAACTGAGCCTGAACCATAGTATTGGCGGGTAGTAGACGCTCAGTAAACTCCAGCTTGGCCGGGGTGCTGAGCCTTCCTCCACTCACCGGCAGCTGCTTCTCCAGGCAGATGCTGAAGGTCTTGGTGTGGTTGGGTTTCAGCTTCTTCAGGGGCACGCGAGTCTCCCCGATGAACTCATTGTGGCGGAATTTGTCCTCATCACACACGGAGATCCTGGGGGCGATTGGCTTCCACAGTCAATGGGCATTCACAAGTGGTAGGGTGCCCCTGGCTGGGGTGTAGGCACAGGAGCCCTCACCCACCTCAGAGTCTTTCGGATCATGTCCTCATCCGTGATCCCATAATAAGTGAGGGTCTCGTTCCACGTGGGGTTCAGAGTGTTCCGAAGGGTTTTTGTTCTGAGCTTATTTGCCTGGAAGAAGACAGAGTGCTGTCATTTTGGTCCTGAGAAAGTGTGGCCTCAAGGCTGGCCAGCCTGACCCCTCCATTCGTGGAGGCACTTAACCCAGTGGAGGGGACCTGAGGCAGAAGGCGAAACTGACACTGTTAGTTAGCTGACTGAAAAACAGCAAGTTCATTGGAGGCGTGTAAGGGGCCTCTGGTCACAGCAAAGAAAAGGAGCCAGGAAAGATAGGGCTAGCCTAGCTGGGAGCTCAGCTGGGAAAGGAGAGGGAACGACTGTCCCCAGGATGGACGCAGCCCTGCTGGTCTTGACTGCTGGTCCAGTCCGTGCAACCGTCTAGCTGAGGACCAGGCCCTGGTGACAGCAGCAGGATAGAGGGGATGGCTACGGGCCCTGCAGGGGGTGGGAAGCCGCTGTGTGGCTCAGTCCCATTGGGAACTTAGTAGGCATTGGCCTAAACAAAGCCTGCTGCCCTGCGTCCCCTCCCCACTCTTTCAGGAGACTCTTATCGAGACTGTGCCCAAAGCCAGCTGTGGAAACGAACCTCTTTCCTGGGTCACCTCGGGGGCCCCCACTCAGGTCTTCATTCTGCCTGGAATCCATGCTTCCTTGTGGGTGAAAGCTTCTGTGCTTTTATCTGCCTGCTGGGTAACCCATCAGGGGAATGGGAAACGGGGGTTCTGTGGTCAAGTAAACCAGGCTAATGCGTCCCCTTCGGTCCCCTTCCTGAAGCCACAGAATGTCCCATCAACGCACTGAGGGCTCTGACAGGCCCTGTGGCAAGCCTGGGCTTAACCCAGGGATCTGCCTGCCTCTGTGTCCCGGGCGCTGCTGTTAGAGGTGTACACCATCACATTTGAACCCAGAGTCTTCTTCCCCTGCATAACACGAGCCTCAGGCTAAATGGCTTTGTAGGAAAGGTAACCTGGGCACTTCCTGGAGCCCACTTAGCAGATCGGTAATGGGCTCATGGTTCCAGAGTGCCACGCCAGTACCATCCCTGGACCAGAAACCCTCACCTTGCTGGCTCCAGGCAGCAGGTGTAGTTTGACGTAAGGATCAGCCAGTCCATTGTGGTCCATCGGCTTCAGGCCCTGAACAGAGACCAGAGAGGGTGTGAAATGAGTACGGACACACAGAGCCCTGACACCTCCAATCTCCCTGAAGATGGGAGGACCAAACAGTGCTGGGGCAAGCTTCCTTCCCCTGCACTCTGGCTGTGAGGTCCTTTCACGGTCCACCTTCTTGACAGCTGAATCCAGAAGGCACACCTCACTCTGCATTTGGGGAGGCCTCTTCCCACTTTCCAGATATCACACCTTGCTGGGTCTTCCGTCTCTGACCCCCAAGACTGGCTTTATGCTCACCCTACATTCCTGGTGGTGGCTGGGAAAGTGCTTTGTTCCAAGTCTGGGAGGCCAGCTGAGACTGCCCGTGTCCCCAGAAGTCACAGGCTGCCTGCCATGGAGGAGCTTTCCACAAGAGGGCACCCCTCGCTAACTCTGATTTCAGGTCTTGCCAGCCCAGGACTGTACAGCTCAGGAGCGGAGCCCTAAGAGCCTCAGCTAACCTGGGGGTTGTGTACACTCCTTTCGGTGTTGAGGCCCATGGGGAGCTGGAGAGGCAGCAGAGGTGCACTGGCCTACATTCCAGACAGGTGAGGCGTGGCTCTTGCCCAGGGGCCCCAGACCTTTATTCCAGGTCCAGCTTTACGGGCTTGGAGGAGCGTTCAGGTGGGCACCCACACAGCCCCAGGTTTGGGAGTCAGAGCTCAGCCTGTGAACTTCCTAGTTATCGGAGGGGGCACTTTACCACACGTAGAGTTAACCGTTCCCTCAGCAGAACACAGCAAGGAGGAATGAAGACACAGGGCTGGTGGGTGGGACTTCCTTCCCCTGCCCACCCCTCAGAAGATATCAGAGAAGTAGCTGGAGTAGGGATTTAACCTAGGTCCAGAGCTGCTGGGCCTTGACCAAAAGGCAGTGCGTGTGCCTTGGTAATGGCGGCTGTTCAGGCCCAGCATCCCCTGCCAGCTCCTCAGCCCCGGGAGTCAAATGGCAGCTGTCCTGGGGGAATCTGGTGGCCTAGCCTGAAGAGGGGAGGGCCGAGGGCCCTGTTCTATCTCTACAGTTCCTGCACATTTGTGTGTCAGGTTTACAATGTGCTCACTGGTTTCTCTTCTCCATAGTTTATCTTTGAGGTGGGAGGTTTAACTAGAGATACTCAAGTCCTACTTCTGAGGCTCAGGGCAACCATAAAGGCTGGCCGGGGTAGGAAGCAGCTGCCACGAGAGGATGGGAACCAGGCCTGCTCTGCCCTTCGGATCCCTAGTCGTGTTACTTTCACACCCTTCTACCTCTGGTACCCCAGAGGGCCACACACTGGTCTAAGATCTGGTGTGCTCAGTCAGAGGCTGGGTTCATATGGTGAGTCTCTAGCTCAGCAGCCTCCCTGCCCGATCTGGAGTCTGCCCTGCAGCATGGCCGCAGACCAGCATTACGGCCCCCAGGAGCCAACTGAAAGAGAGGGGGACAGGAGGCTGTGCTCAGCCAGAGGGAGGCCAGGGCTTGTTTCAGACAGATCCCATCAGCCTAACGTGTTTCCCGGAGATAAAAAGCAGATGCCACAGTCTCAGAGATGGGCAGGGGATGCTGCATGGGTTAGTGAGGGGACAGGAAGGACTTGGCCTATAGAGAATAGACTCTCCCCACACCAACCCCTGCTGCCCCAGAGGCTACTGTTCGCTAGACATTGGGGACTGGAGCCTTTTGGGTAGTGAAAGCTGAGGCTGGTGAGATGAACAGAAACTGCATGACTTTGCTGCTACAAGGAAAGGCAAGGGAAGACAAACAGCTGTTTCAGGGGCAAGAAGTTTCAGCAGGTAAGCTGAAAAAGCTCTGGGATGGATGGAGTAGGCTCAGTATTTAGTGGCTGAGTTTCATGTATGTGATTTTTTTTAAATTACTTATTTTTATTTAATGTGTACTGGTGTTTGCCCTGCATGTATGTCTGGTGAGGGTGTCATATCCCGTGGAATTGAACCCAGGTCCTTTGGAAGAGCAGACATGCTCTTAACCACTGAACCATCATGCCAGGCCCCACCTGTATATTTTAGCACAGTTAAGAAGTAATGTTGGTCTCCTAGCATGGTGGCTCTGCTAGGGTTTTCCTGGGTACTGCTTGGAGGCGGGTGCCCTAAATCCATCTGTGTGTAGATATGTCCCACTGGGCACTATCCTGCAGTGTTAGATAAAATGTCAGTGTTAGATAAAATGCCAGGGGCCAAGTGTTTTACTCCTACGTAGTTCAGTGGCCACACTGGGTAGGGAGCCCTGTTTACAGATACCAAACTGAGACACACCCTACCTGATGCAAGCTAGAGTCATTTGAGAAGAGAGTACCATTATTTGAGAAACTGCCCCCCACTAGATTGGCCTGTGGGCAAGACGGTGATGTGTTTTCTTGACTGCTGTTCGATGTGGGAGGGCCTAACTCACCACGGCGCCACCCCTGGGCTGATGGTCCTGGGCATGTAAGAGAGCGGGCTGAGCAGGCCATGGAGAACCAGCCAGCAAGCAGCTCTCCTTAATGGCCTCTCCATCAGCTCCTGCCTCCAGGTACCTGCCCCCAGGTACCTGCCTGGACCTCCCTGGATGATGAACTACAAGCTGGAAGATAAATCAAGCCCTTTCCTCCCCAAGCAGCTTTTGGTCAGGGTTTTATAGCAGCAACAGAAAATTAACTAAGACACCAAGCGAGAGTGCAGTTTGGGAATCCAGAGACCATGAATCTCCAAGAGGCTCTGAGTGTGAGCCTGGCTTCAGTTTACACTCCGTGGCTTCCCTCTGGGGACTCAGTATTTCCAGGAGTGTGTTCTCCTTTGTGTAGCTATTTACAGAGACCAGGGCCACCATGGTTCAAGGGCCTCTGGTCCCCTTCTCTGTGTACATAGTCACAGAGATACACACACACACACACACACACACACACACACACACACACACACACAC